>NW_007260372.1:149488-238325 GCF_000164805.1 Carlito syrichta
CTCACCTCAGCCTCCCAAAGGCGCGGGATTACAGGCTGAGCCACCGAGCCTGGCTATTCACAAGTATTTTTAATGGCATCTATACAGATAAATCTTTTCCAGAAGGTTTTCAGTTTACTTTGCCCTGATCCATCAGAGGAATCTCTATCTATGGCAACTATAATTATTGTATTATACTTATTATATTATACAATATATATTATTTTATAAAATATGCAATATTTTATACAATATTATATAATATGGTATAAAAATAACAATAGCTGCCATGGAAATGTATTTCTTAAATAATGAAACTTAGCCGGGCTCGATGGCTCAGACTGTAATCCTGTGCTTTGGGAGACTGAGGTGAGTGTATTACCTGAGCCCGCGGGTTCGAGACCCACCTGGGCAACTTGGCGAGACCTCATCTCTACAATTAATCAAAAAATTAGCCCGGCGTGGTAGCGCTCGCCTGTAGTTCCAGCTACTTGGAAGGCTGAGGCGGAAGGATCGCCGGAGCCCAGCAGGTTGAGGCTGCGGTGACTGGGAGCGGCTACTGCACTCCAGTCTGGGCGACAGAGTGAGACTCCAACTCAAAATAATAATAATAATAATAATAATAATAATAATAATAATAACAAAACTTAAAAGCAAAAACTACTCCTTGATCCATTGACTGCATGATGGATAATGTGTTAACGGACCTGAAAACAACATTAATCTCCTTGTTCGTCTCCCTCAAACATCTTGCCTAAGTGCTTTGTCAATGAGCAATACTATACTGGGAAAAAAAATCTCTATTTCTGAGCAGTAGGTCTCAACAATGCTCTTAAAATATTCAGTAAATCATGTTGTAAACAAGCATGCTGCCATCTAGGCTTTGTTGTTCCACTTTTAAAGCATAGGCAGAGTACATTTAGCATAACTCTTAAGATCCTTAAGATTTTCAAAATGGTAAATGAACATTAGTTGTACTTAAAGTCACCAGGTGACCAGCTGCATTAGCCACTACAAGAGATTCAGCCTGTCCTTTCAAACTTTGAAACCAAGTGTTTACTTCTCTCTAGCTATGAAAGTTTTAAATAGCATCTCCTTCCAATAGAAGACTGTTTCATCTACACTGAAAATATATTGTTTTGAGTAGCCACCTTCACCAAAGATCTTACCAGATCTTTTGGATAACTTGCTGCAACTCCTGTCAGCACTTGCTATTTTATCTTGAACTTTTATGTGATGGAGATGATTTCTTTTCTCAAGCCTCGTGACCCATCTGCTATCTTCCATTTTTTATTCTGCAGTTTCCTCCCCTCTTTCAGTCTTTGTAGAAATGAAGAGACTTGGGGCCTTGCTCTGGATTAGGTTTTGCCCTAAGGCCATGTTGTGGCTGCTTTAACCTTCTGTCCAGACCACTCAAACTTCCTATCAGCAATAAGTCTGCTTCACTTTCTTGTTCTTCATATGGTCATTGGAGTAGCACTTTTAATTTCCTTCAAGAACTTCTCCTTTGCATTCTTAACTTGGCTAACTGTATGGCACTAGAGGTCTAGCCTTTGTATTATCTTGGTTTTTCATATGCCTTTCTCAATAACCTTAAATTCTAGCTTTTGATTTAAAGTGAGAGATATTTTGCTTTTACTTTCATGTGACCATTTAGAGGCCATTGTAGAGCTATTAATTGGTCTGATTTCAAGATTGGTGTGTCTCAGAGTATAGGGAGGGTTGTGGAGAGAGAGAGAGATGAGGGAACTGCTGATCCATGGTCAATTCAGAACACATATGCTATTTATCAATTAAGTTCATCATCTTATATGGGTGTTGTTTGTGGAACCCCCAAACAGTTGCAATAGTAACATTAAAGATCACTGATCACAGATCACCGCAACAGATATAATAAAAATAAAACAATTGGAAATACTGTGAGAATAATCAAAATGAAACACAGAGACACGAAGTGAGCAAATGCTGTTGCAAAAATGGTGCTGACAAAATTGCTCGATATAGGTTTGCCATGAAACTTCAGTTTGAGAAAAATACAAACTATGAGAAGTACAATAAAGCAAAGTGCAATAAAATGAGGGATGTGTGTATTTGTGTATCTAGACATATCTAGACACAGGAAAGGTACAGTAAAAATATTGCATAAAGGGGACAAATGGTACACTTGTATAGGGCACTTGGCATAAATGGAGCTTGCAGGACTAGAAGTTGCTCTGAGTGAGTAAGTACTGGTGAGTGAATGTGAAGGTCTAGGACACCACCGTACCCCACTATATGCTTTATAAACACTGTGCAGTTAGATCACACTATATTTATAAAAATTTATTTTCTTTCTTCACTAATAAATTAGCCTTAGCTTATTGTGTTTTTTTACTTTATAAACTTTTTAATATTTTTAAACTTTCATAACATCATTTAGCGTAAAACAAATACATCGTATAGCTGTACAAAAGTATTTTCTTTGTTTGTAATATAATTCTATAGTCTTTTAATTTTTATTTACTTATTTATTTAATTTTTAAGCTTATTTATTTTGTAAAGATTGGGGAGATCTTACTGTTTGCCTAGGCTAATCTCAAAATCCGGGCCTCAAGTGATCCTCTCACCTCAGCCTCCCAAAGCACAGGAATTATAAGTGTGAGTCACTGCACCAGGCCTAAATTTAAAAAAATAACAAAACTAGACACACACACATTAGTCTAGGCCTAAACAGGGTCAATACCATCAATATCACTGTCTTTTACCTCCACATCTTGTTACACTAAAAGGTCTGGTGCAGTGACTCACACTTATATTTCCTGTGCTTTGGGAGATTGAGGTGAGAGGATTACTTGAGGCCAGGATTTCGAGATTAGCCTAGGCAAATAGTAAGACCTCCACATCTTGTTACACTAAAATGTCTTTGGAGCCAATAATATACATGGATCTGTCATCTTTTATAACACTGCCTTCTTCTGGAATTCCTCCTGAAGGAGCTGCCTAAGACAGTTTTATAGTTAATTTTTTTTTAGTAAGTAGAAAGAGTATGTTCTTTTTTTTTTTTTTTTTTTTTGAGTTGGAGTCTCACTCTGTCACCCAGACTGTAGTGCAATGGCCGCTCCCGGCCACCGCAGCCTGGACTTGCTGGGCTCCGGCAATCCTTCCGCCTCAGCCTTCCAAGTAGCTGGAACAACAGGCGTGTGCTACCACACCCAGCTAATTTTTGATTTGTTGTAGAGATGAGGTCTCACCAAGTTGCCCAGGCGGGTCTTAAACCCGCAGGCTCAGGCAATCCACTCACTTTCGCCTCCCAAAGTGCTGGGATTACAGGCTTAGCCACCGAGCCTGGCCGAGTGTGTTCTAATGATTAAAAAGTACAGTATAGTAAATACATAAACCAATAACATAGTTGCTTATTATCATTATCAAGTATTATGTACTGCACATAATTATATGTGCCATACTTTTATATAGCTAGTGGTGCAAGTTTGTTTACACCAGCACCACTACAAACATATGAGGATAGGAATTTTCCAACTCTATTATAATCTTATGGGATCAATGTTATATATTCAGTCCAATTGAATTATGGTTATGCAGTGAATAGCCATAAATGTACAAAATTTCCCTTTCTTCTCTTTCTTTTCTTCCTGTTTATTTTGAAAAGAGCATATCATTGAATTTAAACTCTCCTTCCTAGCATATTTGCTGAAAACTTTTGTTTACTTCAACAAATATTTATTGAGTATCTACTAAATGTCAGGCATTGGTCTGAGTTATTGGGAAATATCAATAAACAAAACAAATCCTTACATTCTGAGTAGAAGGGTGAGGAAGACAGAAAGTAAATGTAACAAATATCCATATTCTGTATTATATTGGAAGGTGATTATCATGTGGGAAAAGAGAAAAAAGAGGAGACCAGGTTAATATTGGGGGTAGAAACGAAGGTGCTTTTTTTTTTTGCAAAAATATTAAAGAAGTCATGGAAATTAATTCCATAGCTATCTAGAAAAAGATGGTTTGGGGAAGAGAAAGTAACTAGCGCAAAGGCCTTGAGTCATGAGCATGCCTGTTGTGGTTGAAATGTAGCAAGGAGGGCAGAATAGGTGGAACAGAGTGAGTGAGTTTTGGGGAAGCAAGAGGAAAAGTTAGAGAGAAAAGGGTTGACCATGCTGGCCTTGTAAATCACTCAAAGGGATCAAGCTCTTACTCAGAGGGAAACGGAAACCATTGCTGTGTTTGAACAAAGAGGTGGCATGATCAGATTAATCTTTTCAAAGGATTCCTCTGGCTGCTACATTGAGAAAAAATATAGGGGAAAAGGGAAAAACAGAGGAACCAGTCTGTAGGCAAGAAATGATAAATCAGAGGAGTGGAAGTGGTGGTAAGAAGGGGTCAGTTATATAACCCTTATACCCTTTCTACAGTTTTCCAAGCATTCAGACTCTCTAGAAAGTAAGCAGATCGTGCTTGTCTTGATCACAGTTGTATCCATGAATTCCTGGAGCAAGAGCAGATACGTAGTAAGCATTTAACCAATATATATAGTTGAATATAAAATGAGTTTTAAGAAAAAACTGTTAGTTATCAACATCAAGAAAAAACTATTTAGTCATCAAGAATTTTTTTTGACCTTTGAACTTTTTATTGGCTTCCTGCTTCCCTGAAGGGCACCTTGCTCCTGCTGCCTCAGTGCCTCATAACTTTGGTGTCATTGATCTCAGATACCAATCTACCATCCACTATCCTGCAAGTGGTGGTCTTTTGGATGGTCTGGATGGAGCTGCTGCTGTCCAGGCCATCACTGAGACTGAAGTCCGCTCTGTCTTCTAACAGGCGGTAGTAGGTGGTAATCTCAACCTCCAGCTTGACCTTGATGTTCAGCAGGGACTCATACTCCTGAACCTGGCACTGGCCCTCTGTCCGGGTTTGTGCCAACTCAGATCCCAGGCGCAGCAGGGTGCCATTGAGCTGCTCTATCTGCATGGCATAGCGGGCCTCCACCTCTCTCAGGCTGTTCTCCAAGTTGGCCTTCAGGTTTCTCATGGGGTCTAGGTCAGTCTCCAAGGACTGTACTGTATGTTTCAGCTCCGTGAGCATCATCTCAGCAGCTCTAATCTTGGCAGACTGCATGGTGATCACTGTGGTGCTCTCCTCGATCTGCTGGGACCAGTACTTCTCCAACTCCTCTCGGTTCTTCTGAGGCAGCTTGTCATATTGGGCCCGGTTGTCCTCCATGATCTTGCTGAGGTCCTGAGATTTGGGGGCATCTACATCCACAGTCAACCCAGAGCTGGCAATCTGGGCTTGTAGGCCTTTGACTTCCTCCTTGTGGTTCTTCTTCATGAAGAGTAGCTCTTCCTTGAAAGCCTCAATCTCTGTCTCCAGCTGCAGCTGGGTGACACTGGTGCCATCAATGACCTTGCAGAGTGCCTGGAGGTCACTCTCCCTGGGCTGGCAGATGGCCAGCTCTGTCTTACTTGGCTCTAAAGTCTTCAGCGGCAAGACAGGCATTGTCAATCTGCAGAATGATGTGGGTATTGTCCACAGAAGTTGCAAAGATCTGAACCCTCAGCTCCTCGATGATATTGAAGTAACGGCCCTAGTCTCTGACCTGGGGTCCCTTCTTCTCCAAGTGTTCTCAGATTTTGCTCTCCAACCTCCAATTCTCAGTCTCCAGGCTCCTCACCTTCTCCAGGTAGGAGGCTAGGCAGTTGTTCAGCTCTTGTATGGTCTCCTTCTCACTCTGGATGCCCCCTAGACTCCCGGCCATCGCCGTGGCCACACCCTGAGACCCTCAGTTGCCCAGAAACAGGTGGAGCGGGACACAGAGATCCAGGAGTCTGAGCCACCGACACCTGCATAGATGCTGACCGCATTGCTGGTGGGCGGAAGGCTGAGTGGCTGGATGGAGCCCAGGGACTGGTAGTTGGTGGAGTAGGTGGTGGAGCAAGTGGTGAAGCTCATGGTGGCAGCGGAGGAGAGCCAGACGGTAGAACTCGTGTTCAGCCAAGAATTTTTAATTTAAGAAAAAACTATTAGCTATCAAGTGTATGATCTCACTATTTTACACGTATTTCTCATATAAAGTTCAACACATTCCTATAAGATTAGTGCTGATATCATTCCCATTTGACTGATGAGGAGACAGGATGGTTACAAACTCTCCCAGGTCTAGTCAGTAGCAGAGCTGAGATGAGATGTGGGATAGTCTGGTTTCAAGGTATCTGCTCTTAACCCCATGCAATACTGCTTTAAAAAACCATAAATCAGCCAGGTACGGGTAACTTATACCTGTAATCCCAGCACTTTAGGAGGCCAAGGTGGGAGGATTGCCCAGGAGTCTGAAACCAGCCTGGGCAACATAGTGAGATCCTGTCTCTATAAAAATACATTAAAAAAAATTAGCTGGCATGGTGGTGCATGCCTGCTACACAGGAGGCTGAGGCAAGAGGATCACCTAAGCCCAGAAGGTTGAGGCAGCCTACATGATTTTACCACTGCACTCCAGCCTGGGCAACAGAGTGGGACCCAAAACATAACAAAACAAAAAGCCCTGTAAATTACAATTCACTATGATTCATGGATTCAAAAATTTTGAGTTTTGATGCTTGGCATCTCTTAATTTTCATAACTGCAGAAACATGATAGGTAAAGTACATGCAGACACTAAGATAAAATGTACCTTCTTTGTGAAATTAAATCACCCACATTAAGAAAACCTAAAATGTGCCATAAAAAGAAGCAAATTGTTAGTGATAACATTCACAATTGTACCTTTTATTTTTATTCAGTTCTGGAATATGTTGGAATAGAAAATGTACTGTGAGCAATTTGTTGTCTGCAACACTAAAGTGGCTTTCTGGCAAACTAAGATAATACATCTTCTCGGTGTAATATTTTATTTGAATGCATAGAATTGTTGCATTTAAACTTGGTAATGCTACATTTTTTCAACTCAGTTGGTGGTGCATATTTTGAGATATATGACTGAAAAATCCAATTATACACCTCAGAGAAAGGGCATAATGAACAGCCAAAATAGGACTTTATTTAGAAATGCAGCACACCTTACTTTTATCAAAAAAAAAAAAAAAAAAAAAAAAACAAAGCTACACAATTGAGGATTAATGAACCATATGCAAAATTTAGTGAATAATTTATTTGGCAAAATGGAGCACATGAGAGGAGTATGTGAAAAATTAGCACTGTCACTTCTGGAGTGTTTAATATTGTAATGAAATTGAAACACAAAAGGCGATGTATAGCTGGTTAAGATAGACAATTTTATCAGTGGAGAGTAATGAGCCAAACATGCTGATTTGTTTTTGATAGCAAAGGGCTGTCATGAGCTTCCCCAGGTCTACAAAATATTAAGAAATCCCTAGAAAGAAAGCTTCTTTGTCTAGAAATCAAGTTAAAAATATACATATGGCTCAAAAGAGGCATGTAGGGGACCTGTTATTATTTGAGAATTTCTTTTTTTTTTTTATTTCCAAAATACACATCTTTTCTTTTCACAAGCACACGGCACTGTCAGGAATATAGATGTGCCTTGTATTACCAATTAGATGAGATCCTGAAAATATGTCTCAAGAGAACACATTTTTTCCCCATTGTTCTGTTATGACTGGGATTTGCATCTAAAATGTAAGAAGCAATTCCCTCAAAATACTTCTATGCATGGTCCATATATCTTCCCAAATGACTTTGCAAAAAAGAAAAAAAAGTCAGAGGCAGTTAAATATCATGTATTGGGGGCACACTTATTAAAACAAAGGGAACCTCATTCAAGGAGCCTTTCAGCAACAAGGACACTGAACATTCAGGTTTGCTGGGCACTTAAGAAGATGGAAATCAGAAACCTCTGGCTACCCAGAAATCAGGAAAGTTTGCTTTCTGAAACAGCTTGAATAAGACTTTAATCAAAAGGAGACAGTTTCATAAGTTGTTATAAATGATTTCCAGACTCTATTTTCACACATTCACAAATATTCCTTGACTATCTGATTTGTACCGAAAAATATTCAAGGCTGTGGGTGGAAAAATTTAAAGACGAATAAACTTCTTGGTCTCCTTGGTCTCAAGGAGTTGACTCAGTTAAGCAATAGATATTGTATCAGGCATTTTTTCAGGGCTGGACATGTAGTGTTGGACAAGATGAAAGTACCTGGCCTCAAAGAGTTTACATAATAGTGAATGACAATAGACAAGCAAGATGTGAAAATTACAATGATAAAAAATAAATCAATTATAGGGGACAGTGCCAGGAACAGAGGGGACCCTATTGTAGATGTGATTGACAGGCAGGACCTCACTGAGGATGTGACATTTTCACTAAGATCTGAAAGACTTTCATGAGTAGGCCAAGGGCAAACACATGAGAAAGAAGAGTTGTGGCCCCAAAGAAGGGTCAGCTTGGTATGCCTAAAACAGCTAAAAGGCTGACGTGACTAGAAGAGTGTAAGGAAAGGACTAGAAAGTCTCTGAGGTTGGAGAAGTCAGCAGGAACCAGATTATGTAGCATCAGGGTAAGGATTTTAGATTTTGCTATAAATGTGATTTTTTTTTTTTTTTAAATCATGGGCAAGTTGAGTGCAGAGACTAATGCTACCTGTCTTATGTTTTATCAGATCACTCGTCTTGAAATATATTTTTAAGGTGGAGTAAACAGCACTTGTTGATGGATTAAAGTGAGGTCTAGGAGAAAAGGAATCAAGGGTAATGCTCATGATGTTTTTCTGGGTAACTTGTTGACTCTGGATACCTTATATTGAGATGAGAAACACTTCAAGAGTTTCTACTTAGTAAAAGAGATGAGCTCAGTCTTAATGTGCTAAATTAGAGATGCCCGTTAGACATTAAAATGAAGATGTCAAGGAGGTCATTAGGTATAAGAGTCCGGATTTCTGAAATAGCTATAGCTAAAAATTAGAAAATCACAAGTGTAAGGATGGGATTTAAAGCCTTAATACAGAAGGAAATTCCCCAGGAAATCAGTGCAGATAAGCACAATTTGGAAGACTGAGCCTTTCATGTTTAGATAATGAGAAAGCCTTCAATGTTTAGGTAATGTCATGGAGGAGCATAAGCCCATGGTGTTAAAGGTTGCTTTAATTATCTACTGCATAACAAACTATCCAAAAATTTACTGGCATTATGCAAGGGTCATTTTATATGTTTGTGATTCTATGGTTCAGTAATTCAAGCAGGACAAAATAGGAATTATTTGTTTTGTCTGGAGCCTCAGCTGAGGTGACTCAAATGAGTGAAGATGGCTGGGTCACAAATCTACGGTCTTTGTTCCTCTCTACCCAGTCTCTCATCTTGCCAGTTTGTGCCCCATCACAGTATGTAGCTCTCAGGGTAGTCAGATATCTCACAGGGTGGTTTAGGCCTCCAGAAAACCAAAGCAGAATATGCCATTCTCTTAAATCCTGGATCCAAACTGGTACAGAGTCCCTTCTGCCATAATCTATTGATTAGTATTCACATTCAAATCAGTATTTCTCTTCAACTATATTTGATTAAAGGGGAAATAGACCCAGCCTGGTCATCTTTAATTTTCCTTGCCTATCTCTCCCACAATGGTTAACTATTAAAAATTAGCCAGTTGACAGTGCAACCCCCACAAGAAAGCAGTATATTCAAAACAGTTGTGACAGTAAAAACTGTGTCTAGAGGATTAGGAGAAAGCTTGACAGAGGGACTTTTGAGCTTTAAAGACTAGATGGAGTTTGCTAGATAGAAAAGCAGAAAAAGTATGTACAAAGGCAAAGAGTCATGGAAGAGTACCCTGTGCTGAGAGAATGCAAATGTGACTGTAATACGGTCAAGCCAAAAAGAAGAAATGTATCCAACAGTCATTGAGTGCCATTGGAAAGTTTTATTTTAAAAATTCCTCCTCTCAGTGTGAGGGATAAATAAAGAGAATAGAGATAGTACAGTTGTTTTAGAGGAGAATATTGCCTGACATAAGCTGGGGCTAGTGGGAATCAATAGGAGAGGACAGGTCAGGCATGGTGGCTCATGCCTGTAATCCTAGCATTTTGGGAGGCAGATGCGTGAGGATTGCTTGAACTCAGGAGTTTGAGACCAGCTTGGGCAACATAGTGAGCTCTTATCTCTACCAAATAAAAAATAAAAATAAAAAATTAGCTGGGCATGGTGGCACGCACCTGTAACCCCAGCTACTCAAGAGACTGCAGCCAAAGGGTTGCTTGAGCCCAGGACTTGGAGACTAGCGCACTCTAGCCTAGGTGACAAAATGAGACCCGACTCAAAAACAAGCACACAAGCAAATAAAAAATAGGAGAGGACTGACTTGAGAAGACCTGAAAAATATCAGATATTGACTTTGGGGTCTGGAAAAGAGTAGAGTTGAGCATGACTTTTTAGAAGCCCAACTCCAAAGGTAGTGATGCCTCTGGTTTGGAGGATGGAACGATGAGTTGGATTTATTTACTTGCCTAATCTTTGTTGGCACTTACTAGATGCCTGGGCTTTACAGTAACAAAAATGAATGGCGCAGTTTGTTCCCTGGAGGGGCTCACAGTTTTGTAAGTCTCATTTTGCCTCCTTGGGCTTGGAGGGGCCCATGGACTCAGAGCCTCACAGCAGGTACAGACAAGTCACAAGGAAGTACAGCTGCGTGTCTGTGATCTGAAGAGCTGGTTGGAATCCGAGTCACATTGACTACATTCCCCCGGATGTTCTATTGCTTTCTCCTGTCTACCCCAGAGCTTTCATCTAAGAGCAATCAGTGTTTGTTGTACAAGGTAAAACATTGATTCGGCCTTCAGCCTGGACGTGCTTGCTTACGGAGACCCACAGGCAACTTCACATTTGCCTTTTCATCCTATCTCTTTCAACTCTAGTTTTTCAAAAAGTACTTTCCTATTCAATGCTGCTTTTCTGAGCAATCTCTACCGTTTCACATTTCTAGCCAAACTGTGTTCAAAATGTCTGTTATTTCTCTCAGACTTTGAAAGTTTTTAACCTTTATGAAATGTTATTGAACCAATCCTACCTTTAGATTTACTCAGTTTAGCAAGTGTCAGAGACAGTAGCTTCAGTTTGTGGCTTTATTATAGATGGGAAATTTGTGACTGAAAATAGGGCTGACTGCTACCTCTTGAAGTTACCTATTTTCGGGTCTCCAGAATCAGGCAGGCATGGATTTGGCTCTCAGCTCTTAGTAGCTGCATGACCTTGAGCAAATTTATTAATTTCTCAAAGTCCAAGTTTCTTCAATCTTAAAATGGGACAAATGGAGAAAACGGTATTTAGATATGATGTGAAAGATACCAAAGATATAATAAAATACAAAAGCAGGCACAGTCCTGGAACCCCACCGCCCACCTAGATTTAATGTTAGTATTTTGCTATATTTTTCAAATCTTTTTCTTTTTTTGAAAGAAATAAATGAGATATGTGAAGTGAACCATGTTTTTGAAACTTAATCATATTACCACCTGTAAATCTATTCCACACAATTTAACTATTACCAAGTATTTGATTTTATAAATAGAGAATAAATATACAACCACTTATTTATCCTTTCTTCCAATGATAGACATTAATGTATTTCCATTTTTTACTTACCAAAAATTATTCAATAAATATGCACATATTTCTATGTGCTCATACATGGCCTCCCCCACACACACACCACACACACACACACACACACACACACACACACACACACACAAACACACAAACACACACACGTCTCAACTTTAATGAATTTTTTTTTAAAGTGTGCTGCATAATATTTTATATGTTCTCTATTTAGACAATCATGATATCTGGAAGTAGTGACACACTTTTCTTTTTCTTTTTTTTTTTAAAGCACAGATTTCTGATTATCTAACCCAAATGCCAATTTTTAGATGGACACACTGTCAGTCTTCTAAAAGACTACATTACTCAGACAATTTGCAACTAGGTGTGACCACATGACTTCATTCTGGGCAATGAGTTTTAAGCAAAATGTTGTGTAGGGCTTTAGGAAAAGCGTCCTTCAATGGGAACAGGTGATCCTCCCTACTTCCTTTCTGTAGCCTGGAATAAAAATACAATGCCTGGTACTTTACCTTCCATGTAAGTCCAAAGGCAAAATTGGTCCAGCAACCAGATAGAAGTGTGGGTTCCTCATCTCTGTGAAGTACCACACCAGCCCTGACTGCCTGTCGCTAGATTATCATTCTCTCTACCCCCTTTCTTTTTCTAAATGTGAGAGAAACTTCTATCTTATTTAAAGTATTGTTATTTAAGGTTTTTCTGTATGTACACCTGAAACTAACCCTAATGGATACACTTTCCATTCCTGATATCTTGGGCTACTGCATTGTCTTTGGCCTTCTAAAAATATTGAATAATAGTATTCATAGAAGCCCTCCTTCTCTTGTTCTTGACTAGAATATAAATGAATAAAAATCTTCTCCATTAAGTGTGACATTTGCTAAAGAGTTTTGTAGATATCCCTCCCCATTAAGGGAGAAGAAAATAAAAAGTGTATTTCAACTGTCATAATTAGACTTTCTCTTATTTAAATCAGAGAAGTAGCCATTAACTACTAGTAGATAGCTCTATACATTAAATCTGACCACACATAAGCTTTTAAAGGCTGTTACACTTTTAAAATACTTCTCTCTCATATTGATATACAATAAGAATATTTATAATACAAATATAACATATATGTACGTGGACCAAAATAAATCCGGCTGTATTCGTGAAATAACCACAATTAAAACTCTCATGTCTGGTCAGAGAAGTTTTAGCATTACTTTGCAATTGACATTTTTATAGTTTGCCTGGCATTACAGAAAAACACATTTTTTTTTCATCTTATGAACAAAAGAGTTTTTTGGTTCAGCATTCAATTTTTAAGTATAGATTTCTGAACTTTGCTTTAAAAAAAAAAAAAAGAGTATGTGCTCTGTGGCTCAGCCTGTAATTCCAGCACTTTGGGAGGCCGAGGCGAGTGAATTGCCTGAGCCTGCGGGTTCAAGACCAGTCCGCGCAAATTGGCAAGACCTCGTCTCTACAATAAATCAAAAATCAGCTGGGCATGGTAGAGCGTACCTGTAGTTTCAGCTACTTGGAAGGCCGAGGTGGAAGGATCGCCTGAGGTCAGCAGGTTAATGCAGGAATGGCCGTGTGTGTGCCACTGCACTCCAGCCTGGACAACAGAGTGAGATTCCAACTCAAAAAAAAAAAAAAAAAAAAGAAGAAGGCTAGATAACACAATTTCAAATCACATGATACCTATAAAGAAGGCACTGCCTTTATTTTAAAGAAAAAGGAGAATTCATTAAAGACTGAAAGAAATAAAAAACAGGAGAATCAGTATGTCAAATCCTCAAAAGATGGATCAATAAGAAAATATTTTATTTGATCTCTCCAAAATGTTGGCTTGTTATATACACTGCCAAGTAACATCTATCTTTGATTGATTTTTAGAAGCCAAATACCTGTTAAGTTTTATGTATGTATTCTAACATTTACTTTTATTGTATGTGCAAATACTCTGCAATTTCTCTCTCTCTGAAAATCCAACAAAGTGCCTGCCCACTCGGGTCTTTTCTGTAGTATTTTAAACACACATCTGAAGTTGTTGGCCATATGTGCTAGAACTCTAATGGCTACATTCATCTGACGACACAGACAGGATTTGGATTAACTACTCAATTTAGATTCTGAAATTTGTATGATCTATGCTCTGAATAGAACCTCAAACTTCAGCGTTTTATCACAAAAAGGACTTGCAGTAATGACCCCATCAAAATATTCATGTTTATAGAAATACTGCCTGAACACACATTTATTTCTACCCTTGAATATAGTAATACTGGAAAGCATACTGTTTCACGTCAGCTTGATCTTTCTATGTAGGGTTCATGTTTTTCATCTCTGGATTCAATTACTTAGAATATAGCCTTAAGGAAGCAGATGGTAAGTGGGAGAATAAAGACCTGAATTTTGATTCCATAATTATTTAGCTATCCACGTCCCAGGGATTAGTTGGTAAAGTAGACTTTCTTTTTTCTTCCAGAGTTGGTATATCTGAATCTTCTCCAAAGGCTCTGATACTAATGACTACTTTCACTATACAACTCTTTTAAGCAAAATATTTCAGGAGTAACTGTCAGGTATTTTTGCTGTTATTTCACAGTGAAAATAAATAAGATCATTCCACTTTCACCATTAAAAGGATCTCAGAGAAATCCTTTTATAGATTACAGAGAAGGTCAAAGAGAAATTTGAAATTTTATTCCAGGAATTACATCAAGTCAATCCATATTCCCATATGACTTATGGCACTACTTTACATCATCCAAAGTAGAGTAGCTGGATTTACTACAGGTTGAGACTGAATTTGAGAAAGAGGAAAATGCCACTAGATTCATGCATTGACAGATGTGAATTAAATTGAATCATATGAAATTTCAATATTTGACTGTTTTGACTTTTAAAATGACAACTTTCATGTAGTTCAACCCAACATTAATAGCTAATACTTATTAAGCACTAAGAATTTCATATATATTCAATCACTTACTACTCATAATTGCACAGTGTAGTGGTTATTACAGTAACCCTCCTCATTGTTCAGTAGAAAAAAAATGAGCCACAGAGGAATTCAGTAATGTTCCTCAGTTTGCACAATTAATAAGTCTTTTATGTGTGTATGTGTGTGTTAGAGTCTTACTCTGTCACCCAGACTGGAGTACAGTGGCACACTCATGGCCACCCCAGCGACGACCTGCTGGCCTCCAATGATCCTTCTGCCTCAGCCTTCCAAGTAACCAAAACTACAGGTGCGTGCTACCACGCCTGGCTACTTTTTTTCATTTTTATTGTAGAGACGAGGTCTTGCCAAGTTGCCTGGGCTGGTCTTGAATCCACAGGCTCAGGCAATCCACTCGCCTCGGCCTCCCAAAGTGCTGGGATTACAGGCTGAGCCACCGAGCCCAGCCACTAGTAAGTCTTGAAGCTGGGTTTAGAACCTCTGGATTTCATGCCCACGCTCTTAAGCCTGGGCTACACTTATTCTGTATTTAGCCGACAAAATATAAACAAAAATTCACATCCCAGTTCTGAATTGCAAAATGCCCCAAATTTGCAAATCTGATCATACTATACAGCCTCTTTTTCTGCTGGAGAATTTGTATAGAGCATACATTTTTTATGTAACTCTTCATTGTTTTTCTCTATTTCTACTAGTTTCAAGTTCCATGCAAGAAATATTAGCCTATCACTTTTTGTAGTCACATTAATATACAATAGTACTACGTTATACATATGTGTAAATTTTAATTTAAAATCATATTTCTTTCTCTTTTTTTTTCTGAGTTGGAGTCTCATTGTGTCACACAGGCAGACTGGAGTATACTGGCACAATCAAGACTCACTTCAGCCTTGACCTTCTGGGCTCTGGGAATCCTTCTGCCTTAGCTTCCCAAGTAGCTGGGACTACAGCCATGTGCTACTACATCCAGCTAATTTTTGTATTTCTTTGTAGAGACGAGGTCTTGCTATGTTTCCCAGGCTGTATCACCACATTATTTATATAATTGATTAGCTCATCATTTATATAAAAATAGTCATTTCAATTTTTCAAATTATTTGCTTAAAATTATTCCACGTCATTTGTAGGTACATCATTTGTCAAAAAGTATTCTGAGCATCAAATGGCCCCACATGACTTGTAATTTGCTTAAGGTTTTGCTTTCTGGATGGGCAGGTCAACCTTCTATGACTTATAACTCTTATTTCAAAGTGACCATAAACTAGTATTTTTAAGGTTATTGACATAGCATCTTTATATCAATCTCAGCTCTTGGGACTCTTGGGAATTAATTTAAAGGGATCAGACTTTTATTTCTTCAAAAGAGAAAGGTTAAGCACAGTGAAATCAATTTCTTCACAATATTCTACACATGTATGTCATCAGCACATTAGGCGTCTTGCTTATGTTCAGATGCACATATTTGTAATTGTGTGTCACTCACCTATACTTCACTTGGTATAAATAACCCATTTGACTGGGGTATGCCAGTATGTTATGATTTGTCATGTAATCTTTAATTTTTAATTCAATGTAATTTTACTTTCTCAATGTGTTAATCGGTGCATTCCTTATAACAGAAGATAAGATAATTAAAATCTCTGTGCTTGGGGTCTTGGGGAGTTCTGTAATCTCAAGATCTTTATGGTTAAATCTTATTAAAATTATCTGAGACATTGCGGGAGGAGATTGGTCTGGCTCCTTCCTTCCTTCCTTCCTCCCTTCCTTCCTCCTTCCCTCCCTCCCTCTCTCTTCCCCTTCCCCTTCCCTTCTCCCTTCCCCTCTCGCTCCCCTTCTCCCTCTTTCTTAAATTGTCAGGGTCTCACTCTGTTGCCCAGACTGGAGTACAGAGGCATGATAATGGCTCACTGCAGTCTTGAACTCCTCGACTCAGGCGATCCTTCCACCTCAGTCTCCCAAGTAGCTGGACTACAGGTGCACTATATCACACCCAGCTAATTATTTTGAGTTTTTGAAGAGATGAGTCTCACTATGTTGACCAGGCTGGTCTCAAACTCTTGGGCTCAACCAATCCTCCCACCTTGACCTCCCAAAGTACTGGGATTACAGGTGTGAGTCACCTCACACAGCCCTGGCTCCCTTAAAAATTCTGGGAAAACATATAGCACCAGAGCTTTAACTACTGGGCAGTCCAGTTCTACTAGACAAAAAGCACAAACAGAACCCTTCTTCTTCTATAATAATTTAGACTGGTTCATCCAGGTCATATTTGCAAACTCCTTGCCCTTACTCACAGCCAGGATCATATCTGAGCTACTTCTGATCACATGGGAAAACATTCTGCTACTCTTCCAACCACATTGGTTTTTAAGGTACCTCCTAGGCTGTCTCAGCCTGCCTGATTATACACTCCACAGTTATCTCTCCTCTGATTCTCCTGTATGGCTGGGCTTAAGGGGATGCTATAAGGCTTGCCCTCACACTGGGATGGACTTGGAAAGTGAGAAAAAAGACCCAGCACATCTGAGGCTTCTATCATCACTCCATCACCAGTGCTGCAGTCTGCCCAAAGATGGGGGTGACTAGGAGCAGGATGTTTTCTGACCAACATCTAACTCACGTGTTTTTCCTCTGACTCTTTCCTTCATCCTTTATTTAGTAAGCTTTATTTTGTCTCAGAGATAGTAAAAACAGGCTTGAGCTAATAATATATTCTTCTATAAGTCAAGAAATTAAGAAATAAAAGGCATCCAAATTGGAAAGGAGGAAGTCAAAGTGTCTTTGTTTGCAGATGACATTAGCTTGTATTTATAAAAATCTAAGAACTTTATCCAAAACTTTATAACTTATAAACTAATTCAGTAAAATTGCAAGATACAAAATTTATATACAAACATTAACAACATTTCTATACATGAAAAACAGATTAGCTGAAAAATAAGACCCACCTGGGCAGTGAGACCTCACCTCTACAATAAATCAAAAAATCAGCCGGGCGTGGTAGCACATGCCTGTAATTCAGGCTACTTGGAAGGCTCAGGCGGAAGGATCATCAGAGCCCAGCAGGTCGAGGATGCGGTGGCCGGAAGCTGCCACTGCACTCCAGTCTGGGCGACCAAGTGAGACTCCAACTCAAACTCAAAAAAAAAAAAAAGAAGAAGAAGAAGTCAATCCGCTGGTCACTCCCGCGCCTTGACAAGAGCTACAAAAAAAAAAAAAAATCTAGAAATAAATGTAATCAAGGATGCGAAAGACCTCTGTAAGGAAAACTACAAAGCATTGATGAAAGAAATTAAAGGGAATACAACAGAAAGACCCAAACTCATGGATTAGAAGAATTAATATTGTTAAAATGACAATACTACTAATGCAATATAAAGATTCAATGTGATCCCTACCAAAATACCAATAACAGTATTCACAGAAACAGAAAATAACATTCCTATAATTTGTATGGAACAACACAAGATTCCGAATTGATAAGGCAATCCTGAAAGAACAAAGATGGAAGTATCACACTACTAAACCTCAAAATATACTGCAAAGTTATAGTAACTAAAACAGCATAATACTGGCAGAAAATCAGACATATATAGCCAGGCATGATATCTCACATCTTTAATCCCAGCACTTTGGAAGGTCAGGGTGCAAGAATTATTTGACACCAGAAATTAGAACCAGCCTGGACAACATAACAAGACTCATCTCTATAAAAAAAATTTTTTTTAATTAGCAAGATGTGGTGGCACATGCTTGTAATCCTAGAAATCGGAGGCTACAGTGAGCTATGAACATGCCACTGCATCAGAGTGAGATCCCACCTCTAACCAATAACAACAACAAAAATAGACACAGATCAATGGTACAGAATAAAGAATCCAGAAATTAATCCACATGTCTACAGTCAACTGATTATTGACAAAGATGCCAGAACACTTACTGGAGAAAGGATAGTCTCTTCAATAAATGGTGCTGGGAAAACTGTACATCCATATGCAGAAGAATAAAACTATATCCTCGCCTCTCATCTTATACAAAAATTAACTCAAAATAGATCAACCACCTAAATGCAAGGCCTGAAACAATACAACTACTAAAAAAAAATAGGATAAATGCTTCAGGACATCGGTTCGGAAAAAGATTTTATGGCTAAGATCTCAAAAGAACGAGCAACAAAAGAAAAATAAATAAACAAATAGGATTATGCCAAACTAAAACCTCTGCATAGCAAAGGAAAAACTCAACAGAATAAAAAGACAACCTACAGGATGGAAGAAAAGATTGCAAACTACTCATCTGACAGGGGATTAATATCCAGAATGTACAAGGAATACAAATATCTCAATAGCAAAAAGCCAAAAACAATCCAATTAAACAATGGGCACAGATGTGGGGTACAATTTAGGGTTAAGTATACAAATATTCTTTATACAGGTACCCTTGTTGATGAGGTGCTGATGACATGAACAGACATCTCTCAAAAGAAGATATACAAATGGCCAACAAACATATGAAAAAATGTTCAACATCACTAATCATCAGGGAAAGCAAATTAAAACCACAATGAGATACCACCTTACACCAGTCAGAATGGTCATTATTAAAAAGGGGGGGGGGGCAAGTGATCCAAACAGATATTTCTCAAAAGAAGACATACAAATGGCTAATAAACATACAAAACAATGCTCAACATCACTAATCATCAGGGAAATGCAAATCATCAGGGAAATGCAAATTAAATCACAGTGAAGTATCATCTCAGCCCAGTTAGAATGGCTATTATCAGAAAAGACCAGGCACATTCAGGGTGGTAGGGCCATAGACAGGAATGGCTGTTATCAAAAAGACAAAAAATAAATGCTCGTTAGGATGAGGAGAAAAAGGAACTTATTTTTTTTTACACATATACAATTTTATTAAAATAATTCTGTGTTTTCCTTCTCTACTTTAAAAGATTTTTTAAATTTATTTTGTTAAGTTTTAAAATTTCTTTGAGAATCCTACATTTGAAATAAATTACACCCATCTTTTGACATATCCTTTTTGTAATATTATCTGAAAGAGAAAAAGGAACTCTTATACACTGTTGGTGGGAATGTAAACCAGTACAGTCACTATGGAGAACGGTAGGGAGTAGGGAGATTCCTAAAAAAAAAACTACAAGTAGAACTACTGTCTGATCCAGCAATCCCACTACCGGGAATCTATCCAAAGGAAAGGAAATCATTATATCAAAGAGACACCACCATGTTTACTGTAGCACTATTCACATTAGTCAAATTATGATTCAACCTAGGTGTCCAACAGCAGATGAAGAAAATGTGGTGTATATACACGATGGCTACTATTCAGTCATAAAAACAATGAAATCCTATCATTCACAGTAACGTGGATGGAAATGGAGGACATTATAATAAGTGAAATAAGCCAGGAACAGAAAGTTAAACACCACATGTTCTCACTCATATGTGAAAGCTAAAAAAAAAAAAACAAAGTTAATTTCATAGAAGTAAAAAGTAGAACAGAGGATTCTAGAGATTGGGAAGGATGCGGGGAGGAGAGGGGTAGGGAGACATATGTTAAAGAATACGAAATCATAGCTAGATGGAAGGAGTAAGTTCTAGTGCTCTATACCACTGTAGGATGACTATAGTCAACAATAATGCATTATATAGTTTCAAATAGGTAGAAGGAGGATAGTAAATGTCCCAATTCAAAGAAATGATAAATATTTGACATGATGAATATGCCAATCACCTTGATTTTATCACTATACAATATGTGTATTGAAGCATCCCTATATTACCCCATGAATATGTACAATTATTACTTGTCAATTAAAAAAAAATTAGAGTAAAAAATTTGCTTTACCTACTGTTGTTTCTGCTGTCATCCCTTTCCAGAAAAAGTACTAAATATTCTTACTGCTTGAAGGAGGCAAGGTAATTAAAAGCATAGAGAAAAAAATAGTTTTCATGTCAAAAGATTTTTGCAGACTGGAGACAGTGGCTTCTGACTGTAATCCAGGACTTTGGGAGGCCGAGGAGGATTGTTTGAGCCTAGGAGTTTGCGGCCAGCCTGGCCAACATAGTGAGATCTCGTCTCTACAAAAAATTAAAAAACAGCCAGGTATGGTGACACGTGCCTGTGGTCCCAGCTACTTGGAAGGCTGAGGTGGGGGCATTTCCTGAGCACAGGAGGTTGAGATTGCAGTGAACGTGACTGTGCCACTGCATTCTAGCCTGGGTGACAGTAGTGGAGATCTCAACTAAAATATGTATATTTGCACTACATGTAATTTTATTTTGGTTGTTTTTATCATAGTTAATTATGATAAATTATAGCTAAAGTAAAAACTCAAATCTGGTTAATTAAAGCTAATTTTTTAGTATTATAAAGGATTAAAAGAACAGATTTCAAAATACTCAGTCTTTCCTCAATTCCATTGTCAGAATCACAATGTACCTAGAATAAGCTTCCTACATGTAGTTCAGCTGCATAATTTTATACATATTTTTTGTGTAATAAGTAAAATAATGTGTAATTAGTATACCAATGAACCAAGTTGTACAGCTGTCTAACATTATGTATATGTTTAAATTACATTTTATTCCTTGTTTGTTTTAAAAAGTTAAATCTAGCCTCATCATTAGTTTTGGTTTTGGTTTTTGCTTTTAAATGGGTGCCTTTTAAACTAATGAGAATGTATTTTACTATGCGGTAGAATAAAATGTCAAATAAAAAGAAGCCACAAACATTTATTTTATTAGTGAGTCATGAGTTTATTTTGAAGCTTTAGATTTCTCAAAAATTATATTTGGATATTTAAAAAGTTGAAATAGAAAAATAAACTAAGCAAAAAAGGGTTTAAGAGGTGCTAAAACCTTTCAGATGGTTTTTCAAATCAGTTACTCAAGATATTTGGTGTAACTTTATTCCTGTCAATTCTAGCAGAGATTACTGAAAACCAAATTATTTGTAAATGCCGATAATAGCACTTACTTCAGAGGATTATTGTGAAGATTAATTGAGAAAGCCCAGAACCTGGCACATGATAAATTCTCAATAAATGCATAATAAATACATCCCTGGTGGCATCTTGGAGGAAACTATATCAGAAAAAGACAAGACTGGTGCTTATACAGTGCAGGAAGACCCTCTGGATCAGTGATGTCCTTAGAAGATCGGGTGGCAGGGGTCACAGAGTAAAGGAGAGGCTGTTCGTGGGGTATAGGGAGATTAAGGAGAGGTCTCAGAATCTAACAGGATGGGGGTTCCGGGGAGTTTGTGAACACAGGCAGGAGAACTTCAGCCTGCCAAGGAGCAGCCAAGGTGCGCAAGGCATGATGGAATCTCCAAAAAAGCAGAGATACACAGGCAAGATAAGTTACCAGATAAAGAGAAAGGATAAAGGGAAAGTACCTTAGAGAATACTGCAGGAAGAACAGCAAAGCCCTAGTCATTCAATAGCAAGGCACTGAGTAAACAACTAGCTTCCAGCTGAACTCTTTCTTCTATACAACCAGAAGCAGATCAAGAGCAGGACCCAGACACAGTCAAGGAAAATGTTAGCTGTTAAAATCCATTTAGGATTAGTTGTCAAACTTAAATTAGTGATGGCACTTTTAAAAAAATAGTAGTAATTTATATTGAATAATTATAATGTCTGATTATTCTTAAGCACACATTTATCTTTCTTATTAAAGTTTCAGTTAAAATTTTGGAGAAATGATTATGTTTTTGTAAACCATCTGGTTTCCCTACAGGCAAAGTAGGGGGAAAAAAAACAGTGTATCTGATGAAGTTAATTGTTTTCATTTTCCAACAAACCAGAAGAAAAGTTGAAGAGAGGGCGGGATATTCAGAATTGGAATGATGAATATATAAATATACTTAAATGTTTGTATATAAAGTTCTTGACATTTTAAAAATTACTTGAGAGTCATTTATCTTCATTGTGATTATGTTAAATCTTCCAAGTCATATTATATATGATCAACTGTGATATGCTATTAAGTTATTATTTTGAGGTCATTAGTTAGTACATTTAAGAACACAGTTATTTAGGGGGTTAACAGTGGGGGACTTCATAAACTAAGGTCCTTGAACTGCCTTTCCATGAAGCATGTGGAGAGTGATGAACTGAAGACCACCTACCTTCATACAATAATTCAATCTTCCCTCCTTCTCTGCCTCCTTGTTTTTACAAGCCTCCTATCTCATTTTCTCATTATTCTGTATAATACTAACCTCTTTTCTCCCTGATAGCATCATTCTATATTTTCTGCTTTTCTTTCCAAAAAATTACATTATAGAGAAAAAAAGTCAAATGTTGTAAAAAAAAAATCAGTCTGCTTTGCTTAATTATATTCTTGAACTTTAAAGGAGGAACTTAAGGTTCGACTTAGATTGCTTACTTTGAATTCTTATTAGCAATTCTTACACATATAAATGATTATTTCTGATTGATCATTTGATAACATTGTATTTGACTTCCGGCTTTTCTAGCAGATCAAACCCCATAAAGGCAACGTCTGCCTTGTTTATTTACATATCCCTGACACATCACAATAGCTAGAACATGGAACGTTCTGTGGACGGAAAGTTTTTTTGTTTTTTTGGCGTCCCCCCCCCATTTGACATTCCACTGTTGCTTTTTTCGGCTTGTTTATTTTTAATTTTAATTTCAGGGGTACATATGTATGTTTGTTACATGGACATAAGTGTGTAGTGGTGAGAATTAGGTCTCAGGCGGCCCATTCCCCAGATAGTGAACATTGTACTTTATAGATATTTTCTGAACCCTTTCCCCCTCTCCTTCCCCTTACTGGTGTTCCCAGTGTCTATTATTTCCATCTTTGTGACCATTTAGCTCCCATATATGAGTGAAAACATGCAGTGTTTGGCTTTCTGTTTCTGAGTCGGTTCACTTAGGGTGATGATCTCCTTACATCTGCGTTATTCACTCATTCATCCATCCAACCTCAGAATCAAAGCCTTTGGTTTAGCAGTGCACCAACAGCTGTGCACAAAGTCCTTGCCCTTACAGAGCTTACATTCTAAAAGGGGATATGGACAAGACACAATTAAATAGGTAAGTATAAGAGATAATTTTAGGTAACAACGAGTGTTATAAGAAAACTATATAGTGTATGAATTAGAAAACGATGGGGAAGACACCTGTTTTAGACCAACTCTGTTTTAGACAGAGATGGTGTTTGCGAGTGAGCAAGAGGAAGATGAACGCAGAGTTCAGAAAGACATAGTTTGTGGAGGACCTTAGAAGTCTTGGTGAGGAATTTATTCTGAGTTTGATGAGAAACCATAGGAGGGTTAACATGAGAAGAGTGATGTAATGTGATTTGCATTTGAAAAGAATCACTTTGGCTACTACAGTATAGCAAGAGAAGTATTGAAGAGGAGACAAATCAAGACTTTACAGCCTTTAGAAGAGGAAGGGATGGAAAGTGGTCAGATTTGAGCTACAGTTAGAAGCAGAGATGATAGTATTTAATGATGGCATTGGACACTAGATGATTTGTATAACTCTTAAAGTTGTACAACTCTTTTTTTTTTTTTGAGTTGGAGTCTCACTCTGTCGCCCAGACGAGTGCAGTGGCCGCTCCCGGCCACTGCAGCCTCGACCTGCTGGGCTCCGGCGATCCTTTCGCCTCAGCCTTCCGAGTAGCCGGAATTACAGGCATGCGCTACCACGCCCGGCTGATTTTTTGATTTATTGTAGAGATGAGGTCTGGCTGCCCAGGCGGGTCTCGAACCCGCGGTCTCAGGCAATCCACTCACCTCAGCCTCCCAAAGGCGCAGGATTACAGGCTGAGCCACCGAGCCCGGCTGTTATACAACTCTTAAATGTGAGTCTTAGTGAAATAGAAGACATAGCTCTCATCATCCCATATAAAGGCGATCTACTTGGTCCATCCCATTCGAAGAAATGTAACATTCGAAAAAATGCATCATAAGAAATTCAAACTTTTTGAATTATCTTGAAAAGCAACGTAGGGGATTATTCGACTTATAAACCAGTTTTCTTAAAATCCTCTTTCACCATCTCTTTTTCCCTCTGTTTCTTGCATGGCTCAACATCTGCCCCCCATGCCTCAACTATCTTGCATGGCTCAACATCTGCCCCCCATGCCTCAAGTATCCCTGAACTCAGTCAGCATCAGCCCATCTCTCTCTCTCTCTCTCTCTCTCTCTCTCTCTCTTTCTCTCTGTTTCTTTCTGACTTGAGACACTGTTGGCTTCCTCCAAGGTGAATTGAGGTGCAGCTCGGATTTCTGATTTCTCCCCTCAGCCCACCACCCACTCAGTACAGTGAAGGCCAAGCCAGCTGCCACCTCAGCAGTACAGGCAACTTAGACTTAAAGGTTAAGGAATGAGGAGAAGGCTTTAGGATTCTTACACAAATTGTTGCCCTTCCTACATTTATTATTAGCCAAGAGCCATAAAACATGAATCTAAAGGATCTGGAAATCAGTTAAACTTAAATTTAAACTAGAAATATCAACACGTCATTTTGAGAAGCAATATCTAAAAGTTATCATCTTGCTTTAAATATTTACTTGTATTCGCAAATAATTGCCTTACAAATCAAAGGAACATTTTTTTTTTTTTTTTAATTTGGAGTCTCACTCTGTCGCCCAGACTGGAGTGCACTGGCCGCTCCCGGCCACCGCAGCCTCGACCTGCTGGGCTCCGGCGATCCTTCCGCCTCAGCCTTCCGAGTAGCCGGAATTACAGGCGCGCGCTACCACGCCCGGCTGATGTTTTGATTTATTGTAGAGATGAGGTCTCACTGCCCAGGCGGGTCTCGAACCGCGGGCTCAGGCAATCCACTCACCTCAGCTTCCCAAAGGCGCAGGATTACAGGCTGAGCCACCGAGCCCGGCTCAAAGAAACATTCTTATGGCATAAAATATATCATGCATTATGTAGGCATGAAAGTGTTTTAAACTTTTACCTGTTTTAGGATATATTATTTTGAAAACTCTGATTTGGGTGGGTTTTGACTCTCTTTATCTTGATGATCCTATTTGTAGATTTTTATTTCCTTTTTAAGTTGTGGGTTTTACTATTAATTATTCTACACTTACTTTTTAAAATTCATTCAACTATTATAAAATATGAGTATTATACCAGTTGATTAGTATTTTCAAGTATAAATGTAATTCTCTGCTTATAAAATTATAAATAGCTATACTTCAATAAGACATGTATCTTTAATAGCAAAGAGAGCAAAATAATTGTTAAATAAGATATATTTTGTGAATACTTTAAGGTTTCGTGTAATTACAATTTTTATTTCCTATATATACTCAAAATTTCTTACAGAATATTAAATATGCTACTATGATTGCAACTTTGAAATTTCTTATTTTGAAAAGAAAAAAGTTATCTGAATAAAGTCTTTGTTTCCTATATTTTAATTTTTTAAATTATGTAATCTCTTATGAACTTGGTAAATGCTGCTATATATAAATACACATATATGAAATATCATTTTAGAGACACAAATGAAATATAATTGCTTTTCATACTTAGTTTTTCTTTTTTTTTTTTTTTTTGAGTTGGAGTCTCACTCTGTCGCCCAGACTGGAGTGCAGTGGCATACTCACGGCTACTCCAGTGTTGACCTGCTGGGCTCTGGCAATCCTACCGCCTCATCCTTCCAAGTGGCCGGAACTACAGGCGCGTACTATCACACACAGCCAATTTTGGGTTTATTGTAGAGATGAGGTCTTGCCAAGTTGCCCAGGCTGGTCTTGAACCCATGAGCTCCAGCAATCCACTTGCCTCAGTCTCCCAAAGTGCTGGGATTACAGGCTGAGCCACTTAGCCCGACCCATACTTAGTATTTTTTATTAGCATTTTTCTATGTCAATAAACATGTCTGTTTATTATATCTGTTTTTCTATGTTAAAACAGAATAATTTAGGATAATGATAAAAGTTCTGAAGAATACAAAGAAGGAAAATGTGCTACCAACCAACTCAAAGAAGGGCAATGGACTAAATTTGACTACAGAAACAGGGAGGGCTTCACTGTGATGGTCAATTCTATATCAACTTGACTGGGCCATGGGGGACCCAGGTAGTTGGTGAAACCTGATGCTGGTAGAGTCTGTGAGGCTTTTATCTGGATGAGATTAACATTTGAATTGGTAGACTGAATAAAGAAGATTGTCTTCCCTAATGTAAATAGCTTCATTCAATCATTTGAAGAACTGAACAGAACCAAAGGGCTGAGTAAGAGGGAACTTCTCTTGCCTCACTGGATGAGCTGAAATTTCAATCTTTTCCAGCCTTCAAACTCAAACTGAATATTGGCGCTTCTTGATTCTCAAGCCTGACAGTTTTCAGATCGGAACTTATACCACTGGTTTTCCTGAGTTTCCTGCTTGCCTACTGTAGATCTTGGGACTTTCTAGCCTCCATGGTGACGTGAGCCAATTTCTTATAATAAATATCTTTATCAATATAAAATAAAGATATAAATATAGACATATGCATAGACACAATTGACCCCTAAACAATGTGGGAGTTAGGGGTGCCAAACCCCTCACATAATCAAAAATTCATGTATAATTTTTAGTTCCCCAAAAACTTAACTACTAATAGCCTACTTTTGACCCAAAGCCTTATCAATACCATAAACAGTGAATTAACACATATTTTGTATGTTGTATGCAAAATATACTGTATTTTTACAATAAAGTAAGCTCTAAAATATTAAGAAAATTATAACAAAGAGAAAATTTATTTACTATTCATTTAGTGGAAGTGGATCATCATAAAGGTCTTCATCCTGGTTCTTCCCACATTGAATAGGCAGAGGAGAAGAAGGAGGAAGAGGAGGGGTTGGTCTTGCCATCTCAAGGCTGGCAGAAACAGAAGAAAATATGTATGTAAGTGAACTCACATAGATCAAACCTGTGTTGCTCAAGAGTCAACTGTATATATACAGTTATGTTTTACTTAACAGTGGGGATATGTTCTGAGAAATGCATCATTCATTTCATTCTTGTCGTTTTTTGTGGTTTTGTCATTGTGTGAACATTACAGAGTGCACTTACATAAATCTATATGGTATAGCCTACTACATATCTAAGCTATACACACCCGAATAGCATATTACTATGCTAAATACCACAGACAGTGGTTACAATGGTAACAGCATGGGAAGTATTTGCGTTTCTAAACATATCTAAATACAGAAAAGACACAATAAACATATAATTTAAAAGATTAAAAAATGGCAGACCTGTAGAGGGCACTTTACCATGAATGGAGCTTGCAGAACTGGAAGTTGCTCAGTGAGTGACTGGTGAGTGATTTTGTACAGCTTTGATGTAAAGTCTAATGATGTAAAGAATACTTAGCTTCAGAGTCACTTTCAAATCATCCCTCTTCATTCTTTTATTAAAAATTATTTCTGACTGGGTTTGTTGGTTCAGCCTGTAATCCCAGCACTTTGGGAGGCCGAGGTGAGTGGATTGCCAGAGCCCACGGGTTCGAGACCAGCCCAGGCAACTTGGCGAGACCTCATCTCTACAATAAAAATAAAAATAAATTAGCCAGTTGTGGTAGCGCTTGCCTGTAGTTCTGACAACTTGGAAGACTGAGGTGGAAGGATCATCGGAGTCCAGCAGTTCAACGCTGGGGTGGCTGTGAGCGTGCCACTGCATTCCAGCCTGGGCAACGGAGTGAAACTCCAACTCAAAAAAAAAAAATTATTTCTTTCCTCAATAATAAATTAACCTTAGTTTACTGTAACTTTTTTACTTCATAAACTTTAATTTTTTTGACTTTTTATATTAACAATGAAAACACAAACACATTGTAAAGCTGTACAAAATTACTTTCTATCTCTATATTCTTATTTTATAAATTTTTATGTTTTTAATTTTTTATTTATTTTAAAAAACTTTCTGTCAAAAACGAAGACACAAACGCACACATGAGCCTAAGTCTACATAGGGTCAGGGGTCAGGATCATCCGTATCACGGTCTTCCACCTCCATATCTTGTCCCACAGGAAGGTCTTCGGGGCAATAGCATGTACTGAGCTGTCCTCTCCTCTAATAACATTGCCTTCTTCTGGAATTTTTCCTGAAGACCCTGCCGGAGGCTATTTTACAGATAATTCTTAAAAGAAAAATAAGTAGGCATGCACTCTAAGATAATGATTAAATGTATAGTAAATACATAAACCAGTTATATAGTCGTTTATTATCATTATCAATATTAATGTACTATGCATGATTGTATGTGTTATACTTTTATCCAACAAGCAGCAGAGTAGGTTTGTTTACAATAGCATCCCCACAAACATATGAATAATGTGTTGCACTATGATGTTACAATGGTTACAATGTCACTAAGCAGTTGGAATTTTTCAGCTCCATTGTAATCTTTTGGGCTGTCATATATGTGGTCCAACATTGACCAAATCATTGTTATGCAGTACCTGGTATGTGTGTGTGTGTGTGTGTGTGTGTGTGTGTGTGTGTGTGTGTATTAAGAAGATCAATTATTTTAAAATTTGGTTTACAACATTATGGAGGCTGAGAAGTTCCATGATCTGCCGTCTGCAAGCTAGAAACCGAGGAAAGCTGGTGGCCCGAGTCTGAGTCCAAAGGCCTGAGAATTAGGGAAACTGATGATGCAAATTTCAGTCCAAGGGCATGTCCCAGCTCAAACGGATAGGCAATGTTCCTTCTTACTAAGCCAGTATTGGACATAATTTTTTGAGGAAGCTAAAAAAGCCCAACCTAGGCTTACAGTTCTTTTTTTATAGCTAATAAATAATGAAGCAAAAAAACTACAAGCCTAGGGTTTTTTTAAACTCTAAATTCAATTGTCAAGTCATCAGTCTAATGAAGTAAAGAATGCTTAGCTTCAGAGTCACTTTCAAATCATCTTTCCTCATTCTTTGCCATAACCAATGAAAGGTGAAGACTGAAGACACCAATAAAATATATTTTGCCCAAAATCAAAGATCAAAAAAGCCAAAAAGCTGAGACTAAAGTTCAGATAATTTCAACTTCAGAGTCTTCAGAAATTATTTGAATTATATTGTTACTTTTCTATATTTGATATTTCACTATTAGTGAGTGATAGTATCTTTTTAAAATTCTAGATTGAAATCATTTAATACATTTGAGATTTAAAAAATATCAATGAAACTTTTATGCAAAAACAGACTCAAGCTTTATAAACATTTCTGAAGTTTTATTGGCTTCATTCAAGTATATTCTGAAGGAAGTTTTTATTTATGTAGGTATAAATTTTGTATACATTCCAGTCAACTTCACCAATACTTACTGAGAATCTAATATAAGGAAATTACCATGCTAGACATAGCATGTGAAAAAGCATCACGTAGTTCCCTGGCTCATTCCAGGGCTTTTTTTTTTTTTTTCCTTCCCCCTCAGAGGATTTTTTTCTGATGTGTGGAAAGACAACACAAATAAAAGTTACAGAAATGCCTGCAAAAGAAAGTTACAATAATAACAAAATCCACTTTAACAGCTACTAGAAGAGATAAAAATTTTTAAAGACACATTTTTATTATGAAAAACAATTATTTGACATAGTCAGACGACTTGCTGAATGATGAAGAAGCAGCTATTGTTTTGCATTGCCAAGTTCTAGAGCTAAGAATGTAGACTAGAACTGCTCATCATTTTTTCCTATGCTGGAAAACAATAATTAAAACAAGTTTATGATTTAAGTCAGCTAGTAAATTATTTACTAGTTTAATAATGGAACTATAAGGGGGGGCCAACCCCTGCAAAGAGATTTAGAGGGTCCCTGGGAGGTGTGGTGGCATCAGCGATTATTTTGGAGAAATAAAGAGAAAGAAAGAGAGATGGGGGGAGAAAGAAAGAGACTGGACTCTGTCTAGTGCAGAAGCCGTTTAATGGGACAATCCATAAGCCTTTTATCCTAAAATTTCACAGGTTAAATCACAAGACTTTCACGTGAACACAAAGCCAGGTGGGTGAGGGGCGTCCCCTGCCCACCAAGTGTTCCCTCAGGCATGAGGAAGAACAATCCCAATTAAATCACAAAACTTTTACATAAACATAAAGCCAGGTGAATGAGGGACATCTCCCACCCACCAGGTGTTTCCTCAAAATCAATACAACAATTCTAATATCATAATATTCTAATAATCAATAACTTTTAAAACTTATGCATACACAACACCTAATGACCAACTTAAATCCCAATTCCTTTCTATTTTACGCTAATTCTACCTACACTATAGAAACTCTTAATTATAGCCCAAACCAATTCCTAAGGAATGTGGCCCAGCCCAACATTTGTGCTGGGCCGTTTCTGGTAACTCTAGATAATTAACTATATTATTAAGATTGAAACAGCACTTTACAAATATACTTTTAAATCTTATAAAGAAGGTAGTACCATATTAAAGGCTCCCAAATGTGACCTGAGTTTGAATTATGTTAAGTTTAAAGCCGAAACCACAGTCTGTGAGAAACGGGAACACTGGACTCCTAAAGTAAGCCATGCCTGTCATACTCTCAGAGCTTCATGCTTAGATCATCAAAGTCCCTGCCAGTGGGACATGCCTAAACAGCAAAGAAGGGAAGAGGGAATGGGCCATCAGCTCCTGAACTCATCCTAGTGGTCTCAGGGTCTGCAGCCCGCCTGGATCCCTAACACTCAGGGCCTCCTCGGCTGGCTCCCAATAGAACTAAATCCTCAACAGCTTACACTTTGCTGTAGAGGAAGAAAAATCTGCCACATATTCTCTCTTTCCTGTTCTTAGGCTAGTCTGCTAAAACACCTAACAAAGATAGAAAATGAGCACATGATATAACTGACACAAGATACCACAGGTATAAAACAAACTGTGTCACACACAAACCTTCTTGTTTGTAACTCTTCAAATGTGTTAAATCACAAAAATTAATTGGAACTATGACCACTTCTGTTGAAGTTGACCAGTAGTGTCAAGTTATTTTTTTTCACATTTCATTTTGCTCTTGCTGAAAGAGTTTTTTTCTTTTCTCTTCTCTTTTCCTTATTATTGTGAGTTATAACATATATTCCTAGGAATGTAATGTATAGGTACAGTTTGAAAGGTAGTAATGGAGGGAATATACATTCTTGTATCTACCACTGAGCTTGAGGAATAGGACATTTCCAGGGTCACAGAGGCTCCCATTTGCTCTCTCAGGGAACCACTATCCCAAAATTTGTGTTAATCATGCTCTTGCTTTTCTTTATAGTGTTACCATATGTTTATGCATTTCTAAGCAATAAATTTAGTTTTGTCTGGTTTTGCACTTTACTTATATTATGGTATTTCAGAACATATCATCTTCTTTGACTTCATAACAGATGTATAAGCTGTGATTCATTGATTATCACTGATGCAAACTATCAAATAATATAAATTTATCATAATTTACTTTTCTAGTCTATAGATGTTGAATATTTTGGTTGTTTTCAGGTGGGATTTTATGGCTGTCATGAAAAAGTTGCTATAAACATGTTTGTACTTGTTGGGAAGTTGCCTTTTAAAACATAAAGTTTTCATGAAAATGAGCATAAAGTGATTCAAATGTTTTGAAACATAATTAGGTTCATGACATAAAAATAGTACTATATTTTACTCTCACAAACAAATTTACATATTAGAGGTATTCTTGGAAACTCACATGGATATGATCTTATTTAAAATGCCCCTCTTTCTCTATGTTTTTAAATATAAACTAGTGGCTCTTCCTATATTTAAAAAAAACCTTAGAGAAATATTTCTGGGAAGAAAGAATTCTTTATAACATGAATCATCCGAGTTGTCTTCATAAACTATATATGAAGCCATATCAAAGATACTACTAGAAAACTGACACTTTCTTGTCAAACAACAGGAATCTTCTCTTCATTACTACACCTTATCTCCACTTATTGAGGCAATGTCCCAAGACCCCCTGAATCATGCATGTTTAGCATGTCTTTTGAATCCTGAGGTCTGTAACAGCTGTGTGTGGCCATATACAGCTTGAAAGTGCTTTATCAAGGGCACACCTGTGGGGCTCATCCTCTTGGGCCTGACATTTATTCAGGTATGAAGATTAAGAGCATCCACGGTCTCATTTTATTTGAACACCAGAGTAAGGATCCAATGTTGCCAAGACATACTCAACAGAGTTTTCAAGTGGATTATTCTTATGCATTATGTTCTTCCAATTGTATATTTTATAGCCAATATGCATATCCTCTACAAGAAGCAGCCAAGCAGAGTTAAAACTCATTCCTTTCTGTTATTTTTTGTGTCCTCATTCATATGGGGTGTGTTGATCAAATATACTGCTTCAAGCTGATTTACAAGGAAAACATAATAATTTGCCCAACATACAATCTGTTTTTAAAAACTTTGGATGATCATTTTTGAAAGGTAGATTTCATTTGTCTTATATTCTATTTAAAACAAAGAAAATTGCTTTCACCAACAGATCCCATAAAAGTACCTATTGATCTGTAGAACTGGTTAAGTGCAGGATATGGACATTTACTTGAGTAGGTGCTTATGAATTATTTTTGCATAACATTTTATAAGAAAAAAGTCACTTGAAGATACTGATTACATAATAGTTGACACACAGGACAGGCGCAGTGGCTCACACCTATAATCCCAGCACTTTGGGAGGCTGAGGTGAGAGGATTGCCTGAGCCCATGGGTTAGCGACCAGCCTGGGCAACTTGGCAAGACCTCATCTCTACAATAAATAGGTAATTAGCCAGGCATGGTGGTACATGCCTGTAGTTTCGGATACTTGGAAGGCGAGGCAGAAGGATCACCTGAGCCCAGTACCTGAGAGTGCACACTGTACTCCAGTTTGGGCGACAGAGTAAGACTCCAACTCAAAAAAAAAAGAAAGAAAAAAAGATTGACACACATTCAGCAAAACATATGCACAGCAGGAATCTGACATAATAAACTTGCTTTATGTTTTTATTAGAATTCAACTATTGAGCAAATATTTATTAAACATCAATTACATGCCAAGCCCTGTTCTTTATACTGGAGATACAAAAGCAGTCAAACCAACAAACAAGACCGGCCAATGTTCCTACCCTCAATAAAGTCATACTCTAATACAGGGACAGATATATATACATATATATGTAATGATTTGTGATTCATGTCCCAAATGGAAGAAACGTGACAAGAAAAGGGCCTCCCCTAGGAAACAGTATTTATAATCATGATGGCATTTTCTAACAACATGATGTCTGTAGTTCTCTTTTTTTTTCTTCCATTGATGATTCATGTCTATTACTGATCTGGGGAGTGATTTAATGACAGTTTTTATATGTATTCTATTTGAACATATAGTTATCAATTTTCCAATTTTAACTCACAAATGGATTTCATAATCTGAGCTCTCTTAGTTCAAACTTTTATAGAATGTTTATATTTTAATTTATTGGAGAAGCCAATAAGCCCTGTATGTCTTAATGTAATTTATTTTAATTTACATCAACTATTTGCATAAATTTGTTGTTTGCATTGTCTTTTCTGCTAGATTATTGGCTTTAAGAGGCAGGAAGCGAGCCGGGCTCAGTGACTCAGCTTGTAATCCCGCGCCTTTGGGAGGCTGAGGTGAGTTGATTGCCTGAGCCTGCGGGTTCAAGACCTGCCTGGGCAGCAAGACCTCATCTCTACAATAAATCAAAAAATCAGCCGGGCGTGGTAGCTCATGCCTGTAATTCCGGCTACTCGGAAGGCCAAGGAGGAAGGATCGCGGAAGCCCAGCAGGTTGAGGCTGCGGTGGCCAGGAGCGGCCACTGCACTCCAGTCTGGGTGACAGAGTGAGACTCCAACTCAAAAAAAAAAAAAAAAAAAGAGGCAGGAAGCGAATCTAGCTCTAGTGCCTAGCACACGGCTTCGCACATAGAAAGAAGTCAAATATTTTTTGAAAGAATTACCCAAGAGAAGTTCCTAAGATGAATATTAACAAAGTAATCATATCATTATTACACTTATTTTCTCTTCCAGTACGACCTAACTTTGCAGATGTTAAGTTCTTTCTACTCTTGACTTACAACCTTTGCTCTTTACAGCTATGAAGTTTGGAGACCTTGGGGGAGATAAAAAGAAAAGAAAAAATGGTCTGATTTTCCCACATCAAAGAGTTGGTGATGGGGAAAACTATTTCTGAGCATTAAGGAGCATGCATCATTTGTGCTTGGTTTTCTCTATTCCCTTTAATATTCTGATGAAGGTCCTTCTTTTATTAAATGGGAGAGAAGATTCCAGGAGGAACTGCAATAGGAAGAGGATCCTTTGCAAACCGGTATCAAACAGAAATCCCAGTCACGTGTAACATCTGTTGGAATGACAGCATAATTAGAGGCCTCGGCAACTCAGGGACAAGAAGTGTACATGGCAACTGTGACTAATAAGAACACTGTCAATTTTTGATAAAGTACTGCATGCTTTAATTCTTTTACATTTTAAGTAATTATGCTAATTATGAGAATTCTGGGTGTATACCCTATTAGTTGTTTAGTCAAAAATAAAAAGTCACTTCAAATATTTATCTGACTTTGCTGCTTTCTTATAGAGAATTGCTTTCTACAGAGAGCTACTTTTCGTGTTTAAAAAAAAAGTAATATAAAAATGTATGCTCCTGGGGATGAGTTGATGACATAGCACCTCACATACATTACTAGTGTAAGTATACATTTATAAATTATTCAACAAGCATTTCACACTAGGCATGGCTCTGGGAATATCAAGGTGAACTAAACAAAATCCCTGCAATCATGGAGCTTACATTTTAATTGAAGAGAGGTAAGTGTATACATAGTTAATCAGATAGCATTTTATACTGTGGAAAAAGTAAAGCAGATTAAGGGAGATGGAAAGTTTGAGGAGGGAGTTTTCTTGTATTAGCACGTTAAGGAAAACTCAGCATTTGAGCAGAGTTGTGAACACAGTTGAAGGAACTAGTCATGCAGATATTTGGAGAAAGATCACTCAGGGTAGGAGGACTGAAGTGCAGGGAGGATGCTGTAGCTGAGTAGAGTAGTGAAGGAGAGAGAAATAAGAGTTGATGCCAGAGTTCAGGTCTCAATGAGATGGGAAGTCCTACTTTCTGTTTTAAAGGGATTTTTAAGTAGGAATGATATAACTTGTTTGAAAAGACTCCCTCTGACTTCTCTATACCATATTTGGGTGAAATTGATATCAGGGAGTTGCTTTAGGAGGCTATCACAGTTAATCAAGCAAGACACAATGGAGGCTGAGACTAGTCCCTATTAGTAGCAATACAGGTGGGCAAGTGGTTCTATTCTAAATGCATTTTGGAAATGTTGTTTTGGGGTATCAAAGAAAGGCTTGGTCAAGGATAGTTTTAATGTCTTTAGCGTAAATGCCTGGATGGATACTAGATAGATGGAGATGCCTTTTCATCAGACAGAAAAATCCACACAAGAGGACCTGAAGGAAGAAACCAAGTTTGGTTTTATGTATGAATAATTTGAAATGTCAATCCCAAGTCCAATTGGAATTATCAATACAAAAGTCTGGGATTCAAGGTGAGGGATCCAGGCTGAAAGAAACGATCCTGGGATTGTCAAAGAATAGATGGAATTCAAACCCAAAAGATTGGATGACGATGAATGACTATTGCTAAGAAGTCACAGTATATAGAAATTGGGAAATAAACAGGGTAAAAGCAGAACGATTAGATTCAATTTCCTACAAGGGATATAATAGGACTTGGTGATTAACAACAGGTACTCTGTGATTCGATAAAGTCTGAGTTTAAACCATAGTTTCAGTATGGATTCTTTGGCCCTGGAGCCGAGGTAAAAATGAAAGTTTTTAGTTTCTTATCAAATTATTATGAATTTTGAAGGAGAATCTTCTCACAAAGTACTTGACCTGTAAGTAAGTACTCAATAAATGTTAGTCATTATTGGCATCATTAGCCTCATCATTGACGAGTAACAACTTCTAAGGAAAGATGGATAGGAATGCTATGAAACTGGCCCAACTTCCCCATAGAACCAACAGTTACAGTTTTTTTAATAAACAGAAATTGTCCTTGTTGAACTTAAAATTGAAATTTCATCTTTCCTCAGTTCCTTCTTGACCTTGAAGATTGAAACTTTGTCTTATTTCAGTTCTTGCTCCAGAAAGTGAAATTGACCTTAAAGACTGAAACTTTGTCTTATCTGAGTTTCTTTGCTTCATTAGAGCAGAGAGGATTTTAGAGCTAACTTTTATTTGTAAAAAAAAAAAAAAAAATACTACTATGCTTGAGTTTGATGGATTTGGAATAATGTTATAGGAGACAAAAGGAGAAGATGAGGGAGAGAGAGAAAGAAGCAAAGACAGGTAAAAGGGGACAAATTAAAAAGAAACTTTGCTCTATAGAAGCACATTTGCTTCTTTGGGACCTGGCAAGTTTGCAAATGCTGTTACTAATTTGTTTAACATATGAGGATTTTCAGTTTAGTGATCATGTTTTGTGTAATCAATTAACAGATATTTGTTCCATATACCCTAGATGCCAAGTGCAATTCCAGTCACTGAAGAGGACAGAAGGAAAATAAAAATCACACTCTCGTTTTTTAAAAGAACATGATTTTATGGGGGAAATTAAATGAAAAAATACTAATCAAATAGAGGAAATTATAAAGGGATATACACATAGGAAGTCAACTAAGATTACATTTATAAAGAATAGTTTTAGAATTCTCTCATCCATTTTAAATGTTTAATTCAAATTATGAAACAATTCGAACAGACTATTATAAAACATAATGTACCAGTGAGATACCCATCAAGAAGGTTAAATATATATTAACTTTTTTATATTTTTCTTTAGATTTCTTTTTTAAAATGAAATGTTACGGTTCTAGTTAATACCCATCACTTTTACTCTTTTCCTTCCCAGAGCAAACACCACCATGACACTGGTGGCTCTTTTCAGATATGGCTACGTAGTTTGCCTGAATATGTTTTACATTTTTAAAAAATACATTTTGGGCCAGGCTCAGTGGCTCAGCCTGTAATCCCAGCACTTTGGGAGGCCGAGGCGAGAGGATTGCCTGAGCCCGTGGGTTTGAGACCAGCCTAGGCAACTTGGTGAGACCTCGTCTCTACAATAAATCAAAAAATAAGCTGGGCATGGTAGTGCACCTGTAGTTGCAGCTACTTGGAAGGCTGAGGCAGAAAGGACACCTGAGCCCTGTAGGTCGAGGCTGTGCTGTGTCAGTGAGAGTGCCACTGCACTCCAGCCTGAGTGACAGAGTGAGACTCCAACTCAAAAAAAATACATTTTGGAAGTTTCAAAACTTTGTATCAATAGCATTATGCAAAACATGAAATTTTCTGCCTACTGTTTTTAGTTTTTTAATTGTTTTGTTATTTACATGATACATTCATTTTAAAGGTTATAGAGCATTTGTTAATCTATTTTTATGCTTAAAAAACAGGTTTTCTTTAAGAAACCCATGGGTTTTTGTCACTCAAAGATGTATCTTTTCACTCCAATGACTTCCATTGAGCAAACATTACAAGTTATGACAACCATTATAAGTCTTTTCCATTATGGATCCTACTTCTTGCATCTTATTTAAGAAATGCTTCACATAGCAGTTAAAAAGAAAACAGCATTCTAGTCATGGAATCCAGACGGCAGACACTGACATGGTAGAAGACTGTTACAAGTAAAGGGACCTCAAGGAATCATCCTTGATACCTTCATACCAGACATAGAAAATGGTAGTTTTTTAGGTAGGTTGAAATAAGCGTCAAGTTTTGCTCAGAAATGAAGGAGATGGCTTCTGAGTCCAAGTATCTCAGACCAATTCAACCCCACCTGGTCTGAAGGCATCAATATACTGTCACATCTCCAATTGTTTGGGGGACTGCGGTTTGTGAAGGCACACAAGTTGGGAAGCTACTTGTTGGGAAGCTGACACCCTGCTACTAGGGGGAATGGGCACTAAATTATCCTTGACCAAACTTTGCCGAAATTAGATAATCTCGGAGGTACATTTTTCATAGCTTTACCATTATAAGAGTCAATAAACCTCTTTCCAAGAAATGCTTCCCCTTATCTAACCTCATTTCTTTGATCTTATGCCCATTCTATTTCTGAGGCTGTGACATCATCTGATGTAAGGACAAGCACAATCTTTTCACCTAGATCACTGCACTCTGGCTAAAGTCCATGCTAATTGATAAGTTTTTTCAATAGTTTCTTCTGGAAATAGTTTTAATCAAGTCACTATAGTAACTTTAAGCTAAAGTACGAAGAGAACACAAATTAAATTTGCACATCAGTGCAAGAATTATTTATTTTTCAACTTGATTATTTTGCAATCTTTTCTCATTATTGTTCTTGTTCATTTGCTTTCTATGGTGTTATATCTGATCTGGAACAAGCAATAGACAGCACATTTTCATAAAGTTAATTATAAAATTTTAAAAATGACTGTTGATACATATAATTTTAAAACCATCTTAGTAAATATTTTGAAAATTCATTAATATATTCACTCTGTCATAATTTACCATTGAAAAACAAGAGGGCAAAAATAACATTATCAGATTACTTCCACACACATTCAAAAAATATATCACACCTACAGACAAGAATATAGAAGAGGATTTGAAAAAATGAGATCAATTAGTAGTTCACTAGCATAACAATCAGAGTTTATCAATTCAAAATCAACATCCATCATTCTCACATGTTCTTGTAGGTACCAAGTCAGCCAAAATGGAACAGAAGGAACATTTTCCCAAGATTCATCAGAGTTTAGTAACAATGGCAGGTGTGCTTGTCAAATAAAAACACGCATGCCAATGGAAAAACAAACCAGCTACTAGATTTGCATAAACTGTTACTTACATCTTGTAAACATATCTTGGCATATATAACTTTAAATTTTGGTTAGCACCTAATTTATATAATTTTATGTGGATGATTCTGATCTTTTACACAGGAATATTTGCCAATTAATGTCATCATTTTCACACACACTAAATTAAGCCAAAATAATATTCTGGAGAGGATCTTTCTAAGTCTTCCAGATGACTTTCATGCAGACTGAAGTTTGAGAACCATTACTTTACTCTGGATGAAATCTCTAAAATACTTAATAGCTTAAATATTTACATATATCCTGGATGTATATGAAGGACATGATCATTGCATATTATATTATAACAAACATTTATTACACAGGTAAAACAAATTGGAATGCAGTAGTATCTATTCTATTGACTGTGAGTCACTAATCTTCCTTTGAATTACAATCCACAGTGATAAATTTACTTTAACTTAATAGCAGAAGTAAAAAGTGTAGTCTAAGAGGATTCTGTACTGGCTGGCAAAGACAACAGTATCCTATTCCATACCAAATTTTACAGAATTAATTTTCACAAAGTATTAACCTAAGATAGCATAAAGTTCCACTAATATAACCAGATACATGTAGACTGGAAGACCTATTGCCTGATGCCTCAGTCTCATTACATTTATCTGCTTAATTACAGGTATATTAAACCTAAGCTAAAATTTAATTTAACATATATAAAAATAGTAATAACTCATATTATTACCAAGTTTGGTTTGTTCTTTCTTTTCTAGTACTTTGAGATGCCCCATTAGGTTGCTTATTTGAAGTCTGTTTGCTTTTTTGACATAAAAATTGTATGGCTATACACTTCCCTCAATAATACTTTTGCTGTGTCCCAGATTTTGGTATGTTATATTTCAATTTTTGTCTCAAGAATTTTTGTTTCCTTCTTAGTTTCTTCCTTGATGCATTGGTCATTCAGGAGCATGTGCTTTAATTTCCATATATTTATGTGTTTTCTGAAGTTTCTCTTGTTATTGACTTCTAGTTTTATTTCATTGTGGTAATACAAACAATACTTGATATGAGTTCTACTTTTTAAAATTTGTTGAGATTTATTTTGTGGCCTAAGATATGGTCTGTTTTGAAGAATACTCCCATATGAGATGAAAAGAAATGTGTATTCTGCAGCAGTTGAAAGAAATGTTCTATAAATGTCAGTTAAGCCTATTTGGTCTAGTGTGTAGTTTAACTCTGGTATTTCTTTGTTGATTTTCTGTCGGGATGATCTGTTCGGTACTGACAGTGAAATGCTGAAGTCTCCTACTGTTACTGTATTATGTTCTATTTCTTCCTATAGATGTATTAATGTTTGCTTTATATATTTGAGGACAGTAGTATTGGGTGTATAGATATTTATAATTGTCACATCCTCTTGCTGAATTGATCTCTATCATTATATTTTGACCTTCTTTGTCTCTTTTTAGAGTCTTTGATTGTCCATTTTTTTTCTTTTTAATGTTTCTTTTTTTATTTTAAAGAGGTAGCATACGATTCAGGATTAGGTACATAGGTGATCATTGTATAGGTGAAGTGAGGACAGATGGGAGGCCCATGCTTGGTGCCTGGTCAACTAGGGGGAAGTATCATTTCCCTTACCATCTGCTCACAGTGTTTTCACTTATCTATGGCCCCAGGAACTGTCTTCTCCTCATATTTGAGTTCTAGTTTATTGCTGGTGACAGTATCAATGCTATATGTTTGTTTTTTGTTTTCTGTGTGGTAGGGGTGAGTGATGCTAGTTTGCTTCTATGTTGTCAATTTGCAACTGGAATTTCAGCTGTTGCATTTTTAAAAGTATAATTTAAGATTTTTCTTCACTTAAGAAAAAATAAAAAATCATGAGCATGTTTGATTATTTTGAATATTTATTTCATGAGTATATAATAGAAAAATCAAAGTGTAAAACATACCTAAGTTATTTTAAAAACCTTTGCTAGTGTATAAATATACTTTTTTTAAATGTCCAATTGAATAGATATTTTCAGATTATACCTTTGTTGCTTGGAATGCTATGAAATTGGGATATTTTTATATCTTTATTCTGATTATTATGAATACAGATTAGGAAATAAATTCCACTTTGCCTTAATGTAATAAATTCTGTCTGGTTGTTTATTATTGTTTTTATAGAGTACTCATCTTATTTTTATTCTCTTGAGTTGTAGCTTTATTGTCTTGATTATTTAGCACTGTGAATATTCCTATGCTTATTGTTAAGTTTATACCTTTGAGATCAGGTGATATTGAGCTTGCATTTATTATGTTATTGTCCACAGAGAAAAAAATACATTAAAAAGATGTCATAAAAAGAAATGCTAATGTGAAATCAATCAATGAAACATTTATGCAATTCATTTAATTTTAGCTCTGCATAATTAAAGTCAGCTGAATCACTGGCCTTTGTTTTTATTTTTCAAGTTCCTGCATACCACCTAAAATTTTAAGATGTTTTGGCAGGAAATGGTGCAGGTGCAAGTAGAGTAGGGAAAGGACTGACACTTCCAAAATGAAGAGAGACCATCCTTACTTCTACCCCCCTCATATTCCGTTATCATCATGAACATAGTGGAGGCTGAAAGAATGGCATGGTGTGGAGCAGTTGGGACAAGAGATGTATTCTAAGCTTCCAAATTAGTTGTGGTTGAAATTCCAAGGCAGTACCACCATCCAGCAATCAGCAACTACAGGAGGCAGGGACCCAACCAGCAACTTAGACCTTGGATTACCGCCTCACCTGACTTCAGGCTGCCAAAGCAGATATGAAGGGAATACGGGTACTTTGTTGGGAAACAATGAATATTTTCATATTTCTGTATAGTTGGGGCTTTTTTTTAGCAAGCATTACTGGCAACCTGAGTTAAAGAATGAATGAAGAGAAAATAAGCTTTGGATATTTAAAGACAATGACATACTCTGCAGAGATTTATAGATTTATTGCTCTTAAATTTGTCTATGTTGAAAGTTGTAAAAATTTAGGGACCTTCCCCTTCCTTTCCCAGAGAATATTTGTTTACATTAGAGAGCAAAGGTTCTTCTCTGTTCTCAGTACAAAAAAAATTTCTCCAGCAGTTTCTATATAAACTCCAAGATGCATGATTTTCAGGTCCTCTTATAGAGTAAAGAGCCCCTCCTCCTTTACATGAAGGATGATATGCACCCTCAGTCTATTGCCACAGAAAGGACGTGGGCATTGGGAACTGGCGCTAAGATTGTTATTAAGAATTGAAGAACTCTCAGTACCTACTGACTCTGTTCAACCCTCTGCATTAAGAGATGGCCAGATTTGAGCATAACTTCTAGCAGTATAAGGCTATGTCCCTAGGATGACCATAGCCTTCATTAAATGCCTGGCTGAGAAAACTCAGTGCTGCCAGAAAAATCTACTGTTTGTTCTAGTCAACAGCTGGTGATAGGCCACAGACCTCCATTTCTGAAAAAAAGGTTTACAAGTGTGAATATGTACCACTTACAAACTCAGAAGCGTCAGTCTTAAGAACCCAGGAGCTATTCCTTTAAAATGCTATCACAGGTAGAATAGGACTTCTGTCTCCCTGCCTCTGTGGAAGGGTAGAATCCTAGCTTTCTAACAGCCACTTAGCAAATGCAGCTGACCTAATCGCATTTACACTGACCAACCCTTTATAATTTTTTTACTCCTGTGACTCTGCTAACTGCCCCCTTTTCCTAATTCTCCCTTTTAGAAAAACCACTCATCTCTACACAAATCAAAATTGAACTCAGTTCTTTCTTCTACTTCCAGTAGTTACTTAATGAAATCTATTTTTACTATTTTAACTAGTATCTGGCTGTGTTTATCTTTGACATTATATAAGTAAATAATTAGTCTGAGTAGTATCCAAAAACTTTTTGCTTTCAGAGTAAAATAAATAAATATAAAAAGTTACTACTCTTTCTCTGACCAGAGGAAGTTATCATCTTTTACAGTTGTACTTTAGTAGACATATAGAAAATTCTATTTCCCATAATTAGAGAATAAAAATTGTTTTCAATCAGGTATAGAGCATCTATGAAAAGTAACCATGTACTATGTAATAAAACAATTAATATATTATAAAGAATTACAAAAAATTACAGGTCATGTTCTCTAACCACAGTGGAATTCGGCAAGAATCCATGACAAAAGAAAAACAAGCAAGGATAGCTATTTAATGTTTAAACAGAAATACCCATGTAACCCATGCATCAAAGAAAAAACTATAATGAATTTTTAATACAGAATAATGTGGTAAATAATGTCAGAATCTATGAGATGCAGTTAGAAAGATATATTTAGACTGAAATGTATACTATTAAAGGCATATATTAGCAAAGAAGAAAGACTTAAATATCATGAGTTAAGGTTCCAATGTTCAAAGAGAAAAAAATACCAAAGAAAATATTCAAGAAAGAAACATCAGAGCAGAAGTCATTGGAATTAAAGTACAACATTTTAAAAGGCAACAAATCTAAAAGCTGGCAGTTTGAAAAAAAAAAAAACAATTTATAATTCTTATCAACTGAAAATACTAAGGAAGAAGAGAAACAATTGTTAAGACTAGGAATATAAAGAGAACATATTTATAGATGCAAAAGATTCAAACTGAGTACATTTTATAAAGATCATTAAATTACTGAGTCATTTATTAGTAATGTAAAATCTTCCTAGAAAGAAAATATCTGATCTTGACAGTTTTACAGGTGACGGCTACCAAATGTTCCCAAAGTGTATAATATTAATATTATATAAAGCCTTCCAAGAAACGGAAAAAGATTAACTAACTTCCTACCTCCTTTTACAAGATGAGCATATTCATGAAACAATAACCACACAAGAACAATATGAAAAAAAAAAGTACAATAATCTATATTGTGGATTATGGTGTAAACTCAACCCCTAGAGTGTAAACACCTTTTAACCCCTGAATTATTCACAATTAATACAGTTTTCAGTGAATCAAAATCATTAAATTAATATTTTGGATTAATGATTTCTTACATATTTGGTATTGTCTGTATTTGTGATGTTTAAAAATTTGTTCTATCAGTGTAGTTGATTAGCATGGTGATTCTAATGCTATTGTATTGAGTAATCAATTTAGACTTACGTTTTTAATTTTAAATAAGTATTTATATATAACATTGAAGCATTTAAAATGATTGGGAATTATCATATTTGTTAGATTTATAAATTTTTTTCAGTACTCAGCATTTTATTGTTAAATTACACATTAAGATTACTTAAAATAAACTATATACAATGTACATATGCACTTAAATGTTTCTATGAATTTAGTTAAGTTCATAAAAGAAGACAGACATTAATCAAAAACTTTAGATACATATTCACCGAGTATATAAATAGAATCATATGTATACGATATAGCTACAGAATGAACGAAAAACTTTTTTAATAAATTGAAAAATTAGTGCAAATATATGAATAATCTTATCAAGCACAAAAGTTGTTTTCTTTTTTCTTTTTTTTCTTTTTTTTTTGAGTTGGAGTCTCACTCTGTCACCCAGACTGGAGTGCAGTGGCCGCTCCCGGCCACCGCAGCCTCGACCTACTGGGCTCTAGCGATCCTTCCGCCTCAGCCTTCCAAGTAGCTGGAAGTACAGGCGCACGCTACCACGCCCGGCTCATTTTTTTGATTTATTGTAGAGATGAGGTCTCGCCAAGTTGCCCAGGCGGGTCTCGAACCCACGGGTTTAGGCAGTCTACTCACCTCGGCCTCCCAAAGTGTGGGATTACAGGCTGAGCCACCGAGTCCGGCCAAAAGTTGTTTTCAAGGGCATCAAAATTTACCTTGACTATGAACTGCAACAGGGATGATATTCATCCAATATGCCTCTTTATGTAGCTGGTTTATCATAGGCAGTAGCAATTTTGATTGCTCTGGCATCAGCAGATAGGTTAATGTCTATGTCCTGATGCTTGTTAGCTGTTTTGGATATCATCCAAATAGGAGCATTCCATATTACTGAAAAACCAGTTCTCCACTAATATAGCTATAGAATCTATTCCAATAAAAATTCCAACATTGTTTTATGATAACTGACAGGCTAATTTAAAATACATATATATGAAAGAATAAAGGCTAAGAATACTTAAAATACTCCTGCAAAAGAATGAAGTGAGAATTTGCGCTACCAGATACTAATACTCAAACCTATAAAACTGTAGAACTTAAGACAATGTGATATTGGTGTAAGGATAAAAAGATCAGTTGAGTAGAATAGTCAAGAAACAATTACACGCATATAGAAAGCTTTTGATACAAGAGAAAATCATTGAGAAACTACAAGACTATTTAATAAATTATATTAAACCAATTAGCTATCAAAATAGAAAAACAAAGAAAATGGATTTCTACTTTATAGACATGGGAAAAAATTTAGCCCAAGTGGATTAAGGAACTAAATGTGAAAGGTAAAACTTTATGACTTAGAAAGGAAAAGTATACTGTATGTTAATGACCTCTAGATAGAGAAGGTGCACTCACACACACACACACACACAACACTAACCACTAACCGTATAACAGAGTACTGATAAATGTGATGCTATTAAAATGAATGTTTGTCAATTAAAAGACCTAATAAAGAAAGTAAAAACATGAGTTAAAAGTGGGAGAATAGACCTTCAATAACATAATTGTATTCAGAAGATTAATATTATACATATTATATTAGTATACACATTATATGAAGAAATCATACAAATTGTAAATAAGAATATAAATAACCTAGCAAAACAATCGGCTTAAGACATAAACGAGCTTTTACAGAAATGAGTCAAAAATGAAAAGATGCTCAATTTTATTATTATTCATGGAAATACACACTAAAGCCAAAATGAGGAAGCATGTTATATCCTCTAGTACTCAAAATTTAAAATTTTAACAATACCAAGTGTTAGCAAGTTGGTGGAATAATGCAAATTCATACACTGCTGGTACAATCACTCTGGCATACAATTGGTTATTATGTGGAAAAGCTGGAGATGCCCATTCACTCTTCTCAGCAATTATATGATTGAATATATATCCTGCAGAAACTCTTGTGCAAGTGCCCCAGGAGACTGTACAAGAATGTCTATACAGGTAACAGCAAAAGCAAAATAAAATGGAATAAAAATATCTGTCAATAGAAGAGTGGATCAATTGTGCTATATTCATGTAATAGAATACTACAGAGCAGGATAAATGAAGGAAAGTTACATGAATCAACATGTATGAATTTCACAAATATAATATTAAGTAATAAAGGCAAGTCGTGGAATACATATAGCATAGTTTTATTTATATAAAATTAGAATATGCAATATATACAAAATAATATAATAATATATATCATAAAGTATGGTTTTGGGATTCATACATACATATGGTTAAAAATAGTAAACTATTGAATTCAAAATTCAGGAAAATGGCTAATTCTCGGGGAGAAAGATGAAGATAAATTCAAGAGAAGATATAAAGGAGAATGCAATATTGACAATGCTTTCTTTTTCTTTTTTTTTTTTTTTTTATAGCAAGATTTATTAAGAGGACAGAAAAGCTCCCACAGTGGGAGGGGACCCGGAGGGGTTGCCCAACAATGCTTTATTTCTTAAGCTGGACGCTATATTTTTATATGTGTGTACGCTATATTTTTATATGTGTGTACATACATTAGAAATTGTATGTGTAAAATACTAAGGTAAAACCTAAAAAAACCCCCAAATCACTATTCTTAGTACTTAATTTAGTCATGAAAATAGCTCCCTAAGATATATATTACTATCATTCTTAGGCTAATGTAATCATAGAAACATTTCCATGAAGTATTATTATTATCCCATTTTATAACAAGGAACAGAGGTACAGGCAATTTACAAGTCAACCAAGTTCACACAGCTGGTAGGTGGAAGAACATATCTTTTATACTAAACTGTCTCTATTTGTAAAGTATGTTTGTAACCTCCCAATGTCAATTATAATGGTTTATCCTAAGCGAGTAATTAGACAGATATGCAAAAGTCCTAAAAAACATATTTATTGTCTTATTATTGCCAACAAAAGAAAAAAAGTAAAGATGGCCCAAATAGCAACTTTTATTGTCTTAAGCAAATAGTGTTATTTTCCAATCACAGAACCCTGCACAGCTATTTATAATTATGTTGCACCTATGTAATTATCAAGATGGAAGTATATCCTTGATATATTAGATTTAAAAAACTTATCTGAAATGATATATTTTGTATGATGTTATTTGAAAAATAAAAATCACAGTGTATCTTCGGCTATATAGGTAAAACAATTAGAAAAAGACTTCTACTTCCTGCTACTTCTACCCTATAGATAGGGACCCAAGAAAATTATTTTTGGAGGGCAGTTTCTTGTAGTACAGACAACACTTTCCTGCTAGGTAAGTGTTCTAGGAACCTCTCAACATCAGTGTACCATCTAGCATCATTGTGAGAAGCTGCGTTTGGCTTCTGTGAATTTTTTCTTGGCAATTCTTTCGATGTATTTGCCCACACGACACTGTGTTTTCAGAAGTTCTTGACCAAAAACGGCCTGACCCCCATGCTCCGCCCTCCCTATTCACCCGATCTCACCTCAATCCACTTTATTTTTGTTTCCCCGGATGAAAAATGTCCTCAAAGGGAAACATTTACCAATGTGGAAGAGGTGGGGGGGGGGGGGGAACGGCAGAAGCACTAAAAGGCATCAAAATTGATGAGTTCAAAAACTCTTTTGAGCTGTGGAAAAAGCATGGCGGTGTGTTTATGAGTCCCAGCTATGACTGAGATGGGAGGATTGCCTGAGCCCAGGAAACTGATGCTGTGGGGAGGCCTGGGTAACAAAGTGAAACCTGCACTCCAGCCTGGGTGACAGAGTGAAACCTCAACTCAAAAATAGAAAAATCATTTTTTCATGTATCCATTGACTGCTTATTTATCTTTCTTTGAAAATTGTCTATTTATGTCCTTTGCCCACTTTTTAATAGGGTTGTTTGGTTTTTTTCCCCTTTCTGCTCATTTGAATTCCTTGTAGATCCTGGATGTTAGACCTTTCTCTGATACATAAGACAAATTTTTTTATCATTCTGTGGGTGGTCTCTCCACTTTCTTGATGGTTTCTTTTGCTATGCAAAAGCTTTTCAGTTTAATGAGGTTCCACTTGTCTACTTTAGCTTTTTTGGCTTTTGTTTTTGGGAGCTTGGTCAAGAATTCATTGCCTATTCTGATGTGCATATATGGGTGTTACCTACATTTTCTTCTAGGATTCTTACACTTTGAGGTTTTATATTTAGGTCTTTGATCCATTTAGAGTTGATCTTTGTATATGGTGATAGGTAGGGGTCCAGTTTCATTCTTCTGCATACCACCTAACGCTGGTAAGGATGGCTATCATTAATAAGTCAAAAAACAGATGCTGGCATGGATGTGGAGAAAAGGGAATGCTTCTACACTGTTGGGAGTGCAAGCTATTTCAACTTTTATGGAAAGCAGTGTGGCGATTCCTAAAAGAACAAAAATTGACCTGCCATATGCTCCAGAAATCCCTCTCCTGGGAATATACCCGGAGGAACAGAAACTGTTCTACAAAGAAGACACCTGCACACGTGCACATGCATTGTTTATAGCAGCACTATTCATAATTGCAAAAGCATGGAACCAATTCTACTACCCATCAAAAGTGAATTGGATTAAAAAAAAATGTGGTATATATGCATAATGCAGTGTTATGTAGCCATAAAGAAGAATAAAATCATGGATTTCTCAGCAAATTGAATGGAGTTGGAGACCATCATACTTAGTGATCTATTACAGAAAAAAAAGAAGAATACTGCATGTTCTCACTCATAAGTGGGACCAGAACATTAATCACAATAGCACAAGAGAGGGATCAGCAGTCACTGGGCACTGCCAAGTCAGGGAGCACATAACAGCACAAAGGGTACCAAGACAGGGGAAGTGAGGGCCAGTTGGAGGCCCAGCCTTCACCTGCATGGAGCCCACTTGTGTAGTTAATCCTCACTTATACCCTAAATCTCTATAATAAAATGAAATAAAACAAAAACACATGGGGATGGTAGTAGTATCTATGTCCTTTTGATGGTTATGGCAAATGACTTGATTTATATCTTGGTAAATAGTAATTATGTAAATATATTTACTTATTGTTAACACAGGCAAAGCTAGCTAATAATACATGGTAGAAAATACTGTGTCTAATGAGAATTGATTTAGTAAAAAAAAATTACTATGGAGGTAGGTGGGTAGGATTTGTAGGGCAAAAGAAAAAAAAACATGGAATTCCAACTTGAAGCTCAGAGTCAAGAAAATATCAGGCAAATTAGAAGGTCTATAAACTAAAGTTGTACCAACAGTTTATGATGAAGAAGTAATGATAAACACGTGGATTAGGTTCAGATTATAGAGAACCTGAAATCACAAAGGAATTTGAGTTGAAGTGTAATATATCTAAGCTAGTGTAGACGTCAGTCAACACTAGCTTAGATATTTTAGTAGCTGTGAGGCATAAAAATATCAACGCTAAACAGTGAACCTTGGAACTAGGTACAGAAGAAATAATAGTCAAGATGATATTTACTAATAGCCTAAGATATGTGGAGTATAAAATTGCTTCCTGATAGCATTTTCTAAGAATAAAATTAAGTTGTGCTCAGTGGAAATGCATTACAAAACACAAAATGTAGCTTTCCTGAATTTGATTTTTAAGTATGACAGCTGTATCTTGTTCATATATTTTAGAGATTCAAATGATTTCACCACAGAAATACTAAGCTAACACAAAAGTTTCAATTTCATATGCTGAAGTGCTAGTGCAGTCCTGAAGGAAAAAAATTCGATTAGGCTTGGTTATCAACTGAGAAAATGGCACTGAAATATATATATTTTACTTATTTAGAAAATTTAATTTCTTCATATGATGATATAATCAAATATTACCTCAACATGGAATAGTTAAGACTAGTTTTGCTCCATGCAAAGCAGAAATAATTAATCTGACATCTTTATGTTACAAATAAAAGGCAGCCTTTAAAGAATAAAATATGATCATTGTGAATAAAAACTACATAAATATTACTTTGAAAGATGAATTCTTTACACAAAAATGATTTTGTTGGAAGAATAATGCTTAGTTTTAGAATGAGCAGTGTTTGTTTACATAATTGTTTGTCTATAATTCTTTTATATGAAATTGCAAAAATTGGTAAATCTAAAGGAAAAGTATTTTAACTGATGTTTTTGGATCACAGTGAAAAAATAACCCAGTGGGTCTCAAAACTTGGTTCCTATAACCAACAGCAGTGGCAACATCACCTGGCAGTTTAGAAACATAAATTCTCAAGTCCCACCCCAGACCTATGAATCAGAAATTCAGGATATGGGTCCCAGCAGCCAGTGTCTTAATGACCTCTCCAGATGATTCTAATGTTGGCTAAAGCTTGAGCTTCTCTAATTTCGACTACTGCCCCCGGAGGAGAAATTTTTAATGAACGTTAATCACTGTCATGTGTCGTTAATTAGATAATGTAAATTTCCTGTTTCAAGCATTATTTCTCCATTCAGCCCAATTAGCATTTTATAATTCCTCGACCTTTTGATTCTTGGTATTTATGTGTGTGTCAAGGAACTTAAGTAGATAGCTGCTAACTTAAAATAGCTTCAAAGTAATTCCTTATCAGGCCAGTGCAGGTAACTCACACTTGATACATTTATAAATGCTTTATACATTTTCAAATGTTAGAAAGAGGAGATAGAATACAGTTCTGCTGGTAGATCTTATCCTATTGTTCTAATCATTGTTTCCATCTTAGAATATTTGATAAACATTTGCAAAATGGTGGTGTAAAGGCTTGCTTTTTTTATAGATACTACAGAGAGGTAAAAACTACTTTCTCTTATTAATCCAGGTACAGCTATCAATTCACATTTTGCTTATCTTGTCATGCCTGACACATACATGGATAGCCATACATACACACATATATGTGTACTTACAACTCTCTTATCAAGACACTTCCAACCCAGGACCCTGAGGGCTGGTATCCCTAGCTAGAATTAGTAGTTTTTTCCCCCTTAGAAACAATTTTGTCACTTGTTCTATGGTCTTTAAGTGCAATATGGGCTAAGCAGCTTTTGCCAACTAACTTAAAAATTCTACAAGCTGATACAACATTTTTTCTCAAAGGAAAAAAAAACTCTAAATAGCAAAGCTTACCAAAAGATACGTTGTTATTCACGTACCTCTATGATCTAACCTATCATAGCCCAATAGAAATAGAAGGTGAGTAACATATGTAATTTAAAATTTTCAGTAGCTGCATTAAAAAGGTAAAAACAAACTGGTAAAATAAATGATAGTAATTCAATCCAATACATTCAATATATGACCAGGTCAAATATAATCTATATAAAATTATTAATGATATCTTTTAATTCTTTTTTGCATTAGGTTTCTGAAATCTAGCATAGAGTTTATATTAGATCTCTTAATTCAGACCAGTATAGTACTACACCTAGAGGTTATTGCATTGGACATCACAGTTCTGACCTTGAAAGCAAGTCGATCTTTCTGAGATATGAAAAAAAAGGTTAAAAACCAAATTAAAATATCCATTCATCAAAATAAGCTTTCTTCTATGAAAGGTTATGCTTTTTTATTTGTATAAATTTATGGGGTATGGGCTGGCACAGTAGTTCAAGCCTGTAATCCCAGCACTTTGGGAGGCTGAGGTGAGAGGATTGTCTGAGCCCACGTGTTCGAGAACAGCCTGGGGAACTTGGCAAGACCTCATCTCTACAGCAAATCAAAAAATTAGCCAGGCATGGTAGCATGCACCTGTAGTTCTCGCTATACTTTTTTCCTATTCTCCTTTCATACCAAAGTATAGGAGGATGTTAAATTACCTATTACTTTTTTCTGATTCAAACTTCAAGCATTAAATTGCTAAAAGAAGTGCTCCTTTTTTTTCCTCTATAATTCTTTAATTCTAAGGTAGATGTTTATATCCCTAAATTTGTCTTCAAATGTTCCTTACAGAGAAGAGAGACTAAATGTCATTTTAAGTATTTCCATAGCTTCAGAACTATTTTAAGCAATATAATATTTATGTAAATATTTCTGAGTTACACGAATAAAGACATGGAAACGTTCTTAACTTAAGCCATTAAGATTATAGTGGCTGTTTACAGTTGGGCTGACTTTAAAAGAGAGATAATCAATGGAATTTTGCTGAGTTGTACTGGGAATGTGGCTTAAGGCGCTAATGTCTATACCCATGAATATTTCAAGCAGGTCATGGCCACATTTTTTCCTTTTTGTCTTCCTGGGTAATTTTTCCGTAGGTCTCCAATGTACTGAATGTCTTTATCACTAGCATAAAAGATATCTTAAATCACCCTTATTAATTTGAATTGTATCCCCCTCATTTTGGTCTTCTCAGTAATAAGATTTTGACACTTTTCCCTGAACATCCTGCATTCAACTTCTGCACCAGAAAATTTATAGTCTCCTTTTATAAATGCAGCATAGTTAGATAATTTTTTAACTGTGAAAAGTAGTTAAAAATCTTGAAACTAAATATTACAAAATTATTTTTTTATTTTTAAGTATTGGTGCATTTTTATCTTGTTAAGGTGTATTTGTTTTCCTGATTATTATGTTTTCATTATGTTTTCCTGATTATTAATCGATATTCTAACTGTTTTACAGTTGTAGCAACAAACAGTTTTTGAAGAGTAAATAGATTTTACTCAAATAAATGTTATTTAAATGCCCCCAAATTTCACACTTGACATGAGAGACAAAGAATAAATCTTTGTTCAAAGAATTGTAATTATTTTATTCCTTGACTGCTTAAAATTTATTTTTTGTATTTGTGCTTTGATGAGTCATTTTTCAGTTGCAAATTTCCCCTCCATTACCTTCTAATATTTTTGAGTGAGAGAGGGCTATTTGGTTGGAAAACAGTCTCCAAACTCATTAAAAATGAGTAACTATGGCAACCTCTATGTCACATCCTACTCACTTCTGCAAAAGAAAGAATGACAAAATATGTTGAGTTAAAGCAAATGAACAAAAGAAAAACCAAGCATGATATTTAATTCTTCTAAATTTTGAGCCAGCATGGAAAGTCAAAGGATCAACTGTGTATTCTCTTGGGCTCATTGTGTCATTTTCCTTTTAACCAGGTTTTTTAATGTTTATTGTTTTTATATATTTTTAGAAATTTTCTAAACCTTTTTGGTTGTATCCTTTTTTGGAACACTGATCCTTAAACATTCATACTCTTTTGTTACTTTGTTACTTTGATTTTAGGCTGTGTCTTTCTTTTACCAACCAACCAGAAATATCTCTTTTGCCTTTATCTAAGAAATTAGACCTATAATGTTTTGAAGAGGGACAATTTAAAAACTTAAGCCTCTAGCCTAATTCCATTTCTCATAATTTCAAACAACAAAGGATCCAGATAGGAGATGGCTTTTCTGTCTTTTTAAAGATTCAACTGACATTTTTCTATCTTGTTCAAGGACTTCAATTTTTAGTCTTGTTCAAGACCACAATGGTTTACCATAATAAAAGGCTCGTACTTCAATAATACCCCATAAATTCTTGAGTGAGTCTTTCAACATACCCAAGCTTCTTTTACTTTGTTTATTTTTTTGTTGTAGATAATTACATATGTCATTTATTTAAGACATTTATAGAGTATATTTTATGTTTCAGGTACAATGTTACACATAGGGTTTACATGAGTGAACAAAGACATAGTTTCTACCTTAAGTAGCTAAAGTCTGGTGGGAGAAATTCAGTAAAAAGTTAACAAGAAATATATAATTGCATGTAAGCGTCTTTTAAACGTGTGCTCATTATAACCAGTTAAATGTATTATTTCTCCAAACCTGTTAATTTTTTCTTATGAAACAGAAAAATCACCTTATGTGAATGTATCTTTCCACTCTGCGAATGATTCTAGATTTTCTGATGTTAGACATCCATTCCCTAAGATAGTATTAGGTACTTGCAGCATTGCCTTCCTTATTCAGACTATCAGGACAGTAATCTTTCCTTTGAGAAGAAAAAAATAAAAGTACCTATTTTGTGCTTTCTTCACACACATCATGCTCAAGCCCATCTATCAAGCCCGTGCTGGTATAGAGAAGCATTTTTCATCTTAATAAGCCATCACAGAAAATTTTTAAAATTTTAGTTATACAAACTACTTTTGAGGTTAGATTGAAGATCAGTATCGCCATCTCCTAAAACATGTAGGTTATCATGTTTCCTTTTGCTGCTTGGTAGAGTTTCATGCAGGGGTGCTATTATCTGGGACACCATTTGCCTACAGGCTGAGATCAGAGGTTCTCTGGAAGAATTTTTTTCCCCTTTAATTCTGTATTACCCCAGAGTGCACTGCCCTCTTGTACCTGATAGACTATCATTAGATAGTCATTCTGTAGGTTAAAATTTTTCATCCTCAGAAGTTTTCCATCAAAATGCAAATTGCCCTCAGAGGGCTATGAAACAGTCATACTAAGAGGCAATTTATTAGGCAGAATCCTGAAGAAGCTAAAACTCACAGCTCAGGATTCCATTACCTTCTGTGAGTATTTTGATGCTGATTTGAAACCTGTCTTCTGACTTGGAGGTAAGCAAAGAATGACAGAATGTTCTCTAGGGCCAGAGTGGAGAGGAAAGAAACAAGACCTGGAGCAAAACAGAGAGGCAGATCTAAAGACTCGGTAATTATGTTCTGAATCAAATAGCATTAATGAGTCATCTGTCATCTGAAAATGTTCTCATTCATGATTGGAAAGTAGTGCAGTTTGGTGGAAAAATAGAGCAGTTGCATCGAAAAGATCAGAACTTAAGGCACTTGACTTAAAGAGCAGTGCATTATTTTTTACATAAAACTCTCTTCAGTCCTTCCATCACAAAGTAGAGGTGATGGTCATACTTTGTGTGTGTGTGTGTGTGTGTTGGAGTCTCACTTGGTTGCCCAGGCTGGAGTGCAGTAGCACGCCCACTGCCACCCCAGCATCGATCCACTGGGCTCAGGAGATCCTTCAGCCTCAGTCTTACAAGTAGCCAGAACTACAGGTGCATGCTGCTATGCCTGGCTAATTTTTGATTTATGGTAGAGATGAGGTCTCACCAAGTTGCCCCGGCTGTTCTTGAAGCCTTGGGCTCAGGCAATCAATTCACTTACCTCGGCCTCCCAAAGTGCTGGGATTACAGGCTTGAGTCACTGCACTCCGCTGGTTATACTTATTTAATAGGGTTATTTGGAAAATTGGATCAGATATGATAAATACTGGGGAAAATGTTAGTTACTACTATTATTACTCCTACTGTTGCTACTGACTAACATATATGGAGTTCTTACTACATGCTAGGCACTAATCTAAGCATTTTATTTGAATTTATTCATTTAATTTGCCATCCCACCCCCTCCAATACTCTGACATAGGCTGTTTAAAAGAGATTCCATACCAAAGATTAGAGTAATAATCTGCCTTATGGGTTTGTCTCAGGGTTCTAATAAAATATTGTGATTGTGCTTAGACAATACATTTCAAAATTTAATGTGCATATGAATTACTCAGGATATTGTTAAAATGCAGTTTGTCATTCAGTAGCTCTGGGGTGGTATATTTCTAATAATAAATGTCTGTATTTTAAAGAAGTTCCCAGAAACCACACTTTGAGTGTACTAGGAAACCCCTGGAAAATTTTCCATTTCACTTTGGGTGCTGCTTGGCTATTTATTTTTTCTTTCTTATTTTTTGAGTTGCAGTCTCACTCTGTTGCCCAGGCTGGAGGGCAGTGGCATGCTCCCAGCCACTGCAGCCTCGACCTGTTGGGCTCAGGTGATCCTTTCTCTTCAGCCTTCCAAGTAGGTGGAACTACAGTCACACGCCACCATGCCTGACTACTTCTTGGCTATTTCTATGTGAGAAGATTTCCTGTACCTTGACAAGCAGGGATTAATAATAACATTAGTGTACTAAGGCAAAATTATGCACAGACTAGAACATTCCATCACCCAAAGGTGTTTTGTACATCACACAAGAAAAAGAATGAACATTTGAGATATTCTATAAATATTTTTATCTTCCTATTTGCACTGAGAATTTAAGCATGCCACTCCTTTGTTATTTTTCTGCTAAAGAATAAAGGAAAAGCCATCTTTAAATGTCTCCAAAGTGAAGAAAATTGTAATGGAATATAATCCTTATCAGTTGTCTAGGACACAAGAGATGAGATGACATTTTGCCACTTTGACCCTTGCAACTGGTGACTAGGTGTCATCAAAAGAGATTGTAGTTATGACTAGAATCTTCTTAGCTGGGCTCGGTGGCTCAGCCTGTAATCCCGCGCCTTTGGGAGGCTGAGGTGAGTGGATTGCCTGAGCCCGCGGATTTGAGACCTGCCTGGGCAGCGAGACATCATCTCTACAATAAATCAAAAAATCAGCCGGGTGTGGTAGCGCATGCCAGTAATTTCGGCTACTCAGAAGGCTGAGGCGGAAGGATCGCTGGAGCCCAGCAGGACGAGGCTGCGGTGGCCAGGAGTGGCCACTGCACTCCAGTCTGGGCGACCGAGTGAGACTCCAACTCAAAAAAAAAAAAAAAAATAGAACCTTCTTGCTCTGCCCCTTCCCTAATAAGGGAGAGAGAAAGGAGCAGATTTTACTGTTCACGTTTTTGAGACAAAAGCCGTAACTCCCCAGCAGAGGGCTGAGAATAATACCTAATTATTCATATTATCTTGGGAGAAAATAAGAAATATCTTTTAACCCACTTTTCAAACTGCTGTATGCTCCTCAGAATTTTGAATCTTTCACTTTTTATTTCATTTAAAATAAATATAAAAACAGGTCAGATGTAATGGATCACACCTGTAAACCCAGCACTTTGGGAAGCCAAGATGAGATTGCTTGGGCCTAGGAGTTTGAGACCAGCCTGGGCAACACAACGAGATCTCGTCTATACGAAAAAAGTTTTAAAAATTAGCTGAGTGTAGTGGAATGCACCCACAGTCCCAGCTACCCGGGAGGCTGAGGCAGGAGACTCGCTTGAGCCCAGAAGGAAGAGACTTCAGTGAGCCGTGATCATGCCACTGCTGTCCACACCCTGGGCAACAGAGTGAATCCCTGACTCAAAATATATACATACATACATACATACATACACACACACATACATAAAATATAAAACAAAACAAACAAAAAGTTGACAAACTTACAGCCTCATAGGGAAAAAATAATTTTTCTTGAGCTCTAGCTAATAATCCCCCAGATAATTTGTAAAAGTTCTTATGAACCATAAAATACCAAACATAGTTAGATTAATCATCACTGCTGCCATAAGATTTCTTCACATAGCAGTAAAGAATTGAAAAACAAAATCTAAACAGAGTCTTCGGTGTTGGTTTTTTCCTACCAGTTTTTGGAAGGTGCTGCAGTGATGAATACTTGGCCCTTCCCCTGTGATCCATCCTGAATAGCTTTCTTAGCAAAGAAATAAATACCGTGTATTGCCAGTTATTTTGAAACTTGTAGTCTCTATAGTGACTGTCTGATTGCCTAAATACTCACTTGTTAATCCTTCTCACAATGTTTGATAAGGTGTTGAGAGGGAGAAACAAGGTCGTGGATGTGGGAGGTGGTACTAGATACCAGCTTTACTCACTTCATGATTTTGCTCTCACTCATGCAAATGAATAAAGATGGAATTGATTTGAGAATTCTATAATTGTAACTTATTTTCCAAAAGAGAAGCTTGGGGTGGTAATGGTAAATGTCACATTGTCAAAAAGAATTTTTAAGTATGTAGAAGTTTGTCATTACTTAGAAGAGAAAGTGTTTTCATTTGCAAATTACTAGCTTGTTGGCAAATTAAGGCAATATTAAAACAGTAACCCATGATAATAAATAATGTTGAAAAGTACTTAATTAGACTGATATTCATGGTCACTGGGGTGATTTTATACATAAAAGCACATAATGTTAATGCACTACTCTGACATTTTGGAGGATAACTTCCAAATGTTATGTGAGGCATGCCTTATCTTTAGTTTAATGTGTGATATGGAAGGAGGGGAGAAGTGTTTCTCTAGAGTGAAAACCAGAATCCTATCCTGGTGTGCAGTGTTCTTCCACAGTATGAGAATAAAATTCTTTATTGTAATTTATACAATATTATATAATAAAAATAGACATTGGAAATAGACAAAAAGACTCAAAAGGTTTTTAGAGCATAAAATAACTTTTATAGAAACATCATTCTTATGTTTTAACAATAAATAGTTTGGAAACGGGTAGGGGGCTTAAGTTTCCTTAGAATAGAGATAAGTTTTGTAATCAAAAGAATATTGTATTTGGCAAAATATGTGAGAGTTGTCATATAAACAGTTGAAAATTCCTTTGAAACGCTTGATGAATTCAGAACACAGCTGTTAAATCTTTATTAAATATGCTTTTTAATATGTTGGTTTTTTTTTTTAACTGTTGTTTGTTTATGTATAATTAGTTATCCACATGAAACTGCTGCATTAAAATAGTGACCCAGACAATACAATCTAAATTCTTGAAAAGAGGTTCTATTAGCAAGAAATCATGGTGCGTGGAATAGTCATGGCTGAAAATGAGATGAGCTACTGAACTTTCCACTGAAGATGTTGAAAATGCTACCACCCCTACCAAACTTAGGGATTGCTTTGAAGTGTTAATGGCTGATGTAATGAACAATGTGCATTCTTCCACCAGCAGAATAAATTGCATGTGTATTTGAGAAATAGGGTTACTACATTTAGCAAATGAAAATATAAGATACCCAGGTAAATTTGAATGTTAGATAAACAAAATTTTAGTATAAATATGTCCCATGCAATCATGCAATGTGGTAAAGTATATTCCATATAATACTTATACAAAAAAATGGTTTGCTATTTATCTGAAATTTATATTTATTGGATGCCCTGTATTTTATCCTGCAATCTGATTAAAGAGGCTATTTTGGATTAGAACTATTATCCAGTGCAGTAGCAGAAGTCGGGGTGGAAGCACCAGCACCAGTCACAATGGCAATAAGTAGTAGAAACAGTAACAAGTATTGAGTATTCAAGTGCTTCCTGTATGTCCTGTGTTAATTTTGTCATTTCATCTTTCTATGAGTCCTCTGAGGTAAATACTTTATAGAAAAATAATTTAGCAGAGTGCCTGGCATATTATGATAACCAAAAATATCTGTCAATCATTTCTGTTGTTTTTATTTTTACCATCATTCTACTTCCACTTGAGGAAGAAACAGAGACTCTGAAACCTCAAGCCGCTTACGTTGAAAGTAGACACCCTGGAATTTAAATCATGGCCTATTTCCAAAGTCCAAGGTCTCAGACAATTCACTCTACAGGAAGTTCTCACTTTATCAATAGGTTCCAGGAAACTATGACTTTATGCCAAACAACATATAATGAAGCCAGTTTTACCATAGCCTAGTTGATATAAGTAAGAGTTAATTCCTACAATATATATCTGGTCATGAAAACATCATCAAACATGTAAGTGAAGACTCCAAATATGTCTAATATCAAACAGTGAAATAAATGTGAACTAAACATACATTTAAGTGAGATTAATAAAAATGAGTAAGATAATTATTTACCCAGTTATTCCAGTTTAGATTCATGGGTGGCCAGAGTCTCTTCTGGAAGCTCAGAGTACAAGGTGGGCACCAGTCCTGGACAGGACGTCCAGGCACACTCACACATACCCACACTCATTCTTGGACCATTTTCACACACCAGTGAAACTACTGTGCACATCTTTGAGATGTGGGAGGAAATTCTAGTATCCGGAGAAAACCCACAGAGAACATGCAAACTCCACACAGACGGTGATTTCAGCCAGGAATTAAAAAATAAAAAATTTTTCTCCTCAACATTATAATGAAACAATGTTGAACAAAACGATGTTAATTTCAGGAGTTGCTACACTATCCTAGGTCTGATTTTAGTTTTTGAAGATTAGAACATTTGACTGAATCCTTGAAGTGGCTTTCATCTTCACTCTATTCTAACTCAGGTCAACATAACCGTGGTTCGCTGGAACAAATTGTAGCTCGGAAACAAGAATGCTGCACAGCTCTATGGAGAAAGGGTGTTTGACAGGAGAGTTTAGGGCTATTGGAAATGATAGGTGTTCACAAATATCAACAGTTTTTTTTTGGTGGTGACATTATAAACTTGATAAGGGTGACAGAGGCAGTAAACACCTGCAAAATAACTCAAATCCATGGCCTCTGACTCCCAGCAGTGGTCAAACATGATGTCATAATCTTCATTATTTCATTATCTGCTAAATAAATTCATCAATAGAACAACCGCTTATTAATGTCTATTAATTTTCTTTCAGAAGACACATACAGGATTCAATGCTAACATCATCTATTATACAGTTATTTGATTAAACTTATCTAAATCACCAAGGCTGTGTTTAATTTGACAAATTCCTTAAAAATCTTCATTAATTATGTATTTTTGTTGGCATTTCCATTCTAGATAGTCTGGTTTTGAGTATTTTACTTTTTGAGAAACATTTATTATTAATTCAGTGTCTGAATAATAATAAGGTTTTATAAATAGTAACTTAGACATCAGTTTTTAATAACTAATGTCTTATACCACGAACCTGTCACAGCCATCAGATTCATAGAGTAGCAGAGGTTAGAAAGTGAAAATAGATTGGAAATCATTCTGATAACTCCAATTCTTAACCCAGTTTCACCATTTAGCCAATAAGATAGATGGGAAAATAGCATGACAGTTTAATTAATGACTTGTTAAAACATCAATGGCAAAGTGACCATATTTGTTTTTGAGACTCTCACAATTATTGAAAAAAATGAAAAATTATCTAAAGTCAATTTATCAATCTCAATTATTTATCATAATAAACATGACTAATTTTTTACTCTCAGGAGTAAAAAAATTGTTGTTAAATCATTTTCATAGTATCTTATTAGTGCCAGTGGCAGATAATTTTGGACAAGACATCAAGGAAGTTTGAGGAGAAACTTCCCCCCTCCCCCTCTTTCTGCAACAGAGCAGATTTGCCTATATAGGTACCAAAAAACACAGTAATATGCATTTCTTGTCTACTGAAAAAGCAGAGGCAATAGTTATAAGCTTAAGGACTAAAAATGAATGCATGTAGATCTATTCAGAACAAAAACAAAGAACTGTGCATTTGTCCAGAATGTTTTCCTTAAGAACTTAAAAGTATATTTTTAGCAACAGAGGTAATTCTTTGTATATTATAAAACAATCCACTCTTCTTTTGAAATACAGTTTTATTAAGCAAGTCTTTTACAGCATAGCTGCAGTTTCAAAGACCACTTTCCTCAAAACATAAGGAAATGTGCTACACTAATTTTGCTTTTGTTTATCTATACATGATGTGATAGATGGTTGCTATTTAAGTCAATAATGTCCACTTTTTAGGTAGACAAACTGCTTTTTCCAGTTGACAGCTTCTCTCTTCCTTTCGTTTGGCTAGTATTCTTTTAATAGTTTCTAACAGTGGCATAACTCTACTATAATAAAGGACAATTATTTTATATTTTCTATGGATTAATAATTGTTATTGAAGAATATCTGCTGGTGGAAAAAAGAGTCAACATTGTACATTTATGGCAGTGTTTCTAAATCTGGTAGGAAAGAGTATCAGTATTGTACTCTCTAAGCTTTTCTAAGCTCTGAGAAGGAAATGGAAATTGGAAACTGAGCTTTCAGAAGCTGTTTTACAGATAATCATTATGAACTGACAGTGATAAAAATGGTGTTTTTCTGTGCCCTTTTTATTCATTTCTCATCCCAAACTTCGCTGCTGCCAAGTAGCAGGAGAGACTAAGGTTTTCAAGGTTGAACTATATTAAAAAAAAAAAAAAAGTCAGAATTGACCTAGGGGTTTTGCAAATGTATATTAAGAGATTGTTATAATACAGAGGGCAAGTGAGAGAAAACTTGAGACATTCAGAAACTTTAAATGATAATGAGAGGTGTCATTACATCATAACTTAAGGGAAAAAATATGAAGACTTTGGATCCCCAAAAAGATAGTAGCATTGCCTAGGCCCAAACTTAAGGTTAACACTTAAGGTGATCTACTGCAATAGGTTTCAATATGATTTCTAGCTTATAAATGACTCATTTTTATAAAAGACAATCACAAATGACAAAAAGTATATCTTTTAGGAAATACAGCTTATATTTAGATATTCTTCCTGAGGCAGAAACAAAAGAGAAGTAGGATGACCAGTCACTAGAATATAAAAAGATTTCTCTGATGCAGTGTCACCTTGTTGCTCTCGCATAGAAAAACAGTCCTGTAGTTTTGTTTCATTATGAATGCCTTATATGCATTATTTGGAACCAACAAAAACTAAGGGAATAGTAACAGTGACTGTTGACTAAGTCTCACTTTACTTCCTAATATCTTAGCTCATTTCAGAAAGAATCTCCTTTCCCTAATTAATTGTAAAATAATAAGCACCTACCTAAGTGAGAGAGCTCCATCCACTTTTTTTCAAGAATTCCTGCAAAACAGTTGCCTGAGTGACATTTATACCTATGCCAGGAAGTAGCCTACACAACTGAATCCTCAATGTACAGACAATTCTCTTTTAGGCTAACTAGCAGTAGGAATTAGAAATTTATACCAAAATTGTACATATCCATTTTGTGTGCCAGTTGTATTTTTCAAATGAACATCAGAAAAGAACATTTTTTACCACATTGTAACAATCTGTTAAAAACTTTAAATGAACAATGTTGAGGAACTAATAAATGCCACTTCTAGAACCTCACGTTTTAAAAGCTTATGCTCTTTTGCTTGTCAACTATCAAGCCATCTTAATCTTTAAATCTTAATCTCATATAGAATCAAGTTTTAAGGCTTTACTAAAAACACTAATTTTAAAAATTTTATCTTCCCTTAATTTTATATATACAAAATACAGTTATAACTATATTATATATAATTTATATATTGTATATTAGATATAAATTATGTATCATGTTATATTATATATAAAAATTACAACTATATTATATAGTTATAACTATATATTACTATATTTTATATATATAATGCAGTTATAGCTATTGATTTGTGAGATAGGTTCCTTTTAGAGTGATGGTGACCCACTAAGCAAAGAACATGTCATTTTTCACCATGATATTGGCTCAACCTTTGATCCTATCTAGTTTGTAAAACGTGATCTGTGATTTGTAATAGGCACCAAATCTTTCTGTTTCTAAAATCATATCTGAAAATCTATGATAGCTTGTTAAGATTCTCACATGTCCAATTCCAAACTTGGATATACCCACTCTTAATAGGAACAGAGGAAGTTCCTATTTGTCAGAATTTTTCAGGTTTTTTTTTGGTTTGTTTTCAATTTTCAGTTTCAAACAAACTGGAAAATATAACTTCCTTCAGAAAGAAACATTTGATACACTGCTCAGAAAGCATTGTTTGTCCTTTGCAGCCACCCTGCTGGGGAGTGCCATTGCTTTTCTCACATGTGCTACTTCTCAAAAGGGTAAGTATAGTAGTTAGCAATCAATCGTTACCCTTGCTGCACTCTACTAGTTAAAATCAAGTTTCCACCCATGCTCAAAGGGAGGGAACCATACAAGCCTTGATACTAGCAAATAAGAATGCTGGGGCCCAGTCTAAAGTCTGCCCCAGCAGGCAATAAACCTATTAACACAATTATGGAGGAATGCTTTCTTTCTTTTGTTTTTTTTTTTTTTTTTTTTTTGAGTTGGAGTCTCACTCTGTCGCCCAGACTGGAGTGCAGTGGCTGCTCCCGGCCACCACAGCCTCGACCTGCTGGGCTCCCGCGATCCTTCCGCTTCAGCCTTCCGAGTAGCTGGAACTACAGGCGCGCGCTACCACGCACGGCTAATTTTTTGATTTATTGTAGAGATGAGGTCTCGCCAAGTTGCCCGGGCAGGTCTCGAACCCTCAGGCTCAGGCAATGCACTCACCTCAGCCGCCCAAGGCGCGGGATTACAGGCTGAGCCACCGAGCCCAGCTAGGAATGCTTTCTTAACTATACTTTCTCATATTTTGTTTCATTTTTGAAATCCATCTTTAACTCTGAAAAAAAAAACACCTCTCAGATGTATAGTGCTAAGAATCACACAAAACATTATAAGCTAAAATTTTAGAGTGATGATCCAAAATGAGTTTAAACTCCTTTAATATAAATTATTATGATGAAAGGAAACCTTCAGTTGAAAATGTTGAGAGATTACAGCAATTTTCTAAGGATCTTGGTGCACAGTAAACTTCCATCAACTAGGCAGGGCGTGGTAGCTCATGCCTATAATCTCAGCACTTTGGGAGGCCAAGGTGAGAGGATTATCTTAGCTCACAGGTTCAAGACTAGCCCTGGCAACTTGGCGAAATCTCATGTCTACAATAAATCAAGAAAAATTAACTGGGTGTGGTGGTGCATGCCTGTAGTTCCAGCTACTTGGAAGGCTGAGGCAGAAGGATCACCTGAGCCCAGCAGGTTGAGGCTGTGGTGACCATGAGTGTGCCACTGCCCTCTAGCCTTGGTGACAGACTGAGACTCCTACTCAAAAAAAAAAAGCTTCCGTCAGTTATTCCATCAAGTTAACTAGTGAACTAGGTCCCAGAGAAAATTTTAAGTGTTTATAGGCTATCAAAGAGAATGCTTATACACTTGTTGGTGGGAGTGTAAATTAGTACAACTTCCATGAAAACTGGTATGGAGATGTCTCAAAGACCTAAAAGTAGATGTACTATTTGATCCAGCAATCCCACTACCAGGTCTCTACCCAAGATATACCCAAGAAACAGAGGTCATTATGTAAGAAAGACACCTGCATCTGCATGTTCATTGCAGTACAATTCACAATTACAAAGATGCGGGATCAACCTAAATGCACATCAGCTGATCAGTGGATAATGAAAATGTGGCAATATATACATATATATCATGGAATACTATTCAACTGTCAAAAAGAATGAAGTAATGTATTTTGCAGTGACTTGGATGAAATTGTGTAGATCATCATCCTAATTAGACTAACTCAGGGACAGAATATCAAACACTTCTCACCTAAAAGTGGGAGCTAAACTAAAGATCTGCAAAGGCATAGAGAATGGGATAATGGACATTGGAGATTAGAAGGGGTAGCAGGGAGAGGGTGGAGGGATGAAAAAAATCACCTACTGGATACAATATGCACAGGTGAGGGTAGTGGGTACACTTAAAGCCCAGACTTCTTTGCCACTGTACAGTGGAACTATGTAACCAAAAACTATTTTTACCCCTTAAAGCTATTGAGGTAAAAAAATAATATTATGAAATACTGTTAGCAGATACCTTGCTGAAGTTCAGCTGTGCTTTAAGAATTACCATCCCTCATCCATCAGTGTGATGACATGCTTAAAATCCGGGGAGGTTCACTGCAAGATACAGTAGTGGAGTTGGAAAGGCTGAGATAGAGTCTTAATAACATGGGTCCTGCTGTCGATGTTAATCACTGCAAAGATCATTTTCCCTAATAACCATATGAAGGTTTTGAAATCTTTTTTGTCAAATGAATTCACCAAAAAGCTGAAACGGATAGCTAACAGGTTGTATGACAGAAGATATAAGGGGGACTCCAAAAACCCAGGAATTTATTCATAAAAAACTGTATATAGCCGGGCATGGTAGCACGAGTCTGTGGCTCCAGCTACTTAGAAGGCTGAGGTGGAAGGATTGCCTGAGTCCAGCAGATAGAGGCTGCGGTGGTCATGAGCATGCCACTGCACTCCAGCCTGGGTGACAGAGTGAGACTCCAACTCAAAAAACAAACTAAACTAACTAACAAACAAAAAAATTGTATCTATTCTACATGTTTAAACTTCAGTCACCTGCAAAGCACACTCCATTTATGCAGTACACCTATTGAGATACTTTTTCCACTGCTCAAAACAATTTTTGATCTCGTCGATTTTGATGCTTTTAGTGTTTCTGCCGTTTGTTTTGCCTCTTCCACATTGGCCAAATGTTTCCCTTTAAGGACTTTTTTTCACCCGGGGAAACAAACAAACAAACAAAATGTCACTTGGAGTGAGATCAGGTGAATAGGGAGGGTAGGGCACAGGGGGCATGTTGGTTTTGGTCAAAAACTGCTGAACACTCAGCAGGTTGGTGTGGGCAGGTTGTTTTTATGAATCATCCGCCATGAAATGGACAAACACGTTGGAAAAAAAATCTCAAAAAAAAAAAAAAATCACTGAAGCCAAGCCAGTTTCCCATAACAATGATAGCTGGTAAGCCTCTACCACAAGGGGCCCATCCTCCAAAGAATAAGTCCAAGTTTTTGGGGGGTTCTCCTCGTATAGCAGAAGGAATGTGATGACTTACAATCCCAGATCTATCGTTTACTGGATATATTCCCTTACCTCTTCTGAGCTCTATTTCCTTCACCTGTAAAGTTAAGATAACATAACACAGGTAGGTAATGGAAGTGAAAAGGCATTAAGAAAATAATTAGCATAGTGCTTGGAACATAAATATAGTCAGTAAGAATAATGTTTATAGACTGAGTACTTTCCATGAGCCAGTCACTAAGTTATATCCTTTAGATCTTATGTAAAAAATGGTATTATTCCATTTATTTCAAGAAGCTGAAAATCAATGTGGTTTGCATTAATCAAGATGGAATGTAATAAATTGACATTTAGCAGAAATTACCCTAAAATTCTTAATTGTATCCTCAGAGGGAGCTGCAAAGGCCAGAAGTTATGATTTAGCAGCATATGTGAAAAGTATAGATAATATTTAAATATCTATGACCTAAATGTGAATCACAAGTGCAATGAGGTTACTACAAAACACCTAACCTTTTTTTTTTTTTTTTTTTTGAGTTGGAGTCTCACTCGGTTGCCCAGACTGGAGGGCAGTGGCCGCTCCCGGCCACCGCAGCCTCGCCTGCTGGGCTCCGGGGATCCTTCCGCCTCAGCCTTCCGAGTTGAAAAAAAAAAGAATTGTGATGGGAATGCGATTATTGTTGTTAAATATCTGACAGATTATTGCAAGAAGGAACACACAGATATGGTCTGAGGTGTCCCATCGAGTGGTAATACAATTACCTAAAAAGTGTCAGTAATGAAAATTAGAAGGAATCAGAGTATTGGCTGTACAATCAGATGACACAGATGTCCTAGGGGTAATCTAAAACATAGTATCTCTTTCTTAGGCCACCTCTAAGCTCTTCTTTTTGTTGTACTTTATTTTATTTCTTTTCTTTTCTTTTTTGAGTTGGAGTTTCATTCTGTCTCCCAGGCTGGAGTGCAGTGGCCCACTCACGGCCATCCCAGTGTGGACCTGCTGGGCTCAGGCTATTCTTCCGCCTCAGTCTTCCAAGTAGCTGGATGTATAGGCATGCGCTACCACACCTGGCTAATTTTTTGATTTATTGTAGAGATGAGGTCATGCCAAGTCACCCAGGCTGTTCTTGAATACGTGGACTCAGGCAATCCCCTCACTTCGGCCTCCCACCCATTTTTTATATATATATATATTTTTTGGGGGGGGGTACAGTTCAGGGTTTGGTATACAAATGTTCATTATGCAGGAACCCATGTTGATGAGGTGTGCCCCTCCCTCCCCTGGCAGTTTCCCTCAACTGCCAATCCCACCCCCCTCCCTTTCTTATAGTTATGATAATTTTTGTTTGTTTGTTTGTTTGTTTGTTTGTTTGAGTTGGAGTCTCACTCTGTCGCATAGACTGGAGTGCAGTGGCCGCTCCCCGCCACCGCAGCCTCGCCCTGCTGGGCTCCGGCGATTCTTCTGCCTCAGCCTTCCAAGTAGCTGGAACTACAGGCGCGCACTACCACGCCTGGCTAATTTTTTTTTTGATTTATTGTAGAGATGAGGTCTCGCCTGCCCAGGAGGGTCTCAAACCTGTGGGCTCAGGCAATCCACTCACCTCAGCCTCCCAAAGGCGCGGGATTACAGGCTGAGCCACCGAGCCCGGCTAATTGTTCAAGGTTCGCTTATGAGTGAGAATATATGATACTGTTCTTTGTTTCTGTGATAGCTCACTGAGTATGATAGACTCTAAATCCATCCAAGTTGCTGTGAAGTCCATATGTTTGTCCTTTTTTATGGTTGCATAATATTCCGTTGTGTATATGTACCACATTTTTTTTAATCCAGTCCAGCTTCGATGGGCAGCATGTCGGTTCCATGTTTTTGCTATTGTGAATAGAGCTGCAACAAAGATGCGTGTGCAGGTATCTTTTTTGTAGAATGATTTGAGCTCCTCTGGGTGTATTCCCAGTAAGGGGATTGCTGAGTCATATGGAAGGTCAATTTCTAGTTATTTCAGAAATTGCCACACTGTCTTCCAAAGAGGATCGTTCCTTTTTCTTTGCATCCTTGCCAGCATCTCTTGTTGTTTGTTTTATTAATGACAGCCATTCTTACTGAGATTAGGTGGTATCTCAATGTGGTTTTGATTTGCATTTCTCTGATGAAACTGTCTTTTGCACACTTACTTTGTACCCCGAGACTTTGCCAAAGTCCTTTATCAGTGCAAGCAGGTTTTTGACAGATTCTTTTGAATTCTTATGAATAGGATCATACTGTCAGCAAAGAGGGATAACTTGACTTCCTCTTTTCCTGTTTGGATACCCCTGATTTCCTCCTCTTGTCTAATTAGTGTGGCTGAGCACTTTCATGCGTCTGTTGGTTGCTCGTATATCTTCTTTTGAGAAGTGTCTATTTATGTCTTTTGCCCACTTTTTAATGGGGCTGTTGTTTTTTATTTTCAGCAAGTTTGAGTTCCTTGTAGATCCTTGATGTTAGGCCTTTGTCAGATATACAGTTGGCAAATATTTTTTCCCATTCTGTGGGCTCTTGCTGCTCTCTTGAGGGTTTCTTTTGGTTTGCAGAAACTTATCAGTTTGATGAGGTCCCACTTGTCTGTATTATTTCTTATGGTATGGGCACTTCGGGTTCTGATCAGGAAATGGTTTCCAGTTCCAATTTCCATAAGGGTGTCTCCTGCGTTTTCTAAGATTCTTATCATTTGTGGTTTTATATTTAGGTCTTTGATATATTTAGAGTTAATTTTTGTGTGTGGTGGTAGGTAGGGTTCCTGTTTCAATCTTCTGCATGTGATCAGCCAGTTTTCCCAGCACAATTTGCTGAGTAGGTTCTCCTCTCCCCAGTCATTGGTGGTGGAGGCTTTGTCAAAGATGAGTTGGTTTGAGAAATGGAAGCCTTGCTTCTGGAATCTCTATCCTGTTCCATTGGATACTTGTTCTTGTACCAATACCAGGCTATTTTGTTTACTCTAGCTTTATAGTAAAGTTTGAAGTCTGGTGGAGGCTTTGTCAAAGATGAGTTGGTTTGAGAAATGGAGGCCTTGCTTCTGGAATCTCTATCCTGTTCCATTGGATACCTGTTCTTGTACCAATACCAGGCTATTTTGTTTACTGTAGCCTTATAGTAAAGTTTGAAGTCTGGTGGAGGCTTTGTCAAAGATGAGTTGGTTTGAGAAATGGAGGCCTTGCTTCTGGAATCTCTATCCTGTTCCATTGGATACCTGTTCTTGTACCAATACCAGGCTATTTTGTTTACTGTAGCATTATAGTAAAGTTTGAAGTCTGGAAGTGTGATACCTCCTGCTTTTTGTTTCTTTTGCTGAGGATTGTTTTGGCTATTTGTGGTCATTTATGTTTCTGTATGAGTTTCTGTATTGTCAGTTCCAGATCTGAGAAGAATTATGTAGGTAATTTAATGGGTATTGCATTGAATCTGTAGATTGCCTTTGCTAGAATGGACATTTCAACAATGTTGATTCTTTCTATCCAAGAGCATGGAATATTTTTCTATTTGTTCGTGTCTTCTTGGATTTCTTTGAGCAGTGTTTTGTAGTTCTCATTGTAAAGTTCTTTCCCTTCTCTGGTTAGGAAGACACCGAGGTATTTCATTTTTTGTGTGGCTATTGTGAATGGGATTGTGCTTTTAATTTTGGTCTCTGCCTGCTTGTTGTTGGTGTATAAGAATGCAGTTGTCTTTTGCACATTTATTTTGTACCCTGAGACTTTGCCAAAATTCTTTATCAGGGGAAGCAGATTTTTGACAGATTCTCTTGGATTTTCAAGGTATAGGATCATATCGTCAGCAAAGAGGGATAACTTGACTTCCTTTTTTCCTATTTGGATATCCCTGATTTCCTTCTCTGGTCTAATTGTCCTATATTTTCATTATACTGTATTGGTATTGATTTTTAAAAATATTTCCTGGGACTTATTGGTCCTTTTGAATATTTTGATCAGTGCCTTTCATTAATTCTAAAATACTCTCTTGAAAATTACATTTTCACATATATCCTCTGCCTCACCATTTTCCTCCTCTCCTTAAGCTCTGTTTAGATGTGTATAAGATTTTCGTGCTCAGTCCTCCATGCTTCATAACATTGTTTCTACCTCTTCTTCATTCTGTGTTCTATAACAGATACTTTATTCAGATCTATTTTCCAGCTCAATAATTTTATCTTCACCTGAGTCTAATGTGCTGTTAAACTCTTTCACTGAAGCTTACTTTAAGTGAATTTCAGTTCTTTGCAGTCACTTAGGGCTTGATCAAATCAGACATATGTAATAGATTAACTTAGTATATGTGTTTGCGTGATTCCAGAATCTTCTGTTTGAAAACTGTGGACTATTATATATTGATATTTGATTTAACATGGAAGATAATGTACAGAGACAACAATGTTATGGTCACTTTAAGTAGCTTAGGACAGCAAATATCTCTGGATATCTCTAAGATATTGCATCATAGTTCTAAGTAATCGATTTTTTTTCCAAACAATTATTTTAAAATTTTACTTGATATTTTGCATTTTAAGTGCAAAGCTTTATACCTACTTTTCATCCTTAATCTTTTTTTAAAAGTTCTGCAAATAACTTTTTCTGATGTATTCTGTTAGTATTTCCTTAAAATATAATTTTAGAAATATGCTTAGGTTTTCACTTAATGTCATTTTTCAAAACATTAAAATTTCTCACAGCAAATAAACTTTTAAAATATTGTCGCTTTTATATATGAGTTTTTGCTTACTCATAAAACAAAATGAGAAATATGCAATGCGGTGATGCTGATCTCTGTATTTTTTTTTCTTTTAATGAGTCTCTAAAATAGCAACTAAAGTAAAATCTTTATCCAGTTCGTGCCTGGAGTTATTTTTGCTTGTTTGTTAGAATAAAATAATGCTGGTTTAAAAATATAAAGCTTTTTGGAACATTCAGAAGAGTTTTTTTTTTTATTAAGTGATGTGCTGGATTTTGGAGTCTATCTAGTTATATTCAAAAAGCAATTTTATTTTTAGTAGATATTCCTCTTGAACTTATTTTATCAAAATCTAATATAATATATGCATTTATACAGAGAGATTTGAGTATTGGCAATACTCAAATTCATGACTGTAGGATCATGAATTATAAACACGTGATGAAGTATTGTTGATTTTTTAAACCATAGATAAATAGATAAAATCAGAGGTAAACTAAAAAAAATTCTAGAAAACAAATGTTACTCCCCAGTAATCAGTAATGAACAGAATCAAGAGTTGCTGCAAAAAAAAATTATCTTAATTTATCTTTAAAAATTTCTGTGTTGAAAAACAATCTGGCAGTTCCTCAAAAGGTTAAATAATAGTTACCACATGATCCAGCAATCCCACTCCTAGGTATATACCCAAGGGCAGTGAAATGTCCACACAATAACATACACAAATGTTCACAAAAGCATCATTCATCATAGCCAAAAAGTGATATCAACCCAAATCTCTATCAACTGAAGAATGGATACATAAAATGTGGATATATCCATACAACAGAATAAACTGTATTATTAAGCAATGAAAAGGATTGAAGTGCTAATATATGCTTCAACATGGAGGAACCTTGAAAACATTCTACAGAGTGAAAGAGACCAGATACAAGACTACATATTGTGATTTCAGTTACAGGAAAGATCCCAAATTGGCAAATCTATATAGTCAGAAACTAGATAAGTAGTTGCTTAGTATTAAAGGACTTGTTAAAGGAATTGAAAATGACTGTGAGTGGGTATGGGTTTTCTTTTTAGGGTAATGCAAATATTCTAAAATGATATAATGGTGATGATTGTGCAACTCTGTGGATATACTAAAACACTGGAATCATACACTTCAAATGGGTTAATTTTATGGTATGTAAATTGGTTTTCATAAAGATATTTGAAAGTATAATATTTTTGGACTATAAAATATATGTTCATTATAGAATGCATTAAAAAAGTAAAAAAAAAAATCTGAATGTCTATGGTTGCATCATGCAGAGGACACCAGTAATTTTGTTAATAATTATGACTATAACAAGAACATGCAAAGTTTGCTCAAAGAAAATAAAAATAAATTTAAATTTTAAAAAATTCTACGTTGGCCTATTTCTAGCTTTTCTAAATCTTTCTGTCTCCTGTGGGGAAATTATTTTTCAGAAGTTAAAATATATCTGATAAGCACTTAGGCATATAATTATGGCAAATGAAATAGGATAGCTTACATACAATATTCTTATATTTCTTTCTCTCTTTATCTTTGTTTATTAAACAAGACCCTTTCTCTTTTAAGTTCCAAGAACCTGATCCAATTGACTAGTCCAAAACAGCCAAGGAGCAAATATCTCTCTAATCATCTCTGGGGCTTGTCTCTCCTCTGTATCAATTGACGATAGGCAAGCATTTTTCACATGGCAGCCTCTAGCTGCTATACGCTTACAGACTGGCAGAAAGAGTACACCTCCAGCCGGGTAGTGTCAGCAGAAGTTTCGGAATGTATGCTGCTGGATCTACAAGGATCCCTGGCTCATTATGAACAGGATGGAACATCCTAAGTCAGGATTGGCCAGACTTAAGTCATGATCCTTCAACCTACCCACAGGCTCACCTGTGAGAATTGAGATACCAGGGAGGATCAGCCCACACAAACACATGGCCTGAGTGATGAGGAGGGAGATTTTTCCCCAAGCAAAATATGTTGTTACCAGAAGAAAAAATGGTCATTATTCTAGGTAGGTAAAAACCACATCAGATCACATAATGTGTGATGTAAAATAACGCAATGTATGCATCAAACAAAACCTTGAAAAACAGGCCTCCCTGGATGTTTCAAATAAACTAAAATAAATCTCCTGATGTTTTATAGACATAAACATTTTTCTTCTCACGTCTCATCAAACTTGTCCAAAACTGGCTGTTTCATGATTATGGAACTTGAAGTTGACTGGAACAAATAGAAATGTACTCAAAATATGTCTTTTGATATACAGTCTCAAACATCTTGAGAAGTCTGTGAAATAAAAAGAAAATGGTTTGAAAATGACATGAAATGAGGGACTTCTTCATATAATAATGTAGTCTGGAAATTTACGTTTTAAAAAAAATTATTGGGAGCAATGTAAGATGGTGATGGAACCAGTGGGAGTGTGAGTCTCTGCAAGGGCGAGTGTCCATTAAAAACAGTCTATGTGTATGAGTGTATGAAGGTGCACAGGTGGGTGAGTGAAAGTCTGTCTGAGGGGAAACTTGAGACCTGGGGCTTCCCTCTGGAGGTGACTGCATCTCACCACTGCTATGAGATTGGAGTTTCTGGTGTGCAGGATCATCTGCCGTTCTTGGGGGTCTCTCTGGAGGACGCAACAGAGATCAGCTGCTCCTCAGCACCTGACACCTGGCCCATACCACCACCTGCAGCAGCAGGCCAGGCGTGGACAATGGGAACTGTGGAGAAGGCAGGCAGAGGAAATCTGGAGCTTAGTTAAGATCCCCTGCTGGTGAGAAGATGCTGACCTTCGCCATTTTCTTTGTCCCAGGACCAGGCAGAGAGAGACCTGTTCAGCCTCCAACCTGAGACCCAGAGGCAATATCCACACCCCTTTGGGGTCGGCAATAGCTTTCTCAGAGGAAAAACTTCAGGAGTGGACAAGGAGAGACAGTTGCTCCACCCCCATGCTGGACCAGGTATGGACACATCTGATCAAGTGGAAGACTTGGTAGCAGCAGCAGCAGCAGCAGCAGCAGTAGCAGACGAGTTGGGATGAATCTGGATCTGATTCACCCTCCTCCCCCAGCAGTCCTTGGGGCGTCTGACCCATGCTGAGAACAACCCGATCAGCCTGTGCTGAAAGCAAAGGGGAGGGACTGGAGACTAGAACCTGCTCCCTACCATGGGAACAGCCAAAAGTGGTGGCAGTGCTTGGGACCTGCCAGTAAAAAGAGAAAAAAAAAAGATGAAAGGAACCTGAAGTTCTAGAAATGGCCACAGAGGGAGATTTTTTTTTCTTTTATGTTTTTGTATTTGTTTTGTTTTGTTTTTAGTTTTTTAGTTTTTCTGTTTGTGTATGGGTATTTTTGAGGGTGAGTGCATTGTCAGGTTTTTTTTTGTATGTTTGTTTTGTTTTTGTTTTTCATTGTTTGTTAGTTGGTGTGCTGTTTTCCTTCTTCTTCTCTCTTCATCTCCCTTTCCTCTCTCTTTTTTCTTTTTCTATTCTTTTCCTTTTTCTTATCTCATTTTGCTTTCAGGGGCATACATATATACCCACCACATGGACATATTGTAAGGCGGTGGGAAGTGGGTTCCAGAGGGCCCACATACCAGTCGGAGTATACTATGGTCTACAGATAGCTTCTGAATCACTGCTCCCCTCATCATCACACCTTAATCAAGTCTCAAAACTGCAAAAACCACAGCCTCCTATCCCCACTGCAGCTTCAAAATTGAACAAATCTACATATGGAAGAATAGGGGATTGAGCAAACAGAAGTGAAAGTGATCCCCTGAAAAGTAAAACCACACTGAGATACCACCTAACTCCAGTCACAATGACCATCATCAATAACTCAAAAAACAGATGCTGGAGTGGATGTAGGGAAAAGGGAACACTTCTACACTGTTGATGGGGTTATAAACTAGTACAACCTCTATGAACAACAGTGTGGCAATTCCTAAAAGACCTAAAAATAGACCTTCCATATGACCCAGCAATCCCCATTCTGGGAATGCACCCAGAGGAACTCAAATTACTCTATGAAAAAGATACCAGCACATGCATATTTATTGCATCAGTCACAACAGCAAAACCATGGAACCAACTATGCTGCCCATCGAAACTGGACTGATAAAAAAATGTGGTACATATACATGATGGAATATCACACAGAAAAAAAGAAGATCAAAATTATGAATTTTACAGCAATTTGGATGGATTTAGAGTCTATCATACTCATTGATTTATCACAGAAACAAAGAACTGAGTACCATATGTTCTCACTTATAAGCAGGCCCTGAGCAATTATCATAATACTATAAGAAATGTATTGGCAGTAATGGGAAGCTGCCAGGGTGGGGGGTGGGGGCATGCTTCATCAATAAGGGTATCTGATCTCAAACCAGGTGAAGTAGGGATTAAAGTGATGCCCAAACTTTACCTGTGTAATGACCATTTGTATACCTAACCCTGAATTGTACCCCACATCTTTAAAATAAATATTTTTAAAAGAACTATCCCTCCACCACTGAGTAACAGAAATTAAATAAGGGGGAAAGGGGGAGGAAGTGTACCACAAATGAAAAGAACCAAAGGAAGAATACAGTTCCCATCCAGAATCCTGGGAAGACAGCACCTGAGAATACAGACTTCAGAACTCAAACAATGAAGAGCCCCAGAACAACTGGTCTCAAACCACAAACACAGATATCAAGATATTAATAGAGAGAATGAATAGAAATGAGGTGAAACAAGTTGAAAAAAATGCGGGAGTTGACAACCGAGATGATGGCAATAAAGAATACAGTAAACAAAATAAATAACAAATTGACAAACATAGAAAGCAGAATTAACCAAGCAAAAGAAAGAATCTCAGAGTTTGAGGACCAAACTATGGAACTAACCCAAACTGTCAAAAACATAGCAAAGCTTAAAAAGACGGAACAAAGCCTCTAAGAGATGTGTGATTATATCATGAGGCTAAACCTATGCTTGATTGGTATTTCTGAGGCAGATCGAGAGACAGAGACCATCCTGGAACAAACATCCTATGAAATTATCCAAGAAAACTTCCCTCAGCTCATCAGAGATGTGACCACTCAAACACAAAAGATTCAGAGACCCCTGCAAGATATCAAATGAGAAGACCAACTCCTAGACACATAGTAATTCACTTACACAAAGTAGGTACAAAATAAAAATCCTAAAGGCAGCAAGAGAAAAGGTCAGATTATCTACCGGAGAAAACCAGTTAGAATAGCAGTAGATTTAGCTACAAAAACACTACAGGCTGGAAGAGAATGGAATCCAATATTCAAAGTTCTCAAAGATAAACAGTTACAACTAAGAATTTCCTACACAGTTAAGCTAAGCTTCATCAGTGATGGAGAATTAAAATCCTTCCCAGAAATTCATTCCATAAGCATTTATGCTGCCTCCGGACCAGTTCTCCAAGAAACATTTAAGAAAATATTAGGTATAGAAGAAAGAAAGAAAGAAAAAAAAGAACAACTACACTCTTCTCAAGAATGCAGAAAAAAGATATAAAACACACACATATATCAACCCAAAAAATCAAAACAAAACCAACAAATAAACAAACAAACAACAAACTCTATTAGAACCTCATGACAGGGATAAATTCTTACATCTTAATAATTACCCTGAATATGAATGGACTAAATACACCACTGAAAAGACATGGCGTGGCAAACTGGATTAAAAAAAATAATAATGCAACAATATGCTGTCTCCAGGAGACTTATCTCGCCAGAATGGGCACTCAAAGACTCAAAGAGGATGGAAAACATATTTTCAGTTAAACAGAACACAAAAGAAACCAGGAGTTGTGATCTTAATATTGTTTAAACTATCAAAAATTTAAAAAGACATGGAAGGTCACTACATAATTATAAAAGGTTCAATTCATCAACAAGAAATAGCCATCCTAAACACATATGTACCCAGTATAGGAGCACCAACTTTTATAAAGCAGCTTCTAAGTAAACTAAATATAAAAATGGACTCTAACGCTATCATAACTGGGGACTTAAATGCACCACTAACACCTGTAGGTAGATCATCGAGGCAAAAAATCAACAAGGAGATCTGGAACCTCAACTTGACACTTGACCAGATGAACTTAATAGATACCTACTGAACACTCCACCCAACAAGCATATAATATACATTCTACTAATCACCACATGGAATGTACTTCAAAATCAACCACATACTCAGCCATTAATCAAGCATAAATAAATTCTGTAAGATCAAAATACTGCCATGCACTTTTTCAGACCACAGGGAATAAAAATAAATATCAACACCAACAAAGTTCGCCCATAACCCACAAAGATATGGACACTAAACAGCATGATGATGAACATCTCCTGGGTCAACACAGAAATCAAAGCAGAAATTAAATAATTTCTAGGCCAGGTGCAGTGGCTCAAGCCTGTATTTCCAGCACTTTGGGAGGCTGAGGTGAGGGGAAGAAAGGTCCACAGGTTGAAGAACAGCCTGGGCAACTTGGTGAGACCTTATCTCTACAATAAATAAAAAGATATGTAGCTGGGTGTGGTAGCATGCACCTGTAGTTTCAGCTACTCAGAAGGCTGAGGCAAAAGGATTGCCAGAGCCCAGTAGGTTGATGCTGGGGTGGCTGTGAGTGTGCCATTGCACTCCGGCCTAGGCAACAGAGTGAGACTCCAACTCAAAAAAAAAAAAAGATTTCTGGAAATAAATGAAAATAAAGACACATCTTACAAAAACCTCTAGGATGCCATGGAAGCAGTACTGAGAGGGGAATTCATTTTTTTTTACAAACATGCATGAAGAAAATGGAAAAATGACAAGCTAACAGATTAACAAATCATCTAAGGGAGTTGGAAAGACAAGACTACCAAAATGCTAACTTCAGCAGAAGAATGCAGATTACCCAAGTAAAAGCCCGAATATAGGGCATAAAAGACAGAAATATCATAGAAAAAAATCTACAAAAAGGAAAAACTGGTTCTTTGGAAGGATAAACAAGATTGTACCCCTAGCCAGAATGATCTAGAAAAAGAGAGAAAAAGCCCAAATAAACAAAATCAGAAATGCAAAAGATCAAATCACAATGAACCCCAAAGAAAAACAAAAAATTATCAGATATTACTATGCACACCTGTATGGAAACAAACTGAAAAACCTAAATGAAATGGAGGACTTTCTGACATCACACAACCTCCCAAGGTTGAAACAAGAAGAAACTGAGATGTTAAATAGACCAATAACAACCCAGGAAATCGACTCCATCATAAGAAAGCTACCTACCAAAAAAATTTCCTGGACCAGATGGCTTTCCAGGGTTCTACAAAACATACAAGGAGCTGATACCAATCCTATTAAAAGTATTCTAGGCAATCAAGGAAGATGGAACTCTCCCTAAATCATTTTATGAAGCTTACATCACACTGACAACCAAACTAGGTAAAGATTCAACAAAGAAGGAGAACTACAGGCTAGTATCCCTGATGAACATACATGCAAAAATACTCAACAAGATTTTAGCAAATTAGATCCAATGACATATCTCAAAAATCATCCACTATGACCAAGTAGGCTTCATCCCTGGGATGCAGAACTGGTTCATCACCCACAAGACCATAAATATAATGAAATACATCAACAGATATAAAAATAGGAGTCACATGATTATATCATCAGATGCAGAAAAAGTTTTCGATAAAATTCAGCAACCCTTCTTGATAAAAATCCTTGAACACCTCAGCCAACATGTTGCTATAGACAGAAATCGAAAGCATTTTCCCTGAAAACCAGAACAAGACAAGGCTGCCCTCTCTCACCCCTCCTACTCAACATAGTGTTGCAAGTCCTAGCTATAGAAATCAAACAAGCGAAGGAAATCAGGGGTATCCAAATAGGAAAAGAGGAAATCAAGTTATATCTCTTTGCTGATAATATGATTCTACACCTGGAAAATCCAAGAAAATCTGTCAAAAACCTTCTTGCACTGATAAAGGACTTTGACAAAGTGTCAGGGCACAAAATCAACATTCAAAAGACAGTTGCATTCTTAGACACCAAAAACAAACAAACAGAGAACTTAATAAAAAGCACAATCCAATTCACAATAGACACACACACACACACACACACACACACACACACAGGAAATACCTCAGCATCTTCCTAACCAGAGAAATGAAAAATCTTTACAATGAAAACTATAAAACACTGCTCAAAGAAATCAAAGACGCAAACTAATGGAAAAATATTTCACGCTCATGGGTTAGAAGAAACAACATTGTTGAGATGTCTATCCTACCTCAGGCAATCTATAGATTTGATGCAATACCCATTAAATAAACTGACATCATTCTTCTTAGACCTAGAAACAACAATACAGACATTCATATGGAAACATAAATGACCACAAATAGCCAGAACAATTCTCAACAAAAGTAACAAGTGGGAGGTATCACATTTTCAGACTTCAAGCTTTATTATAAAACTATAAAAATCAAAACAGCCTGGTATAGGTATAAGAACAGATATATAAACCAATGGAATAGGATAGAAATTTCAGAAGCAAAACCTCAATTTCTCAACCAATTCATCTTTGACAAAGCCTCTACTAACAACCAGTGGGGAGAGGAGAACTTATTCAGTAAATGATGCTGGGAGGAAAAAAACTGCCTGATCATTTGCAGAAGATTAAAACAAGATCCCTGCCTATCACCACACACAAATATTAACACAAAATGAATCAAAGACTTAAACATAAAACCTCAAACTATAAGAACCTTAGAAAACTCAGGAAGCACCTTTATGGAAATTGGAATAGGCAACGATTCCTGATCAAAACCCAAAATGCCCATGTCATAAGAGAGAAGATTGATAAGTGGGACCTCATCAAACTGAAAAGCTTCTGCAAAGTCAAAGAAACTATTAAGAGAGCGAGGAGAAAGCCTACGGGATGGGAAAAAATATTTGCCAACTGTATATCTGACCAAAGCCTAACATCTAGGATCTACAAGGAACTCAAACGTGCCAAAAAGAAAAAAAAAAGAAAGAAAGAAAATGGTCCTGTGAAAAAGTGGGTGAAAGATATGAACAGACACTTCTCAAAAGAAGACATACGTGCAGCCAACAGATACATGAAAAAATGCTCAGCATCACTAAACATCAAAGAAATGCAAATTAAAACCACACTGAGATAACACCTAACTCTAGTCAGTATGGTCATCATCAATAACTCAAAAAACAGCAGATGCTGGAGAGGATGCAGGGAAAAAGGAACACTTCTACACTGGGGGAGGGAGTGTAAACTAGTACAACCTCTGTGGAAAATAGTAACATTCCTGCACACACATGTTTATTGCAGCATTATTCACAATAGCAAATTCATGGAACAAACCATGCTCCCCATCAAAAGTGGACTGGGTAAAAAAATGTGGTACATATACACACCAGAATATTACGCAGCCATGAAGAAGGACAAAATTATGAACTTTGCACCAACTTGGATGGATTTAGAGTCTATATTACTCAGTGATCTATCACAGAAACAAAGAACTGAGTACCACATATTCTCACTCATAAGCACACCCTGAACAATTACCATGATACTGTAAGAAAGGAATTCGCAGTAGTGAGAAACTGCCAGGGAAAGGGGGCAACACTTCATCTATAAGGGTCCCTGATCTCAAGCCAGGTGAAGTGGAGACCAAAGTGAGGCCCAAACTTTACCTGTACTATGACCATTTGTATATCTAATCCTGAATTGTACCCCATATCCTTAAAATAAAAAAATTAAATTAAAACAAAATATATCAATTTCTGCTAAAGAAAGTCACTTGGTAAAGAAAAATCAGCCTATGACAATCCTAAACATTAAGTAGGATTCTAGGTATAGAAAAGTTTTCAGATTTCAATTCCCCAGTATTTGAGGTATAAAGCTGTTAATAAGCTATAATGGGGTAAAATTCCAGCTCTGATTTTTTATTGCCCTATTATCACTGACAATCTCTAGTCATCTAGAAACTGGTAATAATATCTTTGTTATAGCAACTCTATATGAAGATTTAATAAGAAATTTTTAATAAAAATACCTAGTATATGAGACTAATTTCAAAATATATAAACATATATATATATATAAAACATAATAGAAAATAATTTCTCATTGAGCTAACAGTTCAAGATGGTAGAGTTGGTTAGCAAAGATGATTCCTCACTTAATTATTCAGGAAAATAAATTCCTTCCATTTTGTGGATCTGTGACCCTAGGGCCTTATTTACTTATTTATTTTTTAAGAGACAAGATCTCTGTGTTGCCTAGGCTGGTCTAGAACTCCCTCAAGAGAGAGATTTTTCTACCTCCCAGAGTGCTGGGATTACAGCCATGAGTCACCTCACTTGGCCCCAGAACACATCATTCATTGAGTTCCATGGACAAACCCAACTCAAGAGATGTTGTGGTACGTGGCCTAGTTGTTTGCCCAGGAAGAAAAGAAAAATGATCTCTGAGAAACTCATTTACTAATGGTCATGAGCAAGACAGAACCACAAGCCTCGTTCTAGACAGGATTTATATAATTATAGCTATATCCATTTTAGCCACAGAGAGACCAACCCATACATAGAAACTGACCCTTTTCAAACATCACATTTGCAAATTTGGTCACTATGACAATGTCTTAGCATTCAAAATTATTGAATTAAAAAATAATAAAGTTCTCAAAAGCAAATTAATGGAAGTATAATTAATACAACATAGTATCATTTAGTAAATGAGAAATTTTATAAAAGGAAAATTATTTTTAAAAAATTCTAAGAGGTTTCCAGGCCCAGTACTTTTTATTACAAATCAACATTTTTAAACATGAGAAATTTCCTCTCCTAATTTGTAAATGATTGTCTTTTTCAAAAGGGCCAAGTTATACTTTTGATGCTCAGAGTAGGTTTTGGCATCGGAAATACTTAAAAGTCTCACGAATAGCAATCATTGCAGAGGCCATTGATTTAGTCATGGACTATTGACTAGTCACTACCCCTTTCACTACTCTTTATCCAAAGGCCCCAGGAAATGCCTAGTTCTCTGTCCTGACACATGTCTTCCTCCTATGCCCAGACTAACCTTCAACATGCTGGCAGAAATTATGACACTTGCAGAGAATCTCAGAGTCATTAGCTCACACAGCAGAATCAAAATCATCTGAATTAAAGCCACAATACTTCCCAAGTTATATTGGATAGGGTCAAACAGATCACCACAAAAGTTGCAAAGACTTGCCTTTTAAAGAAATCACAAAAGATTTTCAATTCCTAATAGTCCCACACTCTTGTATAGAATTTTCAATCTAACAATAAGGAGTAAAAAAGGATAGTGGATAATGCTGAAAATGAAATAAAGTCGATGTTCACAAACCCAAATAATGGAATAATTTTTATGCATTAAAGAGATTCTGGCATTCTCTTGTAAAAGACAAGGCACTAACAACCAAAGCTTTTATTGCAATGCAGCTTGCCCCAGCCCAGAGCAAGTCATCAGATGAGAATGTGACCCTTGGTCAGAAGATCACAACTGAGCTCACTGTTAATTTGAACAGACATCATAGCATAAAACAAAGACTCTGAGATCGAAACCTTGTCAGTTAGAATGTAAATGAATCCTGCTGACAGAAAACCGTTTTCCACATCCAGAAGCCAGAGTCATCATGGGAGGCAGCGTCAAAAGCTGCCTGTCAAAGCTCACAGAGAACTGGGGATTCCACGTAGTTTATGTGGCACCGAGGAGAGGAGACAGCGAATGTGATCTCTTGCTGGAGACAGTGCACTGGAGGTTTAGAAGAACCTAAAAGACAAGCAAGGTGTTTTGATTTTTTTTTTTTTCTATGCTGTTAATTATTTGAACTCGCAGGAGTCTTCAAAGGCAGAGTTGGGGTAAACAAATGAAAACTGATGCCTTCCCAAGTTAACAGAGTGATGGCTCAGTTTGTTTGCTACTGGTTTTCAGCATACCTGTGAGGAAGCATTCTCCAGTGTCATTTAAAGTCACTGCCAGCTGGGCGCCATAGCTCAAGCCTGTAATCCCAGCACTTGGGAGTCTAAGGCGAGGGGACTACCTGAGCCCACGGGTTTGAGACCAGCCTGGGCAACTTGGTGAGGCCTCATCTCTACAATAAATCAAAAAAATAAGCCAGGTGTGGTAGCACATGCCTATAGTTCACTTGGAAGGCTGAAGTGGAAGGATCACCAGAGCCCAGCAGATCGAGGCTGCAGTGGCCACGAGTGTGCCATTGCACTCCAGCCTTAGCGACAGAGTGAGACTCCAACTCAAAAAAATTAAATAAATAAAAAATAAGGTCACTGCCACTGCTCTAGAACTGCCCCGGAGTTCTGATTCTCACTGACTTTAAAATTAGTCTTTAAGACTCTGGAATGTTCCAAACAGTTCCCAGGCCAACAGGGCCTCAACTAACTGGGTGATTCAGGAGAGGGCTGAATCCATAAAAGCTGATTTTGGTTGTTGGGTGGTAAGCAGAGTTCATAATGTGTTAGATCTTATCTGCAGGAGGGAACTGTGCTGAGAAACACTAGGCAGCAGGCTGAGGTACAGTGCAAGTTCATCTGTGGAGGAATGCCTGTCCTACCTTTCTGATGTTTCCTTGGACATAAGAGAAGGGTTTTTAACCTATTCGTTAAAAAGCAAATACCCCTCCTCTCCACCCCCATACTTCTGTTCCAAAATGTATGTTTTCTACTGAGAAGCTGTTTGAAATGTGTATTTTTACCCCTTTGGATTTAAAAACAATGAGATCCTGATCACACCTTGGAGATCTCCATATCTATTTTCCTCACTCCTCCTCTTTCATACACAAGGTTAGTCAAGCTACATCAGTAGCATAGAGCTCAAATCCTCCTCTTTGTAATGCAGAATTTTTCACAGACCATCCCACTAATCATCCACACACACACCTCTGTCAAACCACACCACAGACTCTCCCACAGTGTGCCTGATGCACCATCCCTTAATCTATGATTCGTCTCCTTTGGTTGCAAATATGCTTGGGAGAAACACATTGGATTCTGTTTGCTGCTAACACCACAGAGTGATTAATTCAAGGATAAATTGCTTCCTTCTTCCTGGGCAGGACAGATCAGTCCCAGACCGGATTACAGCAGACCGTAAATCTGAAGTGTGGGCCATTGTGTGCAGAGGAGACACTTGATCGGGGCCTTGAGGACACGAATTTAACTCAGAGGAATATAGTAGAATGAAAATCCAGAGTTTGGGAGGGGTCTGGGGAAAAGAAGTAGAGACAACACCAGGAGGCAAGCAGGATTCTTGAAAAAGAACTAAAGGTACCTGACATTCTAATTTCATTGTCTTCATAATTTTGCAAATAATAGGGCCCAGTTAAGCTTCATGTCATAAGAAGGTGAGATCAGGAGAATCCTTTATGCAAATTAGTAATTTGAAATTATGTATACATATATTACATTTTGTATGTTATATTTAAAAACATAAGACTGAGAAATATTTGGAATACACCGTAGTACAAGACACACAAGTAAGTGTTTGTTTCTGGTGTAGTATATCAGGTGTTTAGGTAATGTTTTCTCAAGGACCTTCAACCCAACTGTTCAAGATGTTTTCTTGGCCAGTGTTTAACTTATACAATGTGATTATTTGTGCTACTGAGCATAACTATTGAGGCACAATTTATTTCTGATATTCCCTCTTAGGCTCTTTAAGACAGGTCTTTGTCTTTTACCTCTTTACAATCAGTAGCAGAGCAGGACACAGATGCGAGAACTTTATTTTTCTCATAACTGACACAACATCAATATCTTGTGGTTCTTAGGGAAGGCATGGGCCTTTGATGCTGAACATAAGTTTGAGTCAAATCCCAGCTTGATCACAAATTAACCGTATAGACTTTTGACAAGTTCGCTTCTCCGGTTCACAATTTTTTCATCTGTAACATGGGAATGAGTAATACTTGCATCTCAGGCTTGTCATAAACATCCAATACAACAGATAAAATATAAAACTTTTATTACTAACCATTTGTTTTGAAAGTGCTGGCATTTTTTCCATTGTTGTGTAGTGTGGTGCAGGGCCTAACATTATGTACATTCTTGACATCCGAAACCATGAGGGCCTCAAGTGGTTTAAATGTAAGTTCATCCCGTCAGTCTACTTCCATGAAGACATCAAAGCTGTTAGTAAAGAAACAGAAGGATGGGAAACTAATATCTATTAAACACCCAACAAATGCTATATACTATCCCAGTGAGCTCAATTTTACTGATGAATAAACCACGAGTGAGAGAAAAAAGGACTATAGTGTATATACATGGCAAAATGAAGATTCAAACTCATTATGTCTGGCATTGTGTTTGTCTGGCATTGTATTTTGGCTACTATAGCAGAATGTTATAAATGGAGTAGCTTAAGCGTCATACATTTCTTTCACTGTTCTGGAGGCTGGGTGGGGAGTTCTAGATCAAGGTCCTGTGGGATCCTGTGTCTGGTGAGGGTCCCCTTCCTGGTTTGCAAATGGTCATCCTTTTAGTGTGTCCCCTCAAGGCTGAGAGAGAGAAAAAGGAAGAAGAAGCAAACGTTCTTGTCTCTCCCCTTACGATTCCATTTATGAAGCTTTCACTCTCATGACCTAGTCACCTTCTGAAGGCCCCACCTCCTAAGACCATCACATTGGGGGCTAGGATTTCAACATATGAACTTTGAAGGGATACAAACATTCAATCTATAATAGCAGTCTATGCTTTTTCCACTATACCAGATATCTTTGCAATAACAGTAAAAACAAATAATATAAAGAGCAGTTAAATTTTGAGTAAGATTTCAGATTATTTCAAATAATTTCTCATGATTTATGTGGGAGAGGAGAACTTTCTAATTTTTCTGAAACTTTTAAACCATATACATAAGCGCAGAGAGGTGAGAAAAAAAGATGTAATATAAAATTCATGAGGGCAGTATTCAATATTGCATGCCCAGGTAGTGTCACCTCGTAGACTTTCAGCCAGTATTTATACAGAAAAAAAAAAAAAAAGAAGAAGAAGTAAAACATGTTTTCATTGGGTCTTTAACTGAAGCCTTAAGGCTATTGAAACATGTCATAGACTCAAACTGGGGGCCCATCCATAGCTTTTGTTCATTCATTCCATAAATATTTTTAGTACTGGGCACTGTGGGGATGAAACAGCAAATAAGATGTCCTCCCAGAATATACTTTTAAAAGATAGCACAGGAGAATGATAAATATTTTTTGAGTACCTATTATGTAAAGTCCACTATACAGGATACAGTATTGACAAAAATAAAACCAAAATGCCATTCAAGTTATTTTCTGGCAAGTGTGTAAAGCAGCAGAAAGTAGGCAACACTGTGGGTTTGGAGCCAGAAAACCACAGAACTTCTGAGCTGCAAAAAACTTGGATCTCTGTTGTCACTGCAGTGCTCTGCTATGTTCAAGAATAAAATTCAAACCTCTTCACAAAAGAACACTGGGCTCCTAAAGTTCTTCCTCCAGCTCACCTCTCTGGCTGAATTTCTTACAACAGATACCCTCCCACTTTAGGATCTATACTTACCCAGGGGGATCTCATCCACATTTCTCACCCTCTGCCATGATCACTACCATGCACCCCTTTCTCTGGTGGCGTCTGTTTCATACATACAACTTCATTCCTACTTTCCTTATATTTTGAATTAGTTTCCCCTCTTTGAATGTACACAGATTTCTGGATATTTCTCTGTCAAAGCTGAATGCACATTGTAACCATGTTCTCTTCCACTGGACCACAATCTCCCTGAGATTAGGAACAGGGTGTCCCCATTTTAGGAACGCCAGGTGTTGATTTTACAGCATGGAACGACTATTCAGAGATAAGCTCCATTGCCCAGAGGTAGCTCTCATAAACAAAGCATGACAGACATTAGCCACACTTTAAAGATGAGTGAGAATTGAGCATAGAGGATAATATGAAAACTGATCATACAAATTGGATCATTCTTGTCATATTCAATTGAAACGTAGTCAAAACCCAGGAAGAAAAAGCACTCAGTACACAAAACATTCCTCCAAAATATAATTCTCTCCAAGTCTTTCTGCTGAAACTCCATGCTGTAATCAGAAGCCAGTTTTTATAATGGCTACTGAAATAACCTACCGTGACGCCAATACTAGTTTTAACTACTGATGTCAGTCACCAATCAGAGCTTGCCAGCTCCCCAAAACCTCACCAGTGCCAATGAACTTACTTACAGAGCAATAGTTAATATTTCTCCCTTTTATAATACCTCTCACTTTCTCTTGGTTCTTTCAGTATACCAAAGACCAGAGAGTCTGCATGTATGTGCTACATTGCAGTTCTTTCTTCCCAAATAAAATATTTTAATTTTAGATTTTTCTCTGTATTCTATTTGACTTTGTCAACAAGGTTGGGAATTCAGGTGGGGTCTAAGAAAGCAGGAAAGCTGATGCCAGGCTCATGCCCTGGTGGGGAGACCAGTTTGGCTGCAGCCAAGCATAAGTGGAGAATGTCTCTAAAAGGCAGAGGGCACCTAGATTAGGAGGGCTTTGATGACATACTGGAATGCAGGCATCTTCCTTAAAGGAACTCAATCTCACTCACCTTTTTATACTTGGCAACACTTTCTACATGCTCAGAGAGAATCTAGGAGTTATTGGAGGACGTGCAGTAAAGACATGATCCTGCTGATCACATATACATTGATTTAGTAACCAATAACTTAGCAAGAGAGCTAGATAGAGCACAGAAGATGACTATAAGCATCATATTTAACAGGGCATTGATTATGGGCAAGAAAAACTCCAGGGTGATGTCTCCAGGGTAACACAGTTTGATTATATGCTAAGTAGGAGTTCAATAATAAAAAAAGTAATCTTCAAAAGGCATCTTAGACATCCTGAGATAGAAGTTTATAAATTATTAGTCCCTCCAATTACAGTAAGACAAAGATTGACCATATTTTTTTTTTTTTTTTTTTTTTTTGAGTTGGAGTCTCACTCTGTCGCCCAGACTGGAGTGCAGTGGCCGCTCCCGGCCACCGCAGCCTCGACCTGCTGGGCTCTGGCGATCCTTCCGCCTCAGCCTTCCGAGTAGCCGGAATTACAGGCGCGCGCTACCACGCCCAGCTGATTTTTTGATTTATTGTAGAGATGAAGAC
>NW_007260372.1:238484-293521 GCF_000164805.1 Carlito syrichta
CTCACCTCAGCCTCCCAAAGGCGCGGGATTACAGGCTGAGCCACCGAGCCCAGCTAGATTGACCATATTTTAATTGTAACATCATTTACAGGGATAAGAAATTCAATGAAGTGACAAACATTTTTGCCAGAATACATATTGACTACATCTCTTACTTTTGGGGGGGGGGTAAATAATATGGCCTTAGCAGTTTTTTTTTAATTGTGGGGTACAACTCAGAGTTAGGTATGCAAATATTCATTGTGCAAGTACCCTTGTTGATGAGGTGTGCCTCCCCCTCTGCAAATTTCGACTACTGTCAATCCCACCTCCCCATCCTCCCTCCCCCCTGCAGTTTCCCACTACTGTCAATCATTTTCTTATAGAATTACGGTAGTTGTTCAAGGTCTACTTATGAGTGAGAACATGTGATACTCAGCTCTTTGTTACTGTGAACAATCACTCAGTATCATAGACTATAATTCCATCCAGGTTGCTGCAAAGTTCATGATTTTGTTCTTCTTTATGGCTGCATAATATTCCATTACATATATGTACCACATTTTTTTAATCCACTTCTCTTTTGATGGGCAGCATGGTTGGTTCCATGTTCTTGCTATTGTGAACAATGCTGCGATAAACATACGCGTGCAGGTGTCTTTTTTATAGAGTGATTTGAGTTCTTCTGGGTATATTTCCAGTAGGGGGATTGTGGAGTCATATGGAAGGTCGATTTTTAGAACTTTTAGGAATCACCAAACTGTTTTCCACAGAGACTGTACTAGTTTATACTCCCACCAACAGTGTAAGCGTGTTCCCTTTTCGCCACATCCTCTCCAGCATCTGTTATTTTTGAGTTATTGATGATGGTCACTCTGACTGGAGTTAGGTGGTATCTCAGTGTAGGTTTTTTTGTTTTTTTTGTTTTTTTTTTTCGTTGGAGTCTCACTCTGTCGCCCAGACTGGAGTGCAGTGGCCATTCCCGGCCACTGCAGCCTCAACCTGCTGGGTTCTGGCGATCCTTCCGCCTCAGCTTTTCAAGTAGCCAGAATTACAGGCACGCGTTAGCATGGCCGGCTGATTTTTTTGATGTATTGTAGAGATGAGGTCTCACCAAGTTGCCCAGGTGGGTCTCGAACCCGTGGGCTCAGGGGTTCCACTCACCCCAGCCTCCCAAAGGCGCGGGATTACAGGCTGAGCCACCGAGACTGGCTTTAGTGTAGTTTTAATTTGCATCTTCTTGATGACTAGTAAGGCTGAACATTTTTTCATGTATCTGTTGGCTGCTCATATGTTTTCTTTTGAGAAGTGTCTATTCATATCTTTTGCCCACTTTGTAATGGGGCTGTTTGATTTTTTCTTTTCAGCACATTTGAGTTCCTTATAGATCCTTGATGTTAGACCTTTGTCAGACATGGAGTTGCCAAATACTTTTTCCCAGTCTGTGGAGTGTCTCCCTGCTCTCTCTCTTTTTTTTTTGAGTTGGAGTCTCACTCCGTCGCCCAGACTGGAGTGCAGTGGTCGCTCCCGGCCACTGCAGCCTCGACCTACTGTGCTCCGGCGATCCTTCCACCTTAGCCTTCCAAGTAGCTGGAACTACAGGCAAGCGTTACCGCTCCCGGCTAATTTTTTTGATTTATTGTAGAGATGAGATCTCCCCAAGTTGCCCAGGCGGGTCTCGAACCCTCAGGTTCAGGCAATCCACTCACTACGGCCTCCCAAAGCACTGGGATTACAGACTGAGACACCGATCCCAGCCCAGACCTCCCTGCTCTCTTGATGGTTTCTTTGGCTTTGCAGAAGCTTGATGAGGTCCCACTTGTCTATCTTATTTCTTATGGCATGGGCACTTCGGTTTTGATCAGGAATTGGTTGCCAGTTCCAACTTCCATAAGAGTGTCTCCTGCATTTTCTAAGGTTCTTATAGTTTGAGGTTTTAAATTTAGGTCTCTGATCCACTTATAATTAATTTTTGTGTGTGGGGATAGGTAGGGGTCCTGTTTCATTCTTCTGCATGTGGTCAGCCAGTTTTCCCAGTACCATTTACTGAATAGTTTCTCGTCTCCCCAGTGGTTGGTGGTGGAGGCTTTGTTGAAGATGAGTTGGTTGAGAAATTGAGGTTTTGCTTCTGTAATCTCAATTCTTTCCCACTGGTCTATATGCCTGTTCTTGTACCAAAACCAGGCTGCTTTGATTATTGTAGCTTTATAATAAAGTTTAAAGTCTGGGAGTGTGATATCTCCTGCTGTGTTTTGTTGTTGTTGTTGTTGTTTGTTTGTTTGTTTGCTTTTTGCTGAGGTTTGTTTTGGCTATTCGTGGCTGTTTCTTTATGTTTCCATATGAATTCCTGTATTGTTTTTTCTAGGTCTGAGAATTTGATAGGTACTGGTAATTTGATGGGTATTGCGTTAAATCTGTAGATTACCTTCAGTAGACTGGATATCTTAACAATGTTGACTCTTTCAATCCATGAGCATGGAATATTTTTCCACCTGTTTGTGTCATCTTTGATTTCTCTGAGCGGTGTTTTGCTGTTTTCATTGTAAAGGTCTTTCACATCTCTGGTTAGGAAGATACCAAGGTTTTTCTTTTTCTTTTTTTTCCTGTGGCTATTGAGAATGGAATTGTGCCTTTATTTGGGTTTCTGTTTATTATTGGTGTATGGAAATACAATTGTCTTTTGCACATTTATTTTATACCCTGAGACTTTGCCAAAGTCCTTTATAGTGCAAGGAGGTTTTTGACAGATTCTCTCGGGTTTTCAAGGTATAGAATTATGTCGTCTGCAAAGAGAGATAACTTGACTTCCTCTTTTCCTATTTGGATACCACTGATGGCCTTCTCTTCTCTGATTGCTCTAGCTAGGACTTCCAAAACTATGTTGAACAGGAGGTGTGAGAGTGGGCATCCTTGTCTTGTTCCAGTTTTCAGGGGAAATGGTTCCAGTTTCTGTCTGTTTAGCAGTATGCTGGCTGTGGGTTTCTCATAGATGGCTCTTAATATTTTGAAGTATGTTCCATCTATGCCTAAATGTTCGAGGGTTTTTATCAAGAAGCGGTGCTGGATTTTATCAAAAGCTTTTTCTGCATCTAATGGTATAATCATGTAGCTTTGGTTTCTACGTCTGTTGATGTTTTTAATTACGTTTATGGTCTTATGAATGTTGAACGAGTCTTGCATACTGGGGGTGAAGCGTACTTGGTTATGATGGATGATTTTTGAGATGTGTTGTTGAATTCGGTTAGATAGGATCTTGTTGAGAATTTTAGCATCTATGTTCATCAAAGATACTGGCCTGTAGTTCTCTTTCTTTGTTGGGTCTTTACCTGGCTTGGGTCTCAATGTGATGTTAGCTTCATAAAATGATTTGAGGAGAGTTCCATCTTTCTTAATCACCTGGAATACTTTCAATAGGATTGGTATCAGTTCCTCTTTGTATGTTTTGTAGAATTCTGCAGGAAAGCCATCTGGTCCAGGGCTATTTTTTTTTGTAGGTAGTTTTCTTACTGTATAGTCAATTTCCTGGATTTTTTTTTTTTTGAGTTGGAGACTCACACTGTCGCCCAGACTGGAGTGCAGTGGCCGCTCCCGGCCACTGCAGCCTCACCTGCTGGGCTCCGGCATTCCTTCAACCTCAGCCTTCCAAGTAGCCGGAATTACAGGCATACGCTACCATGCCCGGCTGATTTTTTGATTTATTGTAGAGATGAGGTCTCACCTGCCCAGGTGGGTCTCGAACCCACGGACTCAGGCAATCCACTCACCTCAGCCTCCCAAAGGCGCGGGATTACAGGCTGAGCCACCGAGCCCGGCTTTTTTCCTGGATTGTTATTGGTCTATTTAGGGTCTTGATTTCTTCTTATTTCAACCTAGGGAGGTTGTGTGATGTCAGAAAGTCCTCTATTTCCTTTTTCCAAAGGTTTTCAAGTTTGTTTCCATACAAGTATACATAGTAGTCTCTGACAATCTTTTGTATTTCTTCAGAATCAGACGTGACTTCATCTTTTGTGTTTCTGATTGTGTTTTGGGGGGCTTTTTTTCTCTTTTTCTTCGTTAGTCTAGCTAGGGGACCATTAATCTTGCTTATCCTTTCAAAGAACCAGTTTTTTGTTTTGTTGATTTTTTTTGTATTATCTTTTTGTCTTCTGTGTCCCAAATTTGGGCTTTTATTTTGGTGATCTGGATTCTTCTGCTGAAGTTAGGGTTTTGATAGTTTTCCTTTTCTAGTTTCCTTAGGTGACTTGTTAGGCTGTTAACTTGTGATCTTTCCATTTTCTTCATGTGCATTTGTAGAGGTTTGAAATCCCCTGTTACTACTGCTTTCATGAAATCCCCTGTTACTACTGCTTTCATGGCATCCTATTTTGGTAAGATGTTTCTTCATTTTCATTTGTGTCCAGGTATCTTTTAATCTCTGTTTTGTTTTCCGTGTTGACCCAGGAGTTGCTTAGCATCATGCTGTTTAGTGCCCATGTCTTAGTGGGTTTTGGGGGAACCCAGTTAGTGTTGATATTTTTTCATTCCACTGTGGTCTGAGAAGGTGCATGGCAAAATTTCAATCTTATGAAATTTGTTTATGCTTGATTTATGGCCAAGAGTGTGGTTGATCTTAGAGTACATTCCATGTAGTGATGAGCAGAATGTATATTCTATGGTCATTGGGTGAAGTGTTCTATAGGTATCAATTAAGTCCATTTGGTCAAGAATCAGATTGAGGTTCCAGATCTTCTTTGCTGATTTTTTTGTCCTGATAATTTGTCTAGGGTTGTGAGTGGGATATTAAAGTCCCCAGCTTTGATAGTGTTAGAGTCAATATCTTTTTTAAGTTTGCCTAGAAGCTGTTTTATGAAAGTTGATGCTCCTATATTGGGTGCATATATGTTTACGATGGATATTTCTTGCTGATGGATTGAAACTTTTATCATTATGTGGTGGCCTTCTGTATCTTTTTTGATTTTTGATAGCTTAAAGGGTATTTTGTCTGAGATTAAGTTTGTGACTCCTCCTTTCTTTTGTGTTCCGTTCACCTGAAAATTTGTTTCCTATCCTCTTACTTTGAGTCTGTGAGTGTCCTTCTGGTGAGATGAATCTCTTGGAGACAATATATTGTTGCCTCATCATATTTTATTCATTTTGCCATTCTATGTCTTTTCAGTGGTGCATTTAGTCCGTTCACATTCAGGCTAATTATTGAAATGTGAGAGTTTATCCCAGTCATGGGGTTCTTATAGAGTTGTCGTTCCTGTTTGTTTGTTGTCTTTCTTTTGGTTTTGGGGTTGATTCATGTGTATTTTCAATCTTTTTCCTGTACGCTTGTGAAGAATGTTGTCATTTTTCCTTTTCTTCTGTGTTTAATACTTTAAGTGTTTCTTGTAGAGGTGGTCTGGAGGCAGTATAAGTTCTTAGGGATTGGATGTCTGGAAAAGATTTTATTTCTCCCTCACTGATGAAGCTTATCTTAGCTCGGTAGGTTATTCTTGGTTGAAATTGTTTATCATTGAGAACTTTGACGATTGGGCTCCAAGCTCTCTTAGCCTGAAGTGTTTCTGTATATAAATCTGCTGCTATTCTGATTGGTCTTCCCTGGTAGGTAGTCTGACCTTTTTCTCTTGCTGCCTTTAGGATTTTTTCTTTTTACTTACTTTGTTTAGGTGAATTATCATGTGTCTGGGAGGTGGTCTTCTCATTTGTTGTCGTGCAGGGGTTCTCTGAATCTCTTGTGTTTGAATTTTCACATCACTGATGAGATGAGGGAAGTTTTCTTGAATAATTTCATGGAATGCTTGTTCCAGGGTGGTATCTGTCTCTGTTTCTGCCTCAGGAAGTCCAATTACTCTTAGGTTTGGTCTCTTGAAGTAATTGCTCATCTCTTGAAGGTTTTGTTCTCCTTTTTTAAGCTTCTTTTCTATGTTTTTGACAGTTTGAATTAATTCTATATTTTGGTCCTCAAGCTCTGAGGTTCTTTCTTCTGCTTGGCTAATTCTGCTTTCCATGCATATTAGTTTGTTATTTATTTCAATCACAGTATTCTTTACTGCTACTATCTCAGCTATCAACTCTCATATTTTTCTCTTGTCTCTCCTCAATTCTTTTTATTCTATTAATGTCTGGATTTGTAGTGTGTGACCAGTTATTTTGGGGGCTCTTCATTGTTTGTGTTCTGAAGTCTGTTTTCTCAGTGTCTGACCTCCCTGGGATCTGTGTGAGACCTATATTCTTTTGGTTTTTCTTCATTTGTGTAGATTTTTCTCCCCCCATCCACCTGCTTCTTTAATTCTCTTGTTCAGGGATTATGGGGTTGCTTTTACTTCTGTTTACTCACTCTCCTATTCTTCCTTATGTGAATCCTCTAGCTTTTTTCAATTCTGAAGCTGGACTGTGGATTGGGGGCTATACTTTTTTTCAGTTTTGAGATTTAATTGAGGGGGGAGCTATAATTCAAATTCTATCTGCAGATCCCAGTATCCACTGACAGGTGTATGGATACCCTAGAACCCACTTCCCACTGCCTTGCATTCTGTTCATGCAGTGGGGGTATAGGTTTGCTCTCTGAAAGCAAAATGAGGTAAGAAAAAGGAAAAGAATGGAACAGGGAAGGGAGGGTAGAGGAAGGTGGACAGAGAGAAGAGTAAGAGGGAAAACAGACAAACATACCGACTAACAAATGAAAAGAGACACAAAGATAGAAAAGATTTTTAAAAAACTAAAACTTACAGACAATCATACAGACACATAAGCCATCCAACCTCCTTATTGATGTACCATTCCCCTACATAAACATGAAGTCTAAAGAAAAAAATAATAATCAGTAAAATAACAGAAATAAAGCTGTATGAAAACATTATCAATAACAGTAAGAAGAGAGGGAAAAGAGAAAAAAATGAGTAAAACAAACAGACAAAGAATAAAAATAAAATAATAAAAACAAGGGAACCAAGCACACTGTGAGATCATTCCTCTAAGTCCAATGTCCTTTCAGCTCTGATCACTAGCTCTCATTGCAGGCTGGTAGGGTTGCTCACAGCTAGGGTCAGATGCTCCAGGCCTGAGGTGAAAGGAGGATGGATCAGATCTGGACTCAGTCGGTTTACTGCCTGTTAAGTCTGCTACTCAGATCTGACCTGTGTCCAACCTGACATGGGGGAGGAACTTCTGTCTCTCCCAGTTTTTTGCAACTACCTTAGGTCCTAAGTTGGAAACTAGGTGGAGCTGGGTGGGGCAATGCAGGTCTCTGCCTGGTCTCGGGCTCTAGCTGATATCTGGTCCCATCATGGCCAGGGGCCAAGCTGGGTGTGGCGGAGTGTGAGACAGCTGAGCGCTGCAGGTCAATGTGGTGTGGGGCAGCTCAGGGTGAGGCAGGGCAGTGCCACCGGTGAGGGAGCCCAGAGCTCCATAGGGCCAGGAGACAAGGGTCACCCTGGGCGGGGCAGCAGTGCTAGTGGCAGTGGTAGCTGCATCAACAGAGCTGTACTTGGGACTGAGGGCCTCCAACCCATGGGCCAGCATGACTGGTGGTGGCAGTGGCAGAGGCAGAGCAGTGCGTGGGGCTGGTGACTGTCAGCCTGCAGGCCTGTACTACTGGCTGAAGAGCAGGTTGGCAGAGGCAGGAGCAGTCACCAGGGGAGAGCGAGAGTCTTTATGGTCACTCACTTCCATGGAGACTCTCACAGTCCATCCTGTCCCATTGCCATCTTGCCAGAAGTCCCCAGCTTTAGTCGTTTTTAATGCTAATTAGTGATTTTTCTGGAGGAATATGGAGACAGACATTTTGCTGAGTGTGTGTATGGGTGCTGATCATGCCACCCATATGTGCTAATGCAAGAAATAGACAACTAATCACCTTAATAGCAGTATACGGGAGTGCTGTTTTGCACATTCCTCCATCATGCATGCAGTAGCTCTGAATGTTTGCTTTTTTTAACATGTGTTCCAGAAAAGAGACAGAATTTCTTCTTTCTTTCTTTCTTTTTTTTTTTTTTTTTGAGTCTCACTTTCACCCAGGGTAGAGTGCCATGATGCTCACAGTCACCCTAGTGTCGACCTGCTGGACTCTGGTGATCCTTCCGCCTCAGCCTTCCAAGTAGATGGAACTACAGGAGCATACTACCATACATGGCTAATTTTTGATTTTTGATTGTAGAGACAAGGTCTAACCAAGTTGTTCAGGCTGGTCTTGAATCCACGGGCTCAGTCAATCCACTCACCTTGGCCTCCCAAAGTGCTGGGATTACAGGCTGAGCCACTGAGCCCGGCCCAGAATTTCTAATTACAAATCATCCTGTGACATGCAGAGTGGCCAAGGTGAAGTTAGGTAGACATTTAATTCAAAATAAAAATGAGTTTTTAAAAACAGTGGCAATTTCTCAAGGTAAATGTATTTAAGGATCATAAGTAAAACCATATTATGGAGTCTTGTCTGTTTTTCAGAAAAGACATACATTTTAAAGTTAACAAGAGACTCTTTCATGAGTACAATGCCTTGGCTAAATTGACCAGATGTAGTGCATATTCTGGAAGTCAGCTACAATTCAATTTTTGACCACTTTTATTTTTTTTTTAATTTTGTTGCTCGGCAGCGGGAACTTCATTCCATAGTGTACCTGACTCACTTCTGCACAGAAAGTAGATTTTAAAAATGGCATATTTATAAAAGGCTAAAAGATGTGAAGTTTTCCAGTGAGAAGAATCTGAAGTAAGAAGACACAAATATGATTCTTGCAAATTTCCCAACGACTTCAATTCAGTTGAAGTACCTCTCAGTGTATGCCTCAGTGAGGAGGGATTTGCTCTGCTCTCTTCATTGTTAGCTGATGGTCCTCACTCTGAAATGGCCACCCTGCCTTTTGTTGGGTGAATCATAGATTTTTTTTTAAATTAAAGGGGTATAAATTAGTTTCATTAATTTGCAATATCCACAAACTCCTTTATCCATTTTGAATAAGAAAACAGGATTTTAATGAATATTTATTGCCTGAAAAAAAATCAATAAAACTAGAATCACAAAGGCAAGAAGGAAAAAACTGGGAGGAATATGAGATTAGAGCTTCTGGCTTCATCTCTGCTGTTAAGTCTTGTGTGGCCCAGAGTCTGTCATAAAATGTCACCAAAGACCAAGCTGGGATTGGAAATGAGTGAGCCAGGCCTAGTAAGAAAGACTGAAAAAAATCCAGTAGTCAAAGATAGCTTGACTTTTCAAGAGAAGCCAAAAATAATAGATTTATGCAAAAGCTCCTGATTTTTGAATGTTGAAGACTGAATTTAACAAAAAATAAAATGCAATGAAAGAAAAACAAAATATATCTACAGTTGCATTCTGACCTTAAGCCTCTAGGACAGGCCTGGAGCATCTCCAGGTCTTGTTTTCTTAGCTACTGAAGGAAAAACAGAAAGAAATGGTCACTCAGGTCCTTCCACTCTAAGATTTTCTCCTGGGCAGTGGATGTAGCCCTTAGAGATTCTCAAACTCTGTCCGAACCAACATCCCCTCTGGCCTTCTTCTGTTCTGACTGTTAGAAAACTCACAGAAATGCTGCCTTCACATTGCACTTTGAATATGGAAAACGGGTTGTAATGAGAACAGCAATAGCAACAATGAGGATGAAATCAGAAGATGACAGCAGTGTTTAACATAGAAATCTATAAATAGTTATGTCATGCATAATATATGCATTCATGAAATGCATTCACAACTGCAAGGATTTCCACAGTAAATAATTGAAATGGCTGTTTCCAACACAGAGTATATTTATAGTGCTTAGGGCTCTTTGGAAAAAGACCTGATATAATGCCTTGCTTGAGATAATTATGATATTCTTATTTAAAATGACAAAGTCCCAGTGTAACATGGAGAATTTAATATAATTTCTATACAGTGAGAATATAATACATGAAGGTCATTGTCTTTTCCTGGGAAAATCAAGGTTTAATTTATGTTATGCGTGATTTATATTGCTTTGCAGCAAGTTAATCTATCAGAGGAACCATGGATTATACCCATAACAACTCTGTCTGCTAAAAGCTGTCAGCTTCTTTCTGTAGGTTTAGTGAACGATGAAGAAAGTGCTATTCAGTATTAGACTCCTAACTGGTCTCTTGTTTATTCTTTATACAGCAGCCAGTATACTCTTTGATAGACAAATCAGTACTTGGGATTTCCCTACTCGAAATCCTCCCATCGCTTCTCATGACTCTTGCAATACAGTTCTAAGTCTCTGCTATAATCTGTGAGGTAGTTTTGAAATGAACATAGTGCTTTGGTGCTTATCCCATCAACAGCTGCAGCCTCTTTCTCCATCCCTGGAATCTGGACTGGCATCAAGACTTCCTTTGATTATTAGAATATGTCAGAAGGGACCTTGAACGGGTTCTGAACCTTGACCTCAAGAGGCCTGAAGCTTACTTTCCCCCTTCTGGAATATTTCTGCCACTATGCAAAGAAGCCTAAGATGGAACACTTTCTCATCTGAGGCCCTGGACAAGTCAGTGAGGACATCTTAGACCATAAGCTCCAAGAGAACTACCAGTTGACTGTAATGCAAGAGAGATCTCAGGCAAGACAGAAGAATTGCCCAGTCAATCCACAGATTGTGAGAAATAATAAATCATCACTGTTGGAAGCCATTAGATTTTGGTGTGGTTTGTTATATAGTAGTAGATAACTAACATGGTCCACACGGCGCTAAATGATCTGCTTTCCATCCATGTCAATCACTCTGGCCTCCATGCTAGTCTTCAACCTACCAAGCAGGCCCTACTCTTCGCTCTACCTGGAGCCCTCCCCCTCCATATATACACATGACTTTTTCATTCACCAAGGTCTCTCTTACGATTCTGTCAAAAATAGTAATCACCTCCCTCTGGTCACTCTCTACTTCCTCCTCCTGCTTTATTATCCTTCTTAGTACTATGAACTATAATCTTAACTATATATTGGGAAGGGTTAGCAATATTTTATTTTTTATCTATTATAACCTGAATATAAAGGCATTATTTACAGTCAGGTAAATAAAATCTCAACACAAAGGTAGAGACTTTATTTATTTTGTTTGCTAATATATTGCCACCAACAAAAACAGCACCTGGAACATGACAGTGCTCAATTAAAAATATGTTAAATGATTGATTTTTCAATTCTTAGGGATTATTCCACAGAGATTCAAAGCAGAATATCTGCTCCTCATGTATGTTTCAATTTATATTATATATTCTAGGGACAAAAAGAGAACTGTAAAAAGAAAAAAAAAAAACAAAAAAAAACACCCAAATCCTGGAATTGAACAGTTGGTACATATGTACTCTTAAGTTTTCCTCGATCACAGGAATGAAAGTTGCTTACATGGAACAGTTGTAGATCTTGTAGTTATACTGAGACAAAAAAGAATTTGATGTCATTCACTTTTTCTCTGGGATTCTTTTCCTAAAATATTTCCATTCTATTTTTCTGATAGCTGAACAGAATTTTGTGGCTCTGAATGTTTCTCAGTCATTATAGTTTCCTAACATAGGTCACAACCTGTATTCTGTCTCACACTGTCCTCCTGATGTTCTATCCCTTTACTTAGATCTAAGTAAGACATCGGTTTTGTAGGCTTTTATGGCTATCTGCTTTGCATCAGCTACTGTTGTGTTCTCTGTGTGTGTGTGTGTGTGTGTGTGTGTGCCCTCTCTCTCCCTTTCTTTCTCTCTCTCTCTCTGTCAAACTTTATTTTTTAAATCAGATTCAGAGAAAAAATGAGTGGAAGTTACCTCTGCCCCACACATGCATAGCTTCCCACATTAGCAACATCCCCCACAGAGTGGTAGATTTGTTAAAATTAATGAACCTATATTGACACATTATTATCACCCAAAGTCCATAGTTTACATTAGAGCTGACTCTTTATGTACATTCTATGGGTTTGGACAAATTTATAATGACATGTATCCACCACTATAGAATCAAGTAGAGTTGTCCTTTTACCCTAGAAATCCTTTGTGCTTTACCTATTCATCCCATCCTCTCCCTACCATAATTGTCTCTGGATTGAAACAATTTGGATATTAATGAGAGCCCTAGAAAACGTTCCAAACACTGAGGGTGTATCATACGTGCCAAAGGAATTAAAGTAAGAAGACATTCATTGCCTGGCACCCCTTGGGCTCATTGCACAAAGGTAAGGGATCAACATTCACATAAAATATGCAAACATAAGGGATCTACATTACACATAGAATGCACACTGCATGTTGCTGATTATTATTTATAGATCAGTCCATATGGGCTAGAACCTGTTTTTGTTCAAACCAAAAACCTGCGTGTCATGCTAGGCTCCTTCTGTTTTTTGATCCTGCTCCGCATGTACTCACCAAATCTTGGTGACTGAACTTTCTAAATAGCCATCCAATTCATATTCTCAACTTCCTTCAATTCATCAACACAGCTACAGTCAAGACAATTGTTATCTCTTGTCCGGACTATCACGATAGCTTCCTTCCTGATATCCTTGGCTTCAACTTTGTCCTACCTCCATGTCCTGCAAGATTGTGCATTCTGTTAGCAAATGGGGAGACTAGGGAGGAAAGGATTTAGCTATTTTTCCTAGCATAATTTCTTTAAAATGTGACTATGCCCAATTTTACATCTACCACATTTATCTCTTTTCCTATATTTTTACCCTAGGGTGGAAATAATCTTTTAGAACATCTGCAGTGAACTTTTCTTGTATATTTTTTTCTCTAACTTTCTTTTTCTTATTTTGAGCAAATACAATACTTTTCTATCAGACAACCCTGGAACATTTTTTGAACCTTCTGTTCTGTTTTTACCTTCATTGTAAACAAACAGTAGGTCTGAATCCCATTTTATAAGTCCCAAAAGGTGATATTGCTGACTTTTTATTATTTGAAAATATAATATTACTCTCTCTGGTGGATTTATTTCATTATTAGGTTTTTTCCATGTTCTACTTTGTAACTTTTGTTTTCTTTGGTTGACACACACACACACACACACACATACACACACCCACACAAAACTTGGTAGTTCATTTTGTCAAAGAGTTCTATGTAATACAGACGTCTAGATTTTTAGAGTTTTCCTTGCATTTACTTCTATTGACACATTATTGGATGTCTAGTTCTCTTTCTCTCTCCATGAAACATTAGAAACACAAAACACCCACATGTAAAACTGCTTGGGCATCTGGGTATACAATGATCTTGGCTAATATGAATCATTTCTGTTGATATCTCACAGGTCTTAGACATGAAAGAAGTGTGGAAGAAGACCTTTTTAAAGATTATTTTCAGCTACACCTTTTGTGGAACTACTATGTTTCTACAAGAATAAAGACAGAATTTTCTTCTATCAAGTTTTAAGATTTCCGATTTTGTTTTTATAAGTCAATTGTTAATGGCATGAGAAAATTATATTTAGTATTTAGAAAAAGAAAATATGTTACTAAAGTCACTGAAAACAATATGCCTTTAGTATTTAAGAAATACTTTCTGGTTGAGTTCAAATAATACTTTCCCATATTTCTATTTTGTTTAAATTTTACATTTAGAAAATCTTAAAAGTAATTACACTACTTCATTATATTAAATCATTAATCCTTAAACAATCAACATATACTACTTGTTCAAAATTTCTGTGACAGCTAAAAATTCAGTATGACTTTAATTCAGTTTTTGACCACTTGCTAAAGTCCATGATTACCTACCTATTAGAACTATATAATTAGTTATAACTATTATATTTGTATTTCTATGCTGAAGATTATTTTTAAATTATACATATTAGCAGGTTTTGTGGATTTTTTCCTCTCTTCGCCTATTAATGAGTGAAAGGGTTTAGTCTTTTTCCCTCAGCATAACTATTAGAAAGCATTCAGACATTCTACTGCAGTACAAACAGCAGCCTATCCCATCCCCCTTGGCAAATCTCCCTCAGATGCAAGACCAGGACAGCCCAACCATTCATGGTTTAGCATAATAATCTCTAGTAAACTTTTAGGTTCCTTGTCAAGGCCGAAGATCAAAGGTCACCCTTTGGCTGGCCAAAGTCATAAAAGTAATAATATGACTACCCCACCTTTGGCCAAGGAATTTGTGAGTTGCAAATGTCTCAGTTTGTGAATTACAAATGTCTAACAAGTCTCTTGCAGGACTTGCTAACCTAATCAGGGTTAACCTAATCAGCCCTTTGTGGCCTAAGTGATACAGATAAGCCCCACCATGGCAGCAATCATGTGACTAATCCACCCATCACCTGATGTCAATAACTGTGCTTGCCTGCCCCTTTGTGATGAAGTGGAAGCAGACCACCACCCAATCACCTTAATGATCTTCCCCCATCTAGGGGAATGGTTAAAAGGATTCAACGACAAGCAACCAGCTGCCATTTCCTTGCTAGACTCTGGTGTGGCCATGTGCTCTTTAAGCTATGGCTGTCGCCGTGCTTCCTGGCTTTGGCCCCCTCCCCCACCTTGGGGAGGTGAATCTTCTCTCTCTAATTTACTTTTAAATAAACTTTCCTTTCCTTTCCTCTTTGTGTGTTGCAATTCTTTGCATTTACTCAGATCTCTGGGTTACCAGTGCCATGCCTCCCCTCCCCTCTCCATCTCCATCCATCTCACCTTCACCCTGTCCAGACCCTAACAATGAGCAACTTTGAACTACCCAGCTTTCTAATCATTGTTGTGATTATATCAGAAAAGGTTATAGATATTTTTGTAAACTAGTAAAAAAAATATTTATAGAATGTTAGAAATTGTAGGAATTCTACAACCAAGAGAAAGAAGGGAAGACTTTGAAAGTCTTCATGAGTTAACATCAACTAATATTGCATTCTTCTAATATAGAATCTAATATACAGCAAAGATAATGAGTATTATACAAAATTTCACTCTATACATACTTTGGATCTCTACACCATACCATCCTTTTTTGTTTTTTAAGGAACTGAGTGATTCAACTAGTAGAGCTACTTTCTTTCATAAAATATTCTAAATTTACATATCACTTATGTCCCCCAAATCCATTTTTATTATCTCCATCAAACTAGTTTAAAGATTTCCTTTCCCACTAAGAGAGGAAAGTGAAGAATGTTGGGAAAGTTTCTAGAAAGCCACCGTTTTTGCTCTAGGTATATTATATAATAACAGGATTTCTTAAAAGCTGGTCTGAACTATAACCATCATTTTAAATGTTTTTTCTATAAGTAAATACGTTATAGTTGCCACAACTAAATCACAAGAAATATTCTGGATTTCTCTTGTCAACTAAGAATAGTTTGTAGTGATGTTTCAAGGAGACCACTGAAAATCTTTTGAGTTGTTAATACTTTTGTGTTCTAGGTAATTTTGATTTCCTCATTCCACATGCATTAGTCAGTTTCTACTATATGTGAAATATTAGCAGGGTTCATGGGAGATGAAGACCACTAAATAAAATATGACCTCCCAAAAGTTCACAGTCTCTTCAGAAAGAAAAAAAATAAGCAAGTGTATATTGACTATATCCAAAATGGAATGAGAAAAAAATGGAGGAAGTGAAGGACTGCAGCACAGGAAAGAAGGGTTGGAAGAACAGATCCCATTTGTTGTTTGGGAAGACTTTGGAAGTCGTCATGAATTAGGATCAACTAGTATTAAACTATTCTAATATAGAAACTAATATAACTCATGAAGAAATGTTAATGAGTATTGTACAAAATTTAACTCATAGAAATAAAAGATAAAACTGAAGATTGAGAAGACATTGCCTAATTTATGTGTTTCTGAAATTGTTGCTTCTGGTGATTTTTTAAAAATTACATTCAGTAATCAGAGCAGGATCTACCATGGGGAAATTAATGAAGAGAAATGAAACTGCAATAGCTATGGAGATTACATTTTTCTCCTTCAGGGACAAGAGTTTCATAGCAGTTCTGAATGTGTGACATCATTGAGGATGGAGTTGAAAATAAAGAATGCCAGAGGAGATGATAGAAGAAAGACAGAAACTTAAGTTTCTCCATAAAGTCACTTTATGTTATTTCCCTTAGTATGACATGTCCCAAAAAAAGTTAGAAAAGGAAGAAGATATCTGTTAGAAATTGAGGTTAGCAAACACCATGAAAAAGAAAACAAAATGAAACAATGAGATCTGGAATTCTTATAAGAATTCTACTGAGTCCCAGGTAGTCTGTATACATTATTTATTCAAACAATGCAACAGCTTAGTATTGGGATATTACTTTCCCAACTTCACAAATGAGCAAAGAGATACTCAGAGTGAATAAATGGTTTGCCTGAAGCAATGTCTGCAAACTCACAGAACCAGCAAGTTATATGAGAATTCAGCCTGGGTCTATTTGAAGTCCATGCTCTTTATATCATAGAGCGGTGCATTTGGTTGCTTTCCTACATTGATTCTGCTGGCAGTGTTCTTTCCAAAGTATTTTTGGAAGAAGATTTGACAAAGAATAAGAGGATGCAGATTTTAGGTGGGTTTCTGGTAGTAGAGTTAAATATAGAAGGTGAGAATCTTTAGAATTAATGGAGGTAATAGGGCATCAAGTTTCTGACTAACTTCAAGTCCATGTGAAGGACTGAGTAAGTGAAGGATCAAGCAGGGTCTTCCTTTTAGTGAAGATTTTGAATGAAAATCTATGAAGAAGGACAAGAGGTCTTTTGTCCTACTTGCTGCACAGATAATCCTGCATGTTCCAGTGTCCTAAGGAAGAAGAAGAAAACACAATATAATCAAGGCTTCTCTGTGGTTCTATCTTGGAGTTTTGAAGGACAAAGATTAGTATGTGCTCTCTTGCTAGAGAACTGACCTTTTTTTTTTTTTTTTTTAGGTAATGGCTCTACTGTTGTTCTTACCAACTACAATATTTCTATAGATCTAAACACAGCTATTGTACAAAACCAATACTCAGCGGGTACATTAAATATGAAAGACTAGCATCTGGCAATTTCAAATCTATTATTTTACTTGGTAGTAAATTCATGGAGATCCCAATATCACTTTCTACCTATCATCTGTTTTCTATTATTCTACTTAGAGAATTAAACATCTTTCTTTGAAATCATTGACCCAAGGTAGAATGGGATATATATACAGCCAAGAAGAGGCCTTGGAAAGTTCTGGTTGGAAGAAGCAAGAAATAACCAGAAGTTGGAAGTCACCTAAGAGAGTGAGGTAGCAAGAGTGGCGGAATACGAGGAACAAATATTTACTGATGCTCTGGTGTCCCAGTCCCTGTCCCTGTGCTTAATTCTTTCATATTCCTCTTGTCATATAAATCCCTTAATCATTATCTTGATTCTATAAACTAGGAATGTAAGGATCTGAGAAGCCAAATAATGTAATATGTAAGTCACAGAAACCTTAAACAATAACCAATCTTCCCTTTAATTTGCCTTGTTAGAAAAAAATAAATGAATAAAAACATGTTAAAAATGCAATTAACTGCCAGAAGAACATTTCTCTGGAGCACTGAACACTCCAGGCTCGTCAACTCTGTCCTTTATTGGTTACCAACATCACCCGCACTGTATCAACCCAAACTTAGTAGAGGAATCATCTCTACTATTAAAGCTTTTTCAGATCATTAACAATGTTTGTTGTAAAATAGTGGAATGGAACACGCTTTATTCAACAAAAATCAAACCTATTTTAAATATACAAGAGGTGCTTCTATAATGTTTTTCCACTGACATTTCTGATAGGATTTTTGTTCTTTAAATTGTTTGTTTATGTAAATTGGTATCTGTTTTCTCAGTTATAAACACACAATGATTTCCAACTTGCAAAAGAAATCCTTTTGAAATATTACAAGATCAGATTTATTATCTGAGTTGGCAAAAAATTGAGTGTGTTGTTTTCAATGAATCACATTGTATGTGTGTATAGAGTGCATCTAAACAAATTTACATAAGTAATTTAGAATTATGCTGTTTTTCCATAAATAAAAAATATGCAGCCTTCAATATTAATTACTTTAAATCCCATCTTCATTGCTCTACAAGAAATAATTCTGTTTTTAAAACCAAGCACATTTGCTGTGCAAATGAGAATGCTCTTGCTTTTGCTAAAATATGTAGCACTATAAACCTCATCTAACATAATGTGCTCCGTGTTTTGTGAAATGACAATTACATTACTCATATATAGATATGTGTCATTAGAAAACACAATGAAGGCACCATGCTATCATTCTTTGGGGTGAATGAAGCATGGTATTGATCAAAACAAGGACTTATTGATGATGCAGGAAGTGTGTGTTGTTGTTTTTTCCAGGTGGTATCAAAACAATGTGAATTCCAAATATATCTAATTGGATATGAAGTTAGACTGCACATTTGCTAAGCTTAATTTTCTCATTCAAATAATTCTTAAAGTAAACATGATGTAAATAAGCTTTATTAATAATTTTATTTAATCTGATTATAGATACCTAGATCTTTTTATTCTGCTTTTTAGAATTCAGAGATTCATTAACTCCCCTCCTGGTTTTATATCACATAAGAGAACTCAACTTTGTGACTGAAAGAAATTTTTAGCAATAACAACACATGTTTGTAGTCTCCTCTTCCCTTACTTAGAAACTACTCTTTGATCTGCCATCTCTCAGAATGATATTCTATAAATGGAAATTTTATCATCTTACTATCTATGACCTCAGGTAAGTCATTTAAAATGATTATTCCTTCATTTAATTTATTTAAAATAAGATAGCATCTTGTCCCCCTGGCACTTTTATTCCCTGAAAAATCCATAAGAATTGTGCCTTGTTTTTACACATAAAAATGTCTTGATCTTTTTTTTGTGAAAAAAGATGTATGATTTACAAGCCCCTTTTAACCTATGAGTTCGACTTTCTGTGTCTGCTGAGCACAAACATGAAGTTCCACAGGGAATAAAATAAGGTGTAAGATTCAATCCCTTCTCTCAAAGACCTTATAATTTTTTTTTTTGCTAAGACAAAATAGAAAAACCTAGAAATAATCTTGCTATTTTTATACTTGAAAATTACATGACTTTCTTCCAGTAAAGTAAATATTATCAATTCCCTTCCACCTATTACTGCTTAAGCAGATTGGCCAAGACAGACTCACCCTCGGACTTGAATGCTCTTTCTCTCCTCACTGATCTAAAGTTGGGAGAACTTAATACCTTCAATTACAGTTATCTTCAGAGGATGATGGGAGAGCCAGTCTAGAAAAGAAGCCAACACCACACATGTAGGACAGCACCGGTAAGCCAAGAGAGAGTATCTGGAAACTGTACTACTGCCTGCATTGAATTATACCACAGCAGGCATTGGCCTTGACTGTAGACCATAGGTTGAATAGCTGCCACTTGCAACCAACACATTCCCTTCTTATACACACATGAAAAGCTAAAAAAAGTTTCATCAAAGAAGATATAAAAGACTAATTTTTTGTTTCAAATATCCTTGTTACACACATATGTGCCATTTCACCAATGTCTTTAATCTAAACAGTTAACATTTTTGAGCAAAAGTTCATTTTTTTACCTCTGTGCAGATAAAGAAGTGAAGTACTACACTTGTTTGGAAAAGTTAGTTCCTATAGAAAATCAACTGGGACAAATTTTCAATACAAAATAACATTAGACATCTTCCCAAGGTGCAGATTTTGGTTCCTGAGCAAAATTTTGTTGTGTTTTTAAAAGAAGCATGGAATGTGACCTCTCTCTCAATAACTAAGTAAGATTCAAGTAATCATGAGACAGTCTCATCTAAGAGGACAGAAAGGAAGAAACGGGAGAAAGAACTAAAGAACTTTCTCTTTTCTTGACTCTACAGCAGTGATTCTTTTTTTTTTTTTTTTTTTTTTTGAGTTGGAGTCTCACTCTGTCACCCAGACTGGAGTGCAGTGGCTGCTCCCGGCCACCGCAGCCTCGTCCTGCTGGGCTCCGGCGATCCTTCCGCCTCAGCCTTCTGAGTAGCCAGAATTACAGGTGCACACTATCACGCTCAGCTCATTTTTATTTATTGTAGAGATGAGGTCTCGCCAAGTTGCCCAGGCGGGTCTCGAACCCACAGGCTTAAGTAATTCACTCACCTCAGCCTCCCAAAGGCACGGGATTACAGGCTGAGCCACCGAGCCCGGCTAGCAGTGATTCTTAATCAGGAATGATATTGATTCCCAAGGGAGATTTGGCAATGTTTGGAAACATTTTTTATTATTATTACTGGGGTAAAAAGATGAGTGGAAAGGTACATTGTCATCTAATGAATAGAAACTAGGAATGCTGTTAAACATCCTTACAATGCACTGGATAGCCCCTGACGATAAAAAATTCTCTGGTCCAAAATATAAGTAACACTGACAGAGAAATCTGCATGCAGAATACTCCACAGGGTTGAGATATTTGTTGGGATATCTCAACCCAGCCCAGCCAGCAGGCCCAGGAGAGGGAGAGGGCCTATTGAAAATAAACAATAGTAATATTGCTCACATTTTATCATAGAAAACTAAGCTCAGTCACTCTTAAGAGTTGTCTAATATTCATAAATTAGTTACCTATAAAAGATATTTTATTGTTTCGGTCTAACCTTGTGGTCCAGTAACTCTCATATAATATATCAATGACCTGACTAGTATTGGCAGCTTCTGTGTGAATTTTCAGAGGTTTTTAATATCAGATAGCTAGGGAATTTTATGATTTAAAGCGACCGGTTTCAACTGTGTTACTGCTTATATGATTTACATAGGTATATTGCATGTGTGTCTTTGTACTAGGCCTTCAAAGATAAAGCAAATATTCCATATATTGTGGTCTTTCTTGAATCTAAAGTCAAAGGGAAATTCTCTAATTTTACAAATTATCCAATGGAGATGGTCCTTTGTGGCACAGTTTACTGAAATATTTTTCTATAGTGAGGTTCAAAAATGTGGCTATATTGAAATGAATGTCAAACTGCAGTCATTAAAATAAACTCAAATGTTCTACAAGTGGCCAACAAACATGAAAAAATGCTCAACATCACTAATCATCATTGAAATGCAACTTAAAACCACAATGAAATATCATCTTACACCAGTCAGAATGGCCATCATTAAAAAGTCAAAGAACAAGCCGGGCTCGGTGGCTCAGCCTGTAATCCCGCGCCTTTGGGAGGCTGAGGTGAGTGGATTGCCTGAGCCTGCGGGTTCGAGACCCGCCTGGGCAGAGAGACCTCATCTCTACAATAAATCAAAAAATCAGCCGGGTGTGGTAGCGCATGCCTGTAATTCCGGTTACTTGGAAGGATGAGGCGGAAGGATCGCCAGAGCCCAGCAGGTCGAGGCTGCGGTGGCCGGGAGCGGCCACTGCACTCCAGTCTGGGTGACAGAGTGAGACTCCAACTCAAAAAAAAAAAAAAAAAAAGTCAAAGAACAAAAGATGTCAGCATGGATGTGGAGAAAAGGTAGATATCATCCATTGTTGGTGGGAATGTAAACTAGTTCAACCTTTATGGAAAACAATACAGAAATTTCTCAAGGAGCTAAAATTAAAACTACCATTTGACCCCTCAACCCCACTACTGGGTATATATCCAAAGGGAAAGAAATCATTATATAAAAAAGACACCTACACTCATATGTTCATCTCAGCACTATTCACAATATGGGCACCAAACTAAGTGCTCATCAATGGTTAACTGGATAAAGAAAATGTGGTATACATACACCATGGAATATAATGCAGTTGTAAAAATGACAAAATCATATTCTTTGCAGCAATGTAGATGGAACTGAAGATCATTATCCTAAGTGACTAACTCAGAAAAAGAAAACCAAACACCACATGTTCTCACTTATATGTGGGAGGTACACAGTAAGTATTAATGGACATAAAGATGGAAATAATAGACACTGAGACACTAAAAGCAGGGAGGTAGCAGGAGGAAGGGTTTAAAACCTACCTATCATGCATGATGTTCACTATTTGGGGAATGGGGACATCAGAAGCCCAATTCCCACCAGCACACAATATACACATATAGCAAATATGCACTTGTACTCCTTGAACTTAAACTTAAAAAAAAATTAAAAAGGAAAAAAAAATCTAATGTCAAGTTTCTCAGGCACAGGGTTCAAGGCCACCCACAGCAAGACTCAAACTTCTGATGGAAACTTTGTTTTTTAAAAAGGATCACATATATTTAATTTCATATGACTTATTTTCTTTTAGTCATTGTAACATGAAACATTATTGCTCTGCTAAAAGGATCCCGTGGGAAGCTCTGGATGCTTAAGAAATAAAGATTATCTGGAAGACCGAGGCGGAAGGATGGCCGGAGCCCCGCAGGTCGAGGCTGTGGTGGCCGGGAGCGGCCACTGCACTCCAGTCTGGGCGACAGAGTGAGACTCCAACTCACCAAAAAAAAAAAAAAAAAAAAAGAAAAGAAAAGAAAAGAAATAAAGACTATCATTTTGCACAACCCAAAACAATCATATGAATGCATTAATTATATAGAAAAGTTAAAACTAAGTGTATATATACCCTAAACAGAAAATATTTCATTCTTGAATTAATATCTGAGGGAATAAAAGTTCAAATGTAGTATACTGCATCTTCTGTTTTCACAAAACAGATATTTTGGTTTGCTTTCAAATGTCCAACTTTTGATCTTTATTAGTAGCAACTAAAATGAGCAGAAATAAAAAGATGAAGTCATTTCCTGCCTGTGGAACAGCAAGTGCACTTTGATACACTCAGTTGTCATGAAAGCATCTTTGACATCTACACAATAACATTTTAGGATGTTTCTGAAAATTGAAAATTTCTAAAGGCATAGTCTAAATAAAAAATGCACTTTTAGCATTCATTTAATTTCAGTCACATATCCTGAAATGATAAAATATTTCTTTTATGATCTTTCTTTAAAAACAAAACAAAACAAGATCATCCTTATAAATAGCAACAGAAAATTTATTAGCCCACATAAAATAGTAATAGCTTCTCTTCCCTATGGAAGATTGGTAATAAAATGCTTATACTTTACAACTCAAATCGTATCAATTGCTACATGCTCTAAGCAAATGGTTCTGCTGCTGTTACAGGTCAAAGCTCAACACGGAATAAGTTTATTGTTCAGTTTATCTCAATAAGACAGGTAGGCAAAGAATGTCATTTTTTAATGTTATAGATGAAAAATGGAACCAGAACATCTATTTGCTCAAGGTTATCTATTGATAGGATGGGGAAAGTGTCAAGATAGCAAGACATGTTTTAGATGTAGAAGAATTCCATCACAATAAGATGATCAGGAGATTTAAAAGCAGATATAACCGAAAGCATTACTGTTTAAACAATTTGTTTACAGATAAAATGGCATGATTACTTTTATTGATTTTTTTTTGTTTTATTGCCCTTTTTCTCTCTGCAAGATGAAATGGACTTGACTAGGTGAAATAGAGGCTCTCATCTTATCCGACTGGATCTGTGTAGATGCATTTAATGTTTGTCAGGAGAAACTACTTCTGATCCTTCTAGCTCAATGCTTTGCAAACTTTCTCACTGAGGTAGCCCAATGGATTGAGACAATATAAGCATATCTTGTGGAATATAGGCTTTGGCCTGGTTCAGCCACTGCATGCCTGCCATGTCCTTGAACTCTAAAATGTTATATTAAAAGCACATTCAAATTCACTATTCCACTTCATAAAATGCAATGCATTGGCACCTCAGTTTGAAAAACAAGATACTTTAGCTAGTCTCTTTGCTCAGCAAAGCTCTTATAATTGAAGATACTATAAAAGTTACCTAATGTGGTGGTTCAGAATATTTCTCCAGGCTCACAGTTCTTGTCTGTCCCTGTATTCATTTGCTACTATAAAATTTTTTCTCTTGTGGAGACAAATGATTCCATTACTGTGTGGCAATGAGTAAACCATTCAGTCTCTTTGAGAATGTAATTTTATATATAATTTGGAGAATTGGGTAGGTTATTGAAGCCCAGCCAGGAGCCTGACTTCTGACCCCAACTTTATTTGTTATTCTCTACCAAGATGTTTTAATCTTTTTGTATGATTTTAAAAAACCTTTCTATGAGTAAAATATGAATGGGTATGAAAAGTAAGGTAATGAGATTCCTGCATTGTAGTGCCTTGCACATGACAGGCTCTCAGTGACTTTGTTGGAATCAAATTAATGATTTCAAGGAGAGCATCCATGGCCTATTTAGACAAATCTTGGATCCAACAGTGACACTCCTCACAGATATAATCTCTGTGCTCTTATCTGAACTTACTTATATAAAACATAGACCAGGAAAAATGGACTATATTATGCCTGTCAAGAGATAATAACTCAGTTCCATCATAATCTATTTCAAATTTTGCTCTTATCATTGATAAGGAAAATGTCTTATGTTTCATCTAATTTACAAATGCTGTAATTTAAGCTCCTTCTTTGTGTGTGCTCCTTCATTGGACCACAGAAAGAATTCCCTCTTTCTTTAGACATTATTATTATTATGATTATTATTATTATTGTGTTATTGCTATTATTTTTGAATTGGAGTCTTATTCTGCCACCCAGACTGGAGTGCAGTGGCCGCTCCCGGTCACTGCAACCTCGACCTGCTGGGCTCCAGCGATCTTTCCGCCTCAGTCTTTCAAGTAGCTGAAACTACAGGCTAATTTTTGATTTATTGTAGAGATGATATCTCGCCAAGTTGCCCAGGCGGGTCTCAAACCCGCGGGCTCAGGCAATCCACTCGCCTCGTCCTCCCAAAGAGCTGGGATTACAGGCTGAGCCACTGAGCCCAGCTGACATTATTTTTTTTATGAAATTAAAATCCTAGCTTCTTTTTCCTCTTCTGAATGAAGCTGTGACACTTTTTGGCTCTAGTTTTCTTTACTTTATAAAAAAATTATTATATTTGAGTTTCTCTCTCTCCATGTACAATTTTTTTCACAAATAACTATTTTCAAAATAATAGAGATGATCAACTTCAGAGATGCTCTTTGAAAACATTAGGGCTATTGGTTCTGACTTTAAGCAAGAAAAATAAATAAACCCCATGTCGCAGGAACATTTGCTCTTTTTCAATTTTCATGCAAATAAAAATCATTGTTCTGAATTCATATATGATAGCTGATGAATTTAGATAAAGGGCTAGCTGTGGCAAGACAGTAAGTTTAAGGAAGAGAATTGTGTCACCCAAAGAAAAATCCTGATTAGCAAGTGATCTGGAGGAGAGCCCAAAAGTTTGAGTCAGAGCAAGTAGTGGATGAGGGATTCAGGTTCATGCACAAAAGGGTGCTGCACTTGATCCGGGTAGGATATCTAAAAATGTGTGAATATCTGTTTGCTTCTTGTGATGACAGGTGCTACTGGTACCTAGTGGCATGAAACTAAGGATGCTACAAGCCAATCATTGAGTGAGACAGTCCTACTCCCTGAAGAATTGTCAGACTTCAAGTAACTGTAAGGTTCTCGTGGAGAAACACTAGCAGGACACAGCTAATTTCATGGGTTACTATAGGTTATAGTGTTCAAGTTCAGAAAGGTGATTAGACAGGCAGATTCAGGGTAGTCTGCCTGGAGAATAAGCAGTGAGAACAAAGCCTTAGAAGCAAGATATTAGCCAGAATCCCTATAGCTCTACTAAATGATGGCCATCACCAGTAGTGACTCAGAGCCTATTATATTCAGAACCTATATCCAACACTTCAAGGAAAAGACAGACGATAAGGACCTTCTCCCTAGTGTACTGTGGCCATGAGTCCTTTATCACACGGAGCTTCCAGTCAGATTGGGTTGATCAGCACTGCCTTCAGGAAGTCACAGGAATGATTCACAACCCATAACTGGTGTTGTGAAGTCACTAATCCGATGGAGAGAGCAGAGTTCACCCATCATTTCTCCCCATGTGTGACTGTTATACCTTACTTCTCTGCCTTTGGCCACATTACTTTAGATCCAAGGAATAAATTGTAGTCAGCAAAGCCCCTTGGCCATCAACAAAGATCCTTGGTCATCCCTGAAATTTCTTCTTCCCATGAGTGAATCTTTCCTTGGCTTCTGCCAGTCCTCCGGCCTCCAAATCCATGGGGAAGAATGTTTCCCAGGGTCCATGTGTGGCTGGCCTGGCTCCCAGGATATAAGTACACACATCTGTGCCTGTAGGCAACACAAGGCTTCTGTCCTCCCCCTATGCTGGGTTTTTTTTTTTGTATTAAATGACCTAGATTTCTATTTCTGAGCCTTAAGAATCAAGAACACTTAACTCTGCAGTATTTTAGGGGCAGCCACTTTTTTTAATCTTTAGAATTTATAAAATAAATTAATCACATTCTAAGTGTGTGTATGTGTGTGTGTATGTGTGTGTGTGTGTGTGTGTGTGTGTGTGTGTGTGTGTGTGTGTGTGTGTGGTGTGTGTGTGTGTATGAATCTGACCCCGAGAGGGGAAGCTGCAGCCTACATGATGCTCAGAGCTAAAATCTGCCATGGAATTTAGGAGACTGAGATTAGGTAGAGGTTGACAACTCAGAGAATTGCCATGAATGTGTATCCTCAGGGAAGCCTTTGGTTATTTGTAATGAAAGCTCTGCTTGTCTCTTTATCATTTGCAAATCACTGGGTTTTTTTCTCTCACTGAATAGCCTTAGGTCAGAACTCTAAAAAATCCTTGGGAGGACAAGGCGAGTGAATTACCTGAGTCCACGGGTTCAAGATCAGCTCGGGTAACTTGGCAAGCCCTCGTCTCTACAGTAAATCAAAAATTAGCCAGGAGTGGTAGCGTGTACTTGTAGTTCTGGCTCCTTGGAAGGCTGAGGTGGAAAGATCACTGGATCCCAGCAGGTCAACACTGGAGTGGCCGTGATTGTGTCACGGTACTCCAGCCTGGGTGACAGAGTGAGACTCCGACTCAAAAAAAAAAAAAAAAAAAATCTTGGAGAAACCAAGGGCTTCAGGCCTGGCTGTTCAGCATTCAGCCTAGGGAGCAGAGTAGGAAAAACTTCTGCTCAGCCTGCTAAATACTGGGAGCTTTTCTCACAGAAGCAACTTGTGACTCTTCTCCTAGGTGGAAGGAGCACCATGATGGGTCTCTCTCTACTACATTTGCTTAGGAAGTGTGAGACTTTGAGGTCTATTCCCTAAGCATAAGCAAACAGCAAGAGAAAAAAAATTCTTTCAGGGAATCCAAGATAAGTGGATGCTCTTCCAGGTAGAGGTAAAAATCATTTACTATTTTCCCCCACCTTGCACTTTTAAAAAAAGAAAATGTAAAAATAATACTATAATACTTGGAGTATTTTTTGTGTAGCTTCATGTAAACATGAACTATGCTCATATTTGAACGGCTTCCTTGAATGCAGACTCATGATCTCTTCCTAAATATGTCTGACTCCCTTGGACTCTGGAAAGGAACTGCATGAATTTCATATTAACTTACTGGTTTTTTTGAGTTGGAGTCTCAGTCTGTCACCCAGGCTGGAGTGCAGTGGCACACTCATGGCCATTGCCTTGACCTGCTGGGCTCAGGTGATCCTTCTGCCTCAGTCTTTCAAGTAGTTGGAACTACAAATGCACACTACCATGCCCGGCTAGTTTTGGTGATTTATTGCAGAGACGAGGTCTTACCAAGTTGCCCGGGCTGGTTTCGAACCCCCTGGGTTCAGGTAATCCTCTCACCTTGGCCTCTCATTGTGCTAGGATTACGGTCTGAGCCACCACGCCCGGCCCCATATCAACTAACTTTCTAATTCTTGCAACACTTCTCACACTCACAATTCAGAAGCTAGCCAAACATAATTGAAAATCGCAGGCATCTAAAACAGATAATTACCTTTCTAGAATTAAGTTTCTCTTGGGAAACTATTTTTAGTCAAATGCTTCACTGGAATGGATTTCTTCTAAAGAAAATGTGATAGCATCTTAATCCATTATTAACTCATTGCCTTTAACTTCAGTCCTGATTTCAGGCAGCGATAAAACCAAAGATTTAACACATGCTATATTCATGTCAGAGATGCTTATAGCACAAAGGCTTTGCTTTAAATTTGCTTTAAATGCCATATATCTGTTTGCTTAAAGTCCTAAGCAGAAATTGTTAAAAAAAAATCTTCCAATTGGACAGAGTTTAGGAGACTACACTGACTACAATATTTATCAAACTTTCCTAAAAAATAAGTCAAGTGTTACACAACTTCCAATCCCAGCCAAGATAGAACAATGAGGACAGGGTTTACCCTTTTACCTCAAACAATAAAAGTAGCAAGCAGGCAAAAAGTATTTTTAAAAAGTTTTCAAGATATGGAACATGAGGAAATGAAGGACAGTAAGCCCAGAGACATGAAACACATGATGCAAGCTCAACAACTGTTCCAGCACTGCCATGAGCCAGTATCCAGGCCGCTGACCAGGCTAGGGGATAGAGGTAGACCCGATGCACTCCCTGCTGAGGGGACAGAGCTGACAGTCCCGAGGAGACGAGGTAGCCACATCTTGTGGGACAGGATACTGAAGAGGAGGGGGTGACCCAGACAGGACTCTGGAGATCTTCAGAGGGTCCACTTCCTGGAACATTTAAGAGAGAGTTGGTAGTGCATGTGTGTGAAAAAACTACTGGAAGTCAGGGGGGAATGTCTGAAAGGATTATAGGGAAGAAATAGAGACATTTCCACACAGGGCTGGACATAATACTTGTTACCACAGTCAGACCGGAAAACCTCATCATTTAAGAGGCAGCAGTTGAGTAACTCAGAATGGTTTACTCCAACACTGGGGAATAATTAGTCCTAAACTAAGCACTGTTCTGGTTCCACTTAATGAATTTTAAATATAAGACCCTAGAGAATCGAACTGTTTCCAAGTATGTTAGTCACATCCCAGAACAAAGGTTAATAACTTTTATAATAATACAAAAATAGCCATCATTCATCAAATGTTACAAGTGGCAAATCACAACCTAGAATGCACAATCCTACAAATATTCTCTCATGTAATTACACACTTTTATAACAAAGTCTTATTATGCTAAGAAATCGTCACCAAGAATATCCAAGTTCTCTAGAAGTTTAAGGATCTAAAAGGGAGAAAGAAGGGTAGAGGTATCCTGAGGGACCTACGTACCAGGAAGGGTAGGAAGGCACAGGTCCAAAGTGACATTCAAGGCAAAAGGTGCTTTGGCAAGGGTTCTTCTTGTTTCAGAGAATAGTGAAGACCTCACTTCACCTCAAGCGAAGCAGAGTTTATTGAAAACACAGCCTTGGCCTAGAAATGGAAGTAACCAGAAAGCCACAGGGAAACCAGGCAGCTACTCAGGGTCACGTGGTCCCTCCCTCACAGTCTTTGTTTCTGTCTGGATATTTCTCTGCTCTCCTCTCTGTATGGACTGCTGTCCCCAGGACTTCAGCTTGCAGGCTACAAAAGAGCCACTGTAGTCCCATGTAAACCATGATCCGCTACTCCTACAGGTATAGACCCAGTCTCTCTGTTTCTGCATTCACCAGAGACGTCTATCAGGCCCTGCTCAGCTCTCTGAGGTGGTTCACACCCTGGTCATCATTAAGTGAGGTGCCCTGCCTCGGCCCAATCAGCTGTGACTACAAACAGCACATACCTCTCCCCCCACATCAATGCTGTGTTTGGGGCAGACTCATCCAGCAGAGGATGTGGGCAGGCAGGAATTCTTCACATGGGAGGAACTGAAAAGGTGAACAGATGTTTGCCAAGTACTTGGGAGACACAGAGAGCATTGCCCGTGGAGAAAACCACAGAAATGTGAGTACTCAATGTCTAGTTCCTAGAAGATACATTTCTTCCTATTAGCTCCCTCTGCTAATCAAAAATATTTGTATGGAGAAGAAATCTTGAGCAAAAAGAGCAAAGCTAGAGGCATCACACTACCTGATTTCAAAACATACCATAGTATATTTTGAAACATAGTAGTCAGAGCAGCATGATACTGCCTTAAAAACAGACACAGATGCCAATGTAACAGAATAGAGAACCCAGAAATATATCCATGCATTTACAGACAACTGTTTTGGATAAGGATGCGAAGGACATACTTTTGGGAAAGGGCAGTCTCTTAAATAAGGTATCTTATTTGTATGAAGAAGTCAGTTCTTCAATTCTGTCTGCCTCTGTGGTCCCTTCTTTGGTACGTTCTTCTTACAGAAATGATCCCATTTTGGATCGACTCAATCAAATGCATGAATAGAAAAAGAGCATACAGACAAATTTTGCCTTTGTGTACTCTGGTGCGTCAAACCAAACTTGTAGACTTGTATTGTCTCTGGGCAGTATCCTGAGTGGGTTGTTGACAAAGCACGATGGATGAGAAGAGGTAATGAGTAGCAAGAAGGGTAGGAAAACTACATCTGGAAGAATGATTAGAGAAACTGGGGCTGTCTCCCTTATAAAAACAAACAAACAAACAAAAAACAATTAGTGCGAGGCTACTGACAGCTGTTTCAGACTACCTAACAGAATCTGATGATGCTATCAGGGGCAAAACTAACCCAATGCAATGGAAATGTTTGGAAGACAAACTTCAACGCGATGTAAGAAAAAATACTCCAACAATTACACAAGTACAGTTATAAAAAGTAAATGAGATTTGTTGAGATCCAGGGAATGTCACTCAACCAGAATTAAAGGTTAAAGTATAGCTATTACGTAGTGTGGCAACTGCATTTTTTAAAAGACAAGCCTGTAATTGCTTTTGCTTTTGTCACAGAGGTAATGTAAAACCAGATCTTCTTAGATTGAAAGATATTTAGTAGTGAATCCACAGGTTCAATGTTAGTTCTCCTTAGGGTGAGATATAAAATTTGCACATAATTTTAAAAAGCAGTTAAATCTTTGATTGCATTTTTTTCCCAAGCAGTCAAAGCTTTGATTGTAAAGAAAACTTAGTAAAAAGCCAAGAGAGATAGGTGATTAAATAGCCATGCCTATTTTACAGTATGGCCCCCAAGGTACAAAGGAATAGTTCACAATTTTAAATGATCCTAGTACCGAAGTCAGAATTCTTTATTTCATTCTATTTTTTCTGCCTTGGTTTTTTTTTTTTTTTTTGGGCAGAAACTCGTTCTCCCTAGGTTGCCTACCAACTTTGCGGGGATTACAGATGTGAGTCACTGTACACCAGCCTCTTTTTTCTATGCTAGAACTGACCCAGTGTGCTGAAAATGATGTAGTGAGCATTGTTTTCATACTATCCCCAAAACTCCTAAAATCAATTTAAAATAAAGAAGAGGTAGGGGAAGTACAAAACTGGGTGAATGAGAACGGATCCTGTGTATCTTTATACTTGGCTATGAAAATCACTATCTAAAACTTACCTCAGCTACTTAGGAAACCATGTGACTTGTATTATATTAACCCTATACTCCTTGTCTTATCTGTGACAGGGGGACACTCACTGGAGAGCTGTCTCCTAGTTCTGTCACACACCATGAAACTCACTTGCTTGGACTGCTCATGTCTTAGTTTCCTCGTTGATAAAATAAACACAACAGCAAAAGCTTCTTCACTGCATAATTTTGAGAATCAATGTTTTATATACAAAAACCACTTAATATTATTTCTCCCCCATTTACCATCTCCTTTTACCCCATGTCCCACTTATCCACCCACATCATCTAAAATCCCCTTAATTAATACTAGCAATGAGAAAGCAGAAGCTAGTTTATGCACTAATTTGTTTCTTTTTCTTTCTTTCTTTCTTTTTTTTTTTTTGAGTTGGAGTCTCACTCTGTCACCCAGACTGGAGTGCAGTGGCCGCTGCCGGCCACCGCAGCCTCGACCTGCTGGGCTCCGGAGATCCTTCTGCCTCAGGCTTCCAAGTAGCCGGAATTACAGGCATGCGCTACCACGCCTGACTGATTTTTTGATTTATTGTAGAGATGAAGTCTCGCCAAGTTGCCCAGGTGAGTCTTGAACCCCCGGGTTCAGGCAATCCACTCACCTCAGCCTCCGAAAGCGCGGCATTACAGGCTGAGCCACCGAGCCCGGCTTGTATCTTTTTCAATCAAGAGTAAATAAGGGTCCTTTCCAGAATTATTTCTAGGTAATTAAGAATCTGTATTCATTTCTCTAGTGTATTTTAAATTTTTTCTTCAAATGCAGACATAAGAATAGCCTATTAATCTAGGTATATTTTAAGGTGATATTTTATTAGATGGACTTAAGAAAGCATTTTTAAGAGTCACAGCATCCTTTCAACTGTAAAAGTGCCTGCTTGTTCCCAGCTCCAAGTCCCTTTGTGGCAGTTTTTCAGCATCTCATGAGATTGAAGACATAATTTCAGTCCCTATTATTGAAATTCTCTGTGATAGTCAGAATCTTTTTCTGTTGGCTACCTTTGTTTCTTAGCTGGGTTTGGCAGGCACTATGACAAGTATCTGACAGACATGTGTTTTTCCATTGATAAGAAGAAAAGTTTCCTAAGAAAAGTGTGTTGAATATTCATGCAAGAATTTTGAAAATGCATTGATCATTTTCCTCATGCCCAGCGCATGTGCTGGTATGCACACCACGTAGGCTGGTATCATCAACCCCGAACAAACATCTGTAACTAAACCGCTTTACCTGGTGCTGGCCAGGCCCAGGCTCACACTGTGAACTGGCGAGGCAGGAACTTGTTAGTAAAAGAGTCTGCAGTTCTGTTAGTATTCAACTGACAGAGCCTCACCAGCACCTGCTACTATGAACCTGTTTTTCCCCACAATAATGAAGTGAACTGAATTATCCTCCCAGGGGTATTTTCACATGCATTCACTGTCTGAGATATTCAAACCATCACACACACACACACACACACACACACACACACACACACACACACACACACTAAGAAGAATTTTTGCTGGAGGACAGCCCTGAGAAAATCTATTTATGAATATAAACGTGACTCACTATAACAATTTGCTATGGAATAAAATGATATATTTTTTGATGTGCATAGCAATAGAAAAAATATCATTCTGCCCCGTTAGGCAAAGTAAAACGTCAATGTATAATCATAGAGGGAAAAATTGTATGTTAGAACTCGTATTCTCAAATAGATCTAATGTCCTCTTATACCCCAAATTAAAGAAAGGAGAATGAGGAACATAGAACATTTGAACTTATATTACTTCAACTGAAGACATTCTCTGCTAAAATAATCTTTTAAATTTTACAGAGAACAATTCCTAAGAACATTTACATTTTATTAAAAAATTATAGACACGCTTATATAAATGATTACTCATACAAGCAAATACACCCATTATAGTTCCGAAGGAAACACTGAATAAGTTTTTTCAAATTGTGCTAATAGGTTGAAACGTATCTACATTTTAAAAAAGTATTTACAGAGACTATAGGTGGACCACGTTAAGAAATAAGTGGAAAGACTTCTGGCAGTATGGTAGACTAGGATGGTCTAGTCTAGCTCTAGAAACAGAAAGAATAGACAAAATCTGACCCCCTCCAGTCCCCACCAGAGAAACAAGCTCAAAATAAAAGAAAACTCCCAGTTCCCAGAAATAAACAAGCTAAATCCTAAACTTCTATCTGTATCTGAGAAGATGGTGCCTGCCAGGATTTGGTTTCACAATTTAGTCTGAGGGACCAGTGACTAGACTTTCATTGCCCATACAGGACATCAAACTTCATCTCAGGCCATGGAAAACAAAGAAGCTGAAACGGAAAGTCCTTCCCACCCATCATGGTTCTAATAAGAAGGAGTTAGGAAGTTTCTCCCACTACTCTTTCCTTTAGGGCCCAGAGACAGAGTAAGAACATGAGAAGTTAAAGTATGGTCCTGAAATGCGAGGTTAGAAAATTAAATGAAATATGGAACTTCTGATTAAAATGTATTAGGGAAAAAAGGACCATGATAATGAAGGAAGAAATTTTAAACATTCATAAAAGTGAAAGCTAAAAATAATTTGTCAACAAATTTGAAAAATATTTTATTAAACAGAACAAATCTCTGAAAAACATAACTTCTCAAAACAGACTGATAAGTAGAAAACAAATTGTTCTACTATTTTCAGTAATACTTTTAAAGGCAAAAGAAAACTACCACTAAAAAAAAGACCAGATGATTTTACAGGTGAGCACTAACAAACGTATAAGAAATAGATATTATAAACATTTATGCAAACTATCTCAGAGAACCAAAAAATTGAGACTACCCCTTAATTCACTTTATGAGAGTCATATAATCTTGGTATAACACCAGTTACTCTGACAATATGAAAAGAAAAGTTCTGAACCATTCTTAACAATCCTAGATGCAAAATCCTAACCAAATTACATGCAAACTAATACAATATTTGGAAAAAATAAGGACAAAGTTTGCATTATTTAAGAATTAGACATATGTTTTTATATTAGAAAATCTACCAATTTAATCCATCTCATTAAAAACTCAAAGGAGGGTATATTAAAATACATGGTTATTTAAATAAATGTCATATCTTAACGAATGTCTTGTGCAACTGTTTTATAATAAAATAAGTTTTCCAAAGCTTACAAGAGAAAAAAAAATTTTCTTACTCAATAAAAGATATTTGCCAAACTGCCACAGCAAAGAGCATTCTTAATGATGAAATAAAAAAGTCCTTTCAAAAAAAAAAGTCAGGAAGAAGTCAAGAATGCCTGCTAGCTTATATTAAAAATTACCAGAAAACTTTAGGAAGTGAAACCATACTAAACTCAGATGATAGGCTTGTTCACAAAGAATATCCAGTGAAATCTACAACTACATTAATAGAAAATGAAATAATGTTGATTATAAGAAATATAGAAAAATGTATTGCATGTCTACATAGTAACAGTCAACAAATGGCATTGTCAAATTTTTTTTTTTTTTTTTTTGAGTTGGAGTCTCACTCAGTCACCCAGACTGGAGTGCAGTGGCCGCTCCTGGCCACCGCAGCCTCGACCCGCTGGGCTCCGGTGATCCTTCCACCTCAGCCTTCCAAGGAGCCGGAATAACAGGTATGCACTACCACGCCCGGCTGATTTTTTGATTTACTGTAGAGATGAGGTCTTGCTGCCCAGGCGGGTCTCGAACCCGCGGGTTCAGGCAATCCACTCACCTCAGCCTCCCAAAGGCGCAGGATGACAGGCTGAGCCACCGAGCCCGGCGTCAAATATTTTAAATAGAAAATGTGTATGTGAGTACATACACATTTATACATGCATGTATCATATCTGCACATGATCCCTAACAAAAAGTCTAACATCATAACCTATAGCAAAATCGAGGTGTAAAGACTTGCTCTACCAGACATATAATTTACTCAGTGTGATATTGGTGTAATACATATATATACAAATGGAATAGAATAGAAAACCCAGAAACAAACACATAGTGGAAGTCAGATAGGTGACAGAAGTAATTTTGCAGGTCAGTTGAGAAATGGACTATTCTCAAATTGTGCTCTCCTGAAGGCTGTTCAAATGCATAGAAGCTGAATGCTAACCTCATACCCTACACGTCTATTAAAGTCTTAAATGTAAAATGAGAAACTTAATGTTTAGAAGGCAAATTGAGACCAACTTTGTGACTTTGGGATAGGAAACATTTAAGTAAGATTCAGAAAATACAAATTACAAAGAAAATAAAATTAGACTGTATTATTAATGAAGAGTTTGCACACAAAATAAATAAAGTCTACAAAATAACAACAAAAAGAAAAACCAACCAATCGGAAAAAAGAAAACAAATAAAAACTGGCAATTTAGAGAAAAGAAATCCTGAAAGGCCTATAAGTACAAGTAAAAATGCTTAATTTCACCATAAAAATGTAAATATAAATTACAATCACCATAAAATATTATTTCACACCCGTCAAGTGGGCAAAAATGTTAAAATTCTGACAATTTTAAGTGTTGACATGATGTGGAATAAATGGAATTTATAAACACTCCTGGAAGTAATGTAAATTGGTAGAATCATATGACCTACCAATTCCCTTCCTGGATATATATCCTTGAGAAATATCCTCAAACGCACACAAGGAGACAGAGATAAAAGATTTTTGTAACAGCATTGTTTTAATTTTTTAAAAAAATGCAAACAACCTGAACATCAGAAAAACAAATTATTACAAGTTCACGCAATAAGATAACATCCAGATAAAAGTGAATTGAGCTATAGCATACCTACTAAATATTACAAATATAACATTATAAGAAAATTAAAAATAGTTTAGAATACAAAAGTTTGACAAAATAACTGGGCTGTGGCTCATGCCTATTATCCTAACACTTTGGGAAGCTGAGGCAGGAGGATTGCTTGAGCCCAGGAGTTCAAGACCAGCCTGGGCAACATAGTAAGACATTGTCTCTAAAAAAAAAAAAAGCCAGGAGTGGTGGTGCACACCTGTAGTTTCAGCTACTAAGATGGAAGGATCGCCTGAGCCCAGGAGGTTGAAGCTGCAGTGAACCATGATTGTGTCACTGCATTTTAGCCTGGGTTGCAGAGTGAGACTATGAATAAAAAAATAAATAAATAAAAAATAGTATAGCATTAAATAGCTTTCAAAAGGCAAAACAATATTACATATAATACAAATAGATCTACAGAAATAGAATATAGATATTTTATATATAAATAGAACTGGGTAATATAAGTGCAAGAAAATCTAGGAAAATATGGGCACATAATTTAGGATAAAGTAACACAAGAGGTGATGGAGAGATACAATCCACAAAGGAGATATAGGGGACTTCATTAGCAATTTTCTATTTTTTATCAGTGTGAATACAATTGTAATCATATGAACCTTTACATGTTTTGGTATGGCTTGATATTTTACAAGGTTTAGGTCAAGTTTAAACAAATGGAAAAAGATATACCATGCAAATTCTAACCAAAAGCAGATTATACCCCAGAAAAATGTATGACAAAATTAATAGTACAAAGTGGGCCTGTTTTATTATAAAATAAAAATCACTGTGATTACTTAGAAAGTCCTGAATAGTATATCTTCAGAATACATAAAGCGAAAAACTGAGATATTTGCCTAGAGAATAGATAACCCTGGTGATTATAGAAACAATTTAACACACCTCTCAGATGAATAGATCAAAGAGACAACACTAAAGATTCTCGAACTATGGAATTGATAAGTTTTTCTTATGGCATGAATGTGTGTGTGTGTGTGTGTGTGTGTGTGTGTGTGTGTGTGTGTGTGTGTATAGTACATATATAAGGAGGGACCAAAATAACCTGGAATTATTTTGGGGAGAGCGGGTCCATGTAGTGCAGGCTTTCCCCTCACATAAGTGTTGTAGGAACCCATCAGCATCAGTGTACCAGTTAGCAGTGTTGTGAGAGGCTGTTTGGCTTCAGTGAATTTTTTGTGGGGAAGATTCTTCCAACGCATTTGTCCATTTCATGATGGGTGATTTACAAGGGCATCTGCTCACATCACACTGAGTTTTCAGCAGTTTTTGACCAAAACCAGCATGACCCTCATGCCTCACCCTCCCTATTCACTCCATCTTCGCCCAAGCAATGTCTTCTGCCCACCCCCATGAGAAAAGTCCTCAAAGGGAAATGTTTTACTGATGTGGAAGAGGTGAAAAAAAAAAAAACAGCAGAAGCACTAAAAAGCATCAAAATTGATGAGTTCAAAAATTGTTTTGAGAAGTGAACAAAGCATCTCAATAGATGTATCTGAGCAAATGAAGAGTACTTTGAAGGTGAAGGAAGTTTAAACATAAGAATAAAAATACAATTTTTTAGTTAAAATTTTTTTTTAAAAAAGTTCTGGGGTTTTGGGGGTCCCCTCTCATATTCATTGGCAAAATTTATTTGGAAAATATAACAAAAATTTAAATGAGCACATTTATATTAGGGAAGTGTAGTTTGTAAAGTAACTGGAAATAACTTTAAGAGACAACACCTATACAGATAAAATGATAAAACTGTACTGTACGATATAAAAATTACCAAAGAAAATAAAAAATATAAGATATTGATAGATGAGATTTACTACTACAAAAATGGCAATTTTCCTAAATAAATCTTACTTTCAATGCAATTTCAATCAAAATTCCAGTTGTATTTTTTATGAACCCTAATAAGCTTATTATAAAATGAATGGGGGAAAAGTTTCCAAAGAACAAAGACTATATTGGCATAAAGAATGCAGAGGGTTGGCCAGGCTCGGTGGCTCAACCTGTAATCCCAGCATTTTGGGAAGCCAAGGTGAGTGGATTGCCTGAGCCTGTGGGTTTGAGACCAGCCTGGGCAACATGGTGAGACCTAATCTCTACAATAAATCAAAAATTAACCGGGTGTGGTAGCGTGCGCCTGTAGTTTTGGCTACTTGGAAGGCTGAGGTAGAAGGATCACAGGAGCCCAGCAGGCCAATGCTGGGGAGGCTGTAAGTTTGCCACTGCACTCCAGTCTGGGTGACAGAGTGAGACTCCTACTCCAAAAAAAAAAAGAAAAATACAGAGAGTTGATTTGTGACATCCCAGTTATTTAAAAATTCTATGAGTTGACTGGTGAAGGAATAGACAGAGAACAATGGAACAGAACAGAAAACCCCCAGAGAGACTCATAATGATATAGAATGTGCTAGTTGAGAAAAGTAACATTACAAATCAATGAGTGAAGGGTGGAATGTTCTACAATCCTGAGACAACGTAAGTACAAGGGAAAATAAGATTTTTAGTGTAAAAACACTATACTGTATTTAACCCAAAATCTAGATGGATTAAAGGGAAAAAAAATTTAATTTTGTTTTCTACGTTATTTATTTATTGAGTTTGAGTCTCACTCCATTGCCCAGGCTTGAGTGCAGTGGCATGCTCACTGTCACCTCAGCTTTGGCCACCGGACACGGTGATCCTTCTGCCTCAGCCTTTCAAGTAACTGCAACTACAGGCACAGGCTGCCGCCCCTAGCTAATTTTTGAGTTAACATAGAGAGGCGGTCTTGCCAAGTTGTCTGGGCTGGTCTCGAACCCGCGGGCTTAGGCAATCCACTTGCCTTGGCCTCTCAGAGTGCTGGGTTTACAGGCTGAGCCATTGAGCCTGACTGCTTTCTACATTTGTAAGTAAATATAGGAGAATCTTTTTATAGCTTTTCAGAAATGGAAGGCTTATGTACCAACACAAAAAGCATAAGCCATAAAAGGAAAGATTGATAAGCATAAAAACAGTAAAAAAAAATTTTCAATCTAATTTTAGAAACTCCTATTTACAAGTTAAAGGACAAGCCACAAATTAGGAAAAGATAGCTGTGATGCATATAAAAAAGGTATCAAGAGCATAAGTAGAACTACTACAGAATCGAAAAGAAAAACTCCAATTATTTATAAAAAGTTATCAACAGACAATTAATGGGCAAGGAAACCCAAGTGATTTAACAAACATTTGAAAGATTTGTCATTTGGGGGAAATTCTAAAAAATTAGTAGGGAACTATTTCTCAACTTATTACATTGGTAATCAATGAAGAGTTTAATCATACTAGGTATGAGCAAACATATAAAAATGGGAACTTTTAAAAATTTGTTGGAAGAACTATAAATTCTTACTTTCACTTTAAAAGGCAATTTGTTATTATTAACAAATTAGAAGATGCCCATTCAATAGGTTTCAGTGTATAGTTATTCATCCCCTAGAGAAACTCATATACAGGCCTACAAGCAATCAAGCTCAAGGATCTTGATTACAATCCTTTTGCATTAGGGAAAATACTGGAAGGAATTTAAATATCCACTAATATGAAAACGAATTTGTAGTATAATCATGCGACACAATATTGTGTAGCAAGTAAAAAGACTGAAGTAAATTTACACATCAATTTGGCAGAACTCTAAGATAGACAGGTGGGTGAGGAAAAATTATAGTAAGTTGCATTTATGTAAAATGTAAAGAACATATAAATTACTATGTATTGCTTACAGACATATGGAGTAAAGTGTAGAGATTGTCAAAGATAAATGCAAAATCAGAACAGAGATGTCCTCTGGGCTTGCAGGGGTAGGCAGTGGAATAAGGGAAATGTACAAGGACCAGTTTCAACCAAATCTGCAATTTACATAAATTGTAAAAACATGACTAATAATCAATGTTAGCATTTGTTAATCCCAGATAGATATATGGGTATCTGTTGTCTTATTCTCTGAAATACTATAGTCCAATCTGACCACCTTGTACTACCTTGATTACAACAGCATTAACACTGTTATCATCTCTCCTTTGAAGTGTCACAGAAGCCTGATCAAATAATGTCACTGTTCTGATAAAAATTCTTCAACTGATTCCTTCTCTCTGTCAGGAAAAGCCCAAGGGCTTTCAGTGACCTCCAAGTTCAGATATGACATGTACTCTCTCCATTGCTGTTCCTTGAATGTCACCTGCTCCAAAGCCTTTATACTCGCTGCTTCATCTGCCTGGGATGTTCTTCCTTCCTGGCTCAGGGTTTTACCTCTGAGAAATTTTCTTCCCTGATTATCCATCACACAGTAAGTACTTTTCAACCACATCCCTTGCCTTTTCTGTACTGAACTTATCCTCTTCCAAGACATGTATTACTTATTAATTGTCTGTCTCTCTCATCAAATTACCAGTCCTAGAGGACTACCTGTAGGGAATAGGCACTTAATAAATGTGTTGAAAGAACAAATGAAATACTATGAATAATTAGTGATACCCATATCATGCATCTTGCCTTTAATCACATTTGTTTTGCTTTCTAACTTTGCATGTAATGATCTACAATAATATTTTATACTCTAAAGTAATATATTTGTTATGCTTTTTGAATCTTACATAGATATGGTAGATATAAAGGGAAACAGACTTTATTCAAGGATTATTCTGAAAGACAAATAAAGAGGCATTCTAAAAAAGCAAGAAAAAATATGTAGGAGTATTTTGTTAACATGGTATAAAAATTTCTAGTGAATGCATATTTTTGCACTTATTTATACTTTATATACTCAGATATAAATATATACCTAAGGCCATATAGCTACATAGACAAGGGTTAGGTATTCATATACAATAATTATTTTTCCCTAACTCCCCAAATATTTGTTAAAATTTACCATTAAAAAAAAATCCTGAGATTGTCAATGTGTCAGTAAAAATACCCAGAAATGAATGAACACTAAAGTATATTCCATAAATGTTGCTCTACTTATGGCATGCTCATTATTGTATGAAATCCTCAAAGCAATAATCTGGTTGAGTTAGAGCCCAATTATATATCTGTAGTAAATAAAATAATTCTTTGTCACTGCGCTGTTTTGAAGATTATATTGGCATAAGTCAAGAACTGATTCAATGTAGGAAAGAAACAGCATCCACTTTACAAAACTTTAAGCTAATCATAAAAATATAAAGAAAATTCTGCCGAGTACTTCAATGTAAGATTAACTGCTACTTTCCAACCCACTTCCTTATGGTATTTATAACTCCATCATATAGATGGGGGAAAAATCATCACTGGCTTTCAAGAGGCTACTTGGTTTCCTTCTGAAGTTTCTCTTTCAGAAATCCATTATTAGTTCAAGTTGAACTAATCACCCCCTCCCCCACTATTAATAGCTTTTAGTGAAAAGAAGAGTGAGACTTTGTGTCTTGTAGTGCAGTGGTCCCCAAACCCTGGGCCATGACCAGTAATGGTCTGTGGCCTGTCAGGAAACAGGCCACACAGCAGGAGGTGAGCAGCAGGAGAGCAGGTGAGGCTTCATCCGTATTTACAGCTGCTTCCCATTGCTCACATTACAACCCAAGCTCTGTTTTCTGTTATATCAGTGACAGCATTAGATTTTCATAGAAGCGCGAACCCTATTGTGAACTATACACGCAAGGGATCTTAGGTTGTGCGCTCCTTATGAGAATCTAATGCCTGATGATCTGAGGTGGAGCTGAGGCAGTGATGCTAGTGCTGGGGAGTGGCTGCAAAACAGAGTAACATTAGCAGTGAAGTTTAACTGCCCAGAGACTATAATAAATCAATTGCTTGCAGACTCATATTAAAACCCTATCAGTGAGTGGCAAGTGAGATGATGTACTTCAGTTGTACTGCTGGGTCTAGTGGCAGGCTTTAAGTCAGAATCCAACACTTATTTTAATCCATGTGTGGCCTGTACCATCTGCGCCTCTTTCCCGCACTGCATGTTTGTCTCAGACACAGTTTTGGTAAGCCCACAAGCTAACCCTAGCCAAAATGAGTAAAAAAACAAATGTCACTGGACAGCTTCTTTGAAAAGGAGGAAAGACCCAATGATGAGACAGCGGAATACGACAAGACTGCCAACAAAAGGAAAGCTGCATTTAAAAGAAAATACCGCCGGCCTGGTGGCTCAGCCTGTAATCCCAGGACTTTGGGAAGCCGAGGCGAGTGGATTGCCTGAGCCTGCAGGTTTGAGACCAGCCCCGGCAACTTGGTGAGACCTTGTCTCTAAAATAAATCAAAAATTAGCTGGGTGGAGTAGCGCAGGTCTGTTGTTCTGGCTATTTGGAAGGCTGAGGTGGAAAGATCTCCTGAGCCCAGCAGGTCAAAGCTGGGGTGGCCATGAGTATGCCACTGCACTCCAGCCTGGGCAACTCCAACTCAAAAAAAGAGAAGAAAATACTAAGCATCTTACTTAAATTACGGGTTCATTGCAACAGGTGATTTACCTTCTCCAAGCCCGCTTTGTACGATAAATGGCAACCAGCTATCTGATAAAGCCATGAAACCTTCAAAATTGCTTTGCCACATGGAGACCAAGCACCCTGCATTTAAAATATGCAGACTTTGGAGTTTTCAAAAGAAAAAAAAAAACATGAACACAAATAACAGAAGCAATTGTTGAAGGCCATCACATCATCAAATGTGTCCGCACTGAGAGCATTATTTTTAGTGGCTAACCACATAGCTAAAGCTAAGAAGCCCTTTACTATTGGTGAAGAGTTGATCTTGCCTGCTGTTAAGGACATTTGTCACAAACTTTTAGGAGAGGCTGCAGCTCTTCAGGTGGCTCGTGTTCCTCTTTTGGCTAGCACTAAAAATAGACGAATTGATGAAATAGCAGAGGATATTGAGGCACAATTGTTAGAGAGGATTAACGAGTCATGGTATGCAATGCAGGTTGATGAGTCTACCAATATTGACAAGGCAATAGTGCCTCTTTTTTGTGATATATTTTTCAGAAGGATGTGCAGGAGGATATGCTATGTGCACTTTTGTTGCCAAGGAATACTACCACATCTGCAGAACAATTCAAGTCTTGGAATGATTGCATATCAGGTAAACTGAAATGGTCATTTTGTGTCTGTATATGCACAGACAGAGTAGCTGCCATGACTAGACGGCTTTTTGATTTCACTTCTTGGGTCAAAGAGGATGCTTCTGAATGTGAAAATATGTACTGTGTCATCCACAGAGAAATGCTGGCTAGTCAAAAAATGTTACCTGAACTTAACATTGTTTTGCAGGATGTGATTAAAATTATTGACCACATTAAAGCGCATACCCTTAACTCACATCTGTTTGTGCAATTCTGTGAGGAGATGGACACAAAGCATACACATCTTCTCTTATACACAGAAGTGAGATGGATTTCTTTTTTTATTTGATTTGATTTTTAACTTTTTATTTTAAAGATGTGGGCTACAATTCAGAGTTAAGTATACAAATGTTCATTATGCAGGTACCCTTATTGATGAGGTGTGCCCCTCCCTCCCCTGGCAGTTTCTCACTACTGCCAATGAGATGGCTTTCTAATGGTAGATCACTAGCAAGGGTTTTTGAGTTAGGAGAGCCACTCCAGAGATTTCTTTTAGAAAAACAATCACCACTGGCAGCCCATTTCAGAGACACAGAATAGGTTACAAAACTTGCTTACTTGTGTGACATACTCATTCTCCTCAACGAACTCAATCTGTCACTTCAGGGGAGAAAAACAACTGTGTTCAAGTCAGCAAATTAAGTGACTACATTCAAAGTCAAGCTGGAATTATGGGGGCAAAGAATGAACACTGGGATTTTTGACATGCTTCAAGCATTAGCAGAGATTTTGAAAGAAACTGAGCCAGGAGCTTCTTTCTCCCAACTGGCATTGTATGGTCACCTATTTCAGTTTTTAAAAGAATCTGGGCATTATTTCCCAACCACAAAAGACCGCCAGACTGGGAAGGAGAGGATACACAACCCATTTGTGAATAAGTCAGATAAACCAACTTTGTTCGTGCTAGAAGACAATCAACTGCTTGAGATCACAGATGATGGTACCTTGAAAGTATATTTGAGACAACTTCAAATCTCCATACATTCTGAATTAAAGTCAAGGCAGAATTTCCTGAGATTGCAACAAAAGCACTGAAAAGCTTGCTTCCATTTCCAACATCCTATCTTTGTGAAGCAGTGTTTTCTGCAGTGACAGCAACCAAAACGAGATCACAGAGTAGACACTTCGGGTGTCACTGTCTTTCATCACCCCCAGATGGGACCATCTAGTTGCAGGAAAACAAGCTCAGGGTTCCCGTTGACTCTGCATTATGGTGTGTTGCATAATTATTCTATACGATGTAATAACAATAGAAACAAAGTGCACAATAACTGTAATGCACTTGAATTATCCCTAAACCATCCCCTACAATCCCAGGTCCATAGAAGAATTGTTTTCCATGAAACTGGTCTCTGATGCCAAAAAGGTTTGGGACCACTACTGCAGTGCCAGTATTTAAGCTCTAAATTACAAAGGTTTCTTCATCTGTTACTTAGTTCTGGATATTTCTATTCTTATTTACCACAGCACGGATCTGTTCAATTGCTAGAACTACAATTATCATCTAATTTCATAAAGCATAGGCTTTAGCAGCCTTCTATTTGAAGCTAATTCTTTGATCCTTATGCTTCGGTAATGATATGAGTTTCATAAACGTCTTATCCTTAGGAAGAGACCAACTTCCAGAATGAGCCTTAACTGAAAGGGTACCTTACCCTGTCCTCTGTACACTCTCTGTGTCATTCTAATAATGATCCACCCTGGATACATCAGTCACTAAAATACTATCCTCTATTTATTAAAGCTTTTGATTTTTTTCTTTTGTGTTGTCATTTTACTGTTTATTTCTTTACTCTTCATAATATTTGAGCTAAAGTAATAGCTAGCACCACATTGGGTACATGATAAATGCTTAACTAAATTTTAATGGGATGCAAATAATACATGTAAAAATTATGAATGAATATTATACGAATAGTAAATAAGCCCACTTTCTATAACATGCATACCCCTTAGGTTTCTGGGGTATGTAAAAGCTTTGTTAATAGCAATACTGCTCTCCTCATTACACTAAGGTTGAGAAGCTCATTTGCCAATGTGCAATAGGACATGACAAGGCAAGGATTGGATATGCCCATAATAAGATTATTTTTCCAAAAGTTGTAGGGGGAGGGACTCTATGAGGGAGGAGAGAGTTTGGCTACAGAATGATGACTTGCAGCAGTTCATATAACAGATGCCAAAGTCTTAGTGTTATTTCTCCACCCTCCCTCTGTTCCCAAATGTGTTTCATTAATCTCCCAGCATACACCGCCATCTGAGATCTGAAATTCTTTTGCCTTCGTTTTAACAAGAAGATGAGGTTGAACATGAGACAATGAGAGAAATGGCATGATAGAAGTAAGGTTAACAAAGAGACTCTAGGCCAGTTTTGGTAACTCCAGATTGTTTTAATTGTAATAAGAATTTTCTTTTGCTACAACTACAAATAGACCTTATTAATTATGGTAACCAAGGGAATGAGTTCCTTTTTCTCATTCTTATGAAAATGTGGTTCTTATTTTACTCGATGTGCCATATGCATTCTTTTCTTAATAGGACATTTATAGGGCTTTAATCATAAGGCTAGGATTCTTTCTTTCTTTCCTAAAGTATTTAAGAGATAGTCAAATGCCATCTCTTTATCATATCTAATGGGGGGGTCTCATTAAAAAGCTGAAGGGTTCAGTCTCCCTGTTCATTTGGTTTCTCTGAACCAATGTAGTCATGATGTAGGAACTTAAATTTCTAGTTATTGTCCCCTAGTCCCTTCTTAGTGACATCTATACATTTTCTCCTTGGTTCGGTACACCCCAAACTATTTATTTCACCTGGCACTACCCATTTTTTATACCTCCTTTGTTTCCCCTTCTTATACCTTGCTGCATAGTCAGCTTTTAGATTGATCTGTTCTGGCTGCGAGTCTGCAAGACCAGTTTGGATGGCATGGCATATTATTATTAAGACATTGTGGGGAAACAGGTTTAGAAGAGCGGGTCGGGCCTAAATATAAAGGTTGATGAGTCTCTGGCTTTTCTCTGATTTTCTGGACTTGATGGTATAGACAATGAAGAAAAAAAATATCAAGAAAGGGTTATAAGACTTAGGAATTGTTTAAATGATTGATTTGGACATGCTGTAGACAGAACCTTAGTGCAAGTCCACACAGGCTGCACGCAGCTCAATGTCATAAATTGCTCATAATACTGCAGTCCAAGGCATGTGTTTGAGGTGCATAATGTGGTTGTCCTAGTCAGCTATTGGAGAAATTGTGACTTAGTCATAAAGATATTCAATTTTTCAGAAAACGACGCCAAGAATTATTTGAAGCAATTAGTTTTTTTCTTTCCTTTTTTTGGAGCAAAAGTATGGAATAAGGAGCTGTATTAGAAGACTACTGTGCACATCTATAAACAAGATGATGAGGGCTAGGTTAGAGTCTAATGATGGGAATAGAAAGGAAGGAGTAAACGACAAAGCCATTATGAAGCAGAACAGCAACAACAACAAAATTAGTGACTCAAAAGACAGAGGAAAACAACCTAAGGCTGTCTAATATGGATGGCTAAGCACTGCTTAACAAGGAGAGTTGAGCTGATGAGTAAATGTAAAAGAAAAAGAACACATTTAGTATGTTGTGGTTTAGGTAGAGGTGGAACTAGAGAATAGGTCTTCTGACTCCTCATCAAAGACTTTTCTCCATTATTCTACCATGATTTTCTATAAACAGACTTCTTCCTTTCATTTTACTTTAAAATTCTAGAAGACAAAGTAATTAATATACTTAGCATTTTGACAAAATGTATCAAAAATCAACAAAATCATTAGGCCAGGTTTATTTGCATTTTCTTCCCCTGCATTAATTTTTAGCTATGAATTTTAATAGTAATGCCAGAAGTACTGAAGGAGAAAGGAATTTAACCAATATTTAAAATAAGTTTATCTTGACAGGTTCCATTCTAGAACTTTACATTTTATTTAGCCATAAACCTATGGAATTATACATTGTTTCCATTTTAGAGATGAGAAAACTGACTGAGATGAAGGAATCAAATTCCCGAGTCTCCAACAGTAGAACATTATGGGACTGAAATTCAAGTTCAAGTCTAGCTATAAAAGCCTTCCTTGTCTACTCTCCACAAATTATGTCTCAAATATGGATAGTACTAAATGTGGATAGTATGGATAGTGTTGAGACTGCTGAAGGAAATAAAAAGTAAAGACAATAGTTCTTTTTCTTCCTGATTATACTATGCTGCCAGCATTGCTTGATAAATTTTATTTGAACTAAGCACTACTAATTGAAACACTTGAGGTGATAAAATTCTACCTCATTAGGTTTTTCATGGAGGGAAGTTTATCTGAGATCTCCAAGAAGCACCACTGGAGGGTTCACTGGAGTAATTATCACTGGTCAGGTGCCATCTGTTCCAATGCATCATAGTCAAATTACCTCAAGGCTAACACAAATTGTGTTCCCTTTAAAGAAAAGACAGCACAACATATCTTGCATACCTTAAACTAAAAGTAAGTCTTCCTAATAGGTAAGTCATCTAGACTCTAGGTGTGTGCTTTCTCCATGTTGGAGAACCAAAAGAACTAAATTGCAGTGGAGATGTGGAGTATTTGAATAGTGATGGTAGTTCAAGTCTGATATTAACAAATTCATTAATGATATGGTGAGACTGCAGTCAAAGCTGGAGAGACCAGTCCTTCCCGCAGGCTGTTGTGAAGAAACCAGTCTGAAACTGTATTAAAGGGTAGAGAGGAGGGTGAGCAGGGTCGGGGGAGGGGGCAGTGGGGATCTACTTGGTTTTGTGTGAAGTTTGTTTAAAGGCATTCACGTTTCAGTTTTAAAAGGATCTGTAGAGCACCTACAGTGCTAGGTTCCATGATGGGCCTAAGGATGCAAAGAGGAACAAGACAAGGCCCTGCTTGTAAGAATTTCCAATCAACTAGAGGAGCAAAAAAGAAGATATTCTGGTCCTCTTTGAAGTCTTTGTGAGTCTATAAACTTAGCTAATATGAATAAACTTGGCTAATATGACAAAAAAAAGAGGAGAAAGGCTGAGACATCAATACATTTTCCAGGAAAGCAGAAATACACAGAGTTGTATCTATCTTGTAGATTTGCAGCAAGACCTTATTTTCCCCCTCAAGATTTTCTGTCATGACTGGACAAAAGGAAAATAAAAGCTGAAACTAATATTTCTGGGAAGAAAATGACATTAAAAACTTTAAGTTCTTGGTTTTTAAAGACCAACCTGTGAAGAGATAAAGAAGGGAAGCCAGATAAAAGTTGTTGCAGCCTGCCATGAGCCTGAGCAGAAGTTGCTTCAGGTTGTGCTGTGTTCCAAAAACCTACTGAAGTCCTTGGAAACCCAAGCCTCTAAAGTTGCAAGAAGAGTCTAGAGTACAAAAGATCCTGGGCAGAAATATCCAAAATCACTTCCGATCCAGATGGAAAAAAATACAGAGTGTCCCCAAGTTGGAGAGTCTCCAAAATCTGAAGTGTTTCCTGTGATTCAGAACAAAAAACCTGTGATCTAAGAAAGGGCTCTGGAACTAAGGAGTGAATGGTTGGGTCCATGTGGCAATTCCCATGATAAAGCAAAGCCAGCATTTTATTACATTAAAACTTCAAGCATTTCCTACCCAATTCTTTAAATCTCTCTCTTTCCTATTCTTTATTTTCCCTTCCTTCTTCCCTAGCATAAATGGCTCTATAAATGACTATATCCCACAAAACAAGCTTCACAAGAACCCATAGGTCACAAAAACAAACAGCAATAGTTGATTGGATATACTTTCTGTTGCAGTTTGATGATAATTCGGTAAGCAACAATATTAAGAGCTGAATAGCGATTTATTCAATCATGTTATCCAATTATATTATTTTTTGATGTAGTTTCTACCTATGGAAAAAACATTATTGGTTGGATAGTGGACAGGCATTGTGAAAGACCGCTGGAGACAACTGGTAAAACACAAGGCGGCACCCTTCCCCTGGAGGCTCAAGCCAAATTTCTGTCATCCAGTCAGGAAGGGGTAGCTGACCTTTGGTACTGACCTAATACCCAAGCTCAATACATCTTGACCTTTATACAACTCGTCTTCTTTAGTGTTACCTACTGCAGGGCTCTCTTCTCTCTGAGCCACAAACCCATACTCTCTGTGCTCTGTTTTATGTGTAATAGCTTCCACCTTTCACCTTAAGCCCCAACACCAGAGCTCACAATTTTCTGATTGGTATTCAAATGATCATGTGCTCCAGAATAAATAAATAATGCAGTGACCCAGATGCTGATTTTAGAGTAGATGCTTAAAAAAGCAAAAACTATCATTTCCCCATGCCTTTATAAAATATTCATATTTCAGTTTTCACATCTCCCTGGAAAAGGTCAAGGAAAAAGAAGCATTTCTGTATAAGGAAAATGGAGTATCTTTTAAAATTACCCAAACTAGACCTTCATGGGACAGAATGTTCCTTTATCTACAAGTGTTTATGCTAAGAACTTCTTCTGAGAAACATAAGCAATGATGACATGACATAAAAGGAAAAAACGATGCTTTAAAGTGGTTTTACAATGACATGAAATGCCATTTAGCCCACTGCATGAGCTTCTGTTCCTGCAGGCAAATTTTACGAAGGAAATTTCAACAAGTGAAAGAGCAGTCACAGAAATAACACCACAATAAGATTTTCACAGTCAGTGCAGATGTGACTCGAATGCACTATGGAATCCATTGCACCCAAAGGGAAAAGGGCAGGAATTCAACAGTTGTGAGTGTCCCTAGGGCTTGCCATCGATCAATTTCCCTTTTAAGGCTATAATTCTCCCAATGCAGAATTATATCTCAAGTTTTTAATGAACCAAACACTCCACTCTGTTCACCACTTCCGGGCATTTAAAAGTACAAAACCAACTTTCTGGACTATTTCTAGAAATGTGACATTGTGCTTTTCCAACATAACCCAGTTATAGCACACAATTTGGAGGGAAGCATCTTTTTGCGATGTCTGTATTTATAATATCTTTCAACATAAAGTACATATTTACTCATTCTCTGAGTGTTGATAAGAATGGCTGCTGTTATTAATTATGGTGCTGTTATTAATATTTTAATTTCATACGCTGCATAAATACTTCTCTGATTAGCCAAGTCTAGTATTGCTAAAACTCATTTTACGCTTTTGCAGTAAAAGTCTTTTGTGTATTTAAATTGTTTCATCAAAGAAAAATTGTCAGGGACTTCCCCTCCCCCCTCATTTCTTGCCATTATTGGAAGAGTTCCCAACATAGAAAAAAATAACAAAGAAACACTAGTGAAATAATGAATCACACTTGAACTGCCCTGGCTTAACTGTAATATATAATTATAGGTTGCTATACAATTAGAACCCTTTTATTTTAATAATGTCTCCACGTGTCTAAATACCTAATGCCTCTCATGAGGTTAGATTAAAAGTACCATATTTCTTTCTTCCTTTCATAAACTACCATCATTAAGAAATGAGGAGGCAAACTTTTACAAATAATAGCAATTACAGCTATATCACAATCTTTAGGGCATCTTCAGCCATTCCGATGGGTCTCCCTCATTCTCCTTGCTTATACTTCAGAAAAACCAGCATCTGCTTCTGATCTGATGTCATACAGAGTCAAGTCCCCTCTGTTTAAGTCCAAGAGAAAAGATGAGGTAATGTTAACAAGGCATGTTGCCTGTTCAGAGAAACTAATTGTCAGCAGGGCAAGCTGCTTCTCTGGGGACTGACAGCACTGCAGTTGGCTGGTGGGCATGCCTGTCACTTGGGTCTTGCAGGACTCTATTTTAGGAAAGACATACCAGACCTAAGAAAGTCTAAAGGAGCACTAGACTGCTGTAATTGCATTCACAGCTATTTGGGACTTGAGTTGATGTAACACATTCCATTTTTTTCCCTCCAAACACCCCTATTATGACTGCAAGACCAATGTGAATCTTTCTGAATATTTTTCCAACTTTTATTTTATCTAGGTCAGTTGATTTATGATTTTTAAAAGTCTGAATTCTTAAGTGAAAGCAAAGATGACTAATTTTTACAAAACTTAGCTTAGATGGGGTATATATTTTTTCCCTTAGGGTGGAGTCTTCAAAAAGGAGATTTGTAAGTCTTTCAGTATGTAATTTAACTGGGTATATGCCTTTGTAACTTGAAAGTGAAAGTCAAAAAGTGTGACCATTTGTCATATTCAGTTATCAGATATTGTGCCTTTTTGTGAACATAATTTCACCTAAAAGAGTAGAAGGATGAATATAGCATATGATGATTTCAAGAACAAATAAGAAAACTTATAAATATTGACATTGAAACAAGTAAGGGTTGGGATAAGTCAAAATTAAACCATGATAAAGAAACTAGTTGTTTGCAAGTAAACAGACTCATAGAAATATTTTGCCTTCAAAGTTGCAAGCATGAAGTTAATTCTTAGGGATGATAAGTCACAGTTCTTAGGTTTTATATAATTCCATTTTAGATATTTGAATGCAATTAAATATGACATCACATTCAGAGCTTTAGTCTTTCTTTCTCCAACTTGGCCTTTTTAGCATTTGTGAGGAAGTCTTGATTCTCTTTAAAATAGTCTGGCATCTTCCATCAAATGGCTTCATGATCCTTTCTATAAAAAATAGGGCACAGATGGAAATTCTGTGTTTGCCTTTTGGGGTCATCTTCAATCCCTAGTAAGTAGATGCAATCAGCCGGCCTATAGCAGAAGGGTCTAAAAAGTTTGAGGCAATGATATGCTATTAAAAGTTAACAGCTGTTTGCATTCTGATTAGCCATATCAATAAAGATTATAGCCCAGGATGCCTTTCAAAGTCCAGAAGTTATAGATGCCTTTAGTTGTAGATAGATAAGTAACTATTACATATGTGAAAGAAAATAGATGATTGGGAGAGGAAGGAGAGAAAGAGGGAGGGAGGATAAAGCATGAGAGATATGGAGGGGGCATTTGCTTCAAATGTCCTGATAAGCTTCTAAGAAACTCTGTCAAAAGTCAAGAACAAAATGTACTGTATACTGACTTGTGGAGTTTTTATGCAGGGCAGCCAAACCTGTATAAGGGAAATAGATCTGAGCTGAAAACTGCAAAGCTTACTAAATAGTTGTATTCGTCAAAACTTGGTGATACAAATAGTTTGAGGGGTGACAGTACTGGGGTCTGAAAGATCTTGTCAAACTAGACCGATGGCTGGAACTACCAAGATTACATTTAATAGAACTAAATATAAATTCTGAGCTTCCAGTTAAACATGACTGTTTGAACACCTGTATTTACTTCTGCTCTCCCCCCCAAACTCCACTATGATGATGGTTAAGGAATTTTAAAAAGACACAAATTGACACGGTCAAGTCGAATGGAAGACAAGATCACAGCAGGTGAGAAATGGGAACAAAGTTTTGGAAGCAGAAAAGCAAACACAGAACTAGTAGCTAACTATGTGTGGCTGAGATGAATAGGAAATGAAACCAAAAAGAAACAAGGGCTTAGGAATTACAGTCACCAGACACTTCTAAATGTAGTGGTATGAGCTGGGGCTGAAGATACAGGATTGGTAAGTACCACTCTTCTATTCTTCTCCACCCAAACAAGAGCATATGTTTACTCTCTGCAAATATAGATGTGGATGAAGTCGAGACATTGAACAAAAAAATAGCCTATCGATGGAAAGTCTACACTGTGAATACAAGGTTCCTCCCTTCCCTCGCTCCCAGAAGTTTGTCAACCAGGTTTTCAGCCAGAAGAAATGATATTAAAAGATTATAAAACTGGCCTTGCCCAAGAGTAGATCCAGTCAAATGCTGGTATTTGAGAATTTCTCAACTATGAAATGGCCAGGTCTCATTTGATCAACCATCTGGAAAGCCTGCCATCAACTATCCTGCCTATGTATATACAGCTTCCAGTAAGGATTTTAGTGCCTCTTAAATATAGGCCAATAGAGAAAAATCAGCAGATATCTGATTCAAAATAAACAGAAGAGGAAAAAAAAAAAAACAGAAGAATGAGGCAAGGAAGGAAACAGGAAAAACCTTCAAACTATAACTAATGTGCTCATGAAGGAAAGGGAAGATACTTTTAGCCAAGAAACAGGAAGAACTATAAAATAAGCTATAAAAAAGGAACAATTAGAGATTTAAAATAAGCTCTTGGAAAATAAAAATGATAGCAGATGTTCTCACTTATAAGTGGGAGCTAAGCTAACGGTCTGTAAAGACATATAGGATAGTATAATGGACACTGGAAACTCAAAAGGAGAACGGGGAGGGGGAAAGGATAAAAAAATCACCTATTGAATACAATGTGCACTAGTAGGGGTGATGGATACACTTAAAACACAGACTTCTTCACCATCATACACCCTGAAACCAAAAACTGTTGGTTCCACCTTAAGCTATCAAAATAAAAACACGCTGGGCGCAGTGGCTCAAGTCTATAATCCCGGCATTTTGGCAGGCCGAGGTGAGAGGATTGCCTGAGCCCAGGGGTTCGAGACCAGGCTGGGCAACTTAGTGAGACCTCATCTCTACGATATATCAAAAAATTAGCGCGTGGTAGCGTGTGCCTGTGGTTCCGGCTATTTGGAAGGCTGAGGCAGAAGGATCGCCTGAGCCCAGAGGGTGGCTGTGAGCATGCCACTGGAATCGAGCCGGGGCAACAGAGTGAGACTCTGACTCAAACAAATAAAATAAAATAAAAACAATTATAGCAGAAATAACACAAAAAACTCAAGAGAAAAGGAGAGATATAATGAAAATATTTCCCAAAAGTAGCTAAAAGGGCAAGGAAGTTCAGTCCAAGAGGCCTGACATACAAATAAATTTTTTTTCCAGAAAAAAAAAATAGAATAAAGAAAACATTTTATCCAAGAAATACTGTAAAAAACAATATTGGAGCTCTTATCCAAGAATAATATAGGAAAAATGTTACGGAATAATTTCAGAACGTAAATTTCCACTTTGAAGTGAAATAAATTTAAGAGTTATACTATAAAATTTCTTAATACTAGAGATTATGTAAAGATCTTAGAAGTTTCACTAGAAAGTTTAAAAAAAAGATCAAAGATAATATATTAAGTATAAAGATGGCTTCAGATTTCTTAATGGCAAATCTGAAAGTTAGAAGAAAATGGAGCAATGTTATCAAAATTCTTAAGGAGACTTAGTTTCAATACAGAATTCTATACCTAGTCAAAAGGTCAAATTAAGAGTAGAATTAAGGCACTCCCAGACATGATATGTCTCAAAAAATTTATCATCTTTTTTCAGGAAGCTGCCAGAGAATATCATCTATCAAAATGTGAAAGTAAAATAAAAGATGCAAGATTCAGGAAACAGAAGATTCAACACAAGAGGAAGACGAAAGAAATTCCCAGGATGATGACATAGAGAGCTCTCTAGCCAACAGTGGTACAGCTGATCTAGAGAGCAATCGATCACATTGAAGCAGGGGAATACACAATTCTAGGATGAATTGTGTGTGTGTGTGTGTGTGTGTGTGTGTGTGTGTGTGTGTGTGTGTGTAAGAAAATGTTTTGTTCTCTAGTAAGCTCATGCCTTTATATATGTTTGTCCTTCCCTAGAAAGTCTTATGAATTGAGAATGAGGACATCATAAAGTTTAGGTTGGATCCTAACTCAGGGAATGTGTACACTTCAAGTGAGAAGGGACCATCGCAGTTCTTTAGAGCCTACAATAATGCAGCCACAGGTGCAGATAGGCACTCAAAGGATTAATGATGAAAACTCATTTATTGAATTACGTTCTCCCAGATATGTCCTG
>NW_007260372.1:293541-376112 GCF_000164805.1 Carlito syrichta
TGTGTGTGTGTGTGTGTGTGTGTGTGTGTGTGTGTGTGTGTGTGTGTGTGTATGAGAGAGAGAGAGAGAGAGAGAAAGACAGAGAGAGAGAACACAAGATTACTTGATGTTTAAACCTTCCAAAATTAAATTTTCTATACTAACAAAAACTTAAGACTTGAGTGTCAGGTAGATTGAATGCTAAGCAAACAACCAAAATCAGAGTCAATAAATAATTCCAGGAAAAAGAATTAGATACACTAAAAAAGAATTACCATAGCAACCATAGACATATGACTCAGCTGTAGACATTTATAAAGCTATAATATTATATATTAAATATTGATTTAAAATAACTGATTTAGAAAATTGTCCCTGGTAGGATGAGCCTGGAAAGACTTGTTTCTTTTCCCCACCACATTGACTCCATTTCAGAAAAAAGTAGGCTTGTTTGATAACAGTAATAGTCATAGTCTCAGCAATCATGATTGAAGGACATGAACCACAAAATGAAGCAACCCAGAATCTCCAGGTGAGCCCAGATGGCTTTCTATTCCTACAAAGGAACCCAAGAGGCAGGTCCCTCGGGTGGCATAGTCCCTCCATCTCTCTTATGGACAACGATAAATCAAGAGTAGGAACTTAGCAGAAAAGCTGGTAAAGTCCAAATCCAAAACTATTTTATTCCATTCGTTTAGGTGTGTGTTTTATGTGGAAGAAATTAGACAGTTGGTTTGATTTGGAAACGCTGGTTGATACTTTATATATAGCTGGTTGTTTTGATTTATAATCATAAGTTGAACCTATTTCTAATTACCTACGTCATTTGAGATATTCCAAAATTGTTCACTAAATTTAATGGGCCACTAATGGACTCTCTTACAGTATTTTTTAAAGGCCCCATTGTCCTTGACTTTAATGTGCAAATAGATGTTTTTACAGGAAATGTTGTTGGGTTTCTATAAGACTCAGAAACTAAAGAACCACTAAAAACATAAGTAAAGGTTAAAAAACAGGAAATAGTTAGAGTCTGAAGAACACTTTTCCACAAATTTTATCATCAAAAGACCATGACTGGCATTTCTGGCAATCAGTCTCACAGAGTGGAAAACAGAACCCACATGGTATCTCTCTCCTCGGAGGGCAGTCACAGTCTCCACTGAGATAACAGTTGCTGACAAGAGGGTGTGAAAAGGATGTCATAAAGTCCTATGTTTTTCAGTTGGGCTTATGCCATCGTCAATTGTTACCAGCTAAGTATGTAGATGATAAAAATAAAACTGGATTTGTATTATAACCACAATGAAGGGATTTTATCTTCAGACAGAAAGTTCCATTAGATCTGAAACATCTTATCTCATTGTTTATCTCCATAACTGTGTTGAGAAGTCACTCTAGATGAGCCTTTACAAAATATAGTGTGAATTTCTTTCTTAAAAAACAAAAAAATAAAAGCAGCATGGGACAACTTCTTGGTGAAGAAGTTCATGTTGATCTGAGTGCAATTTTATTGTTTCATACCTTCAGAATACTAGTGATGTGACTGGTGATTAGTATTTCTATGAAATTTAGCTGTTGCATAAAATAAAAATTACATTGTTAGCACAATGGTGAGAGCTCTTAGTGTAAAAGTCTCTCTGATGCTAAAGTTATGAAGATAACAAAATTGTTTAACTGATTCAGAAAACTGGTATAGAATCTTTTTGTTAGTATGCATAGACATTACAGCTTGCATGCATGTTTTTACAAATAATAAAAAAAATTGAAAAGCCATTGGCAGTATTATCCTGATTTACTTTTGTAAACAGGGAAAATTCCTTTAATGCCTAGAAGGAACTTTTAAGAGTGTCAGGTACTTTTTTATAAAGCATTTTATTGGAATATAATTCATATACCATACAACTCACCCATTTAAAGTATCAGTTCAATGGCTTTAGTATATTACTAGATGTGCAACCATCATTGGAACATTTTTAGAATATTTTCTTTACCTCTCAATGAGAAACCCCTACTTATTAGCAGGCAAGAGTGGCATACTTTAGCAGTTTCTTCTCTTCCTTAAAAAATAAAATAAATAGGCTGGGCTTGGTGGCTCAGCCTGTAATCCCAGTACTTTGGGAGGCTGAGTCAAGTGGATTGCCTGAACCCGCAGGATCAAGACCAGCCCGGGCAAATTGGCAAGACCTCGTTGCTACAATAAATCAAAAATTAGTCGGGCATGTTAGCACATGCTATAGTTCCAGCTACTTGGAAAACTGAGACAGAAGGACCGCCAGAGCCCAGCAGGTCGATGCTGGGGTGGCTGTGAGCATGCCATGGCACTCCAGCCTGGGCGACAGAGTTAGGCTCCAACTAAAAAAAATAAAAATAAACAGCAAAAACAAACAAATAAAATAAAATAAAGAAGAGTGAGGGAATTACTTAGTTGTTTGTACACATATCTGAAGGCACTCTTTGTGGGTAACTTGAGATTTCTGTCTGGTGCTAAAGCAGTCTCCAGTGCAGTCTGTTTGTCCATAAGAGTTTGGGAACCATCAATCACTGTTAACAATGATGACCATTAATGTATTTACTGTGTTCCTGGAGCTATAAGTGGTTCATGTACGTTTCAAATACATAACTCATTTAATTTACATGACAGTCCTATGAAGTAAGTACTATCATTATCCCCAAAAGCGGAAGTATGAGTTTAAATGCTTAATGAGAGTTATTACATGCTTAATACTTTACCAGCCCCATCCTTTGGCATTCTCTGTAATTAACTATTGGACTGCAAAGTCCCTTTTCTTCAGTTCCATCTAAATATCATTCAGAATTCAATAACTTCCTCTACACATATTTTGGGCTATTTAAATATGAAACTCAGTATTCACTTGCATTCCTTTGACTATGAAAATCTTTGTAAAATGAGGATGAGTATCTAATTTGTACCTGAACTTAGCTTATGTATGTATTATAGATATAGTGTGTTACATTTTGATATAGGTTATTCCAGAGATAGGCTGTTTTCATTGCTTTAGTGCTTTGTGTGAAGGTTACTTCTTTGGAACTTGAAACACACTTGCCACAGACGTAGTGTTTTGAGTAGTTGTAAAGCCCTCTCTGGCTAGTCTACAAATACCCAAATAAACTTGAAAGTACATCTTTATAACCACTGGTTCACAGATTGATTACAGTTTAAGGGTAGTAATCATCCTGTAGAGCAATTTCCCTTAGGGGGAATTCTGAATTCCAACAGAAGTCACCTCTGCCAGTTGACCACCTCTGCCTGCTCTAAAGGGGAAGGAAGTTTCTCATAGGTGTTTCTCGTGCTCTCTCTCTCTCTCTCTCTCTCTCTCTCTCTCTCTTTCTCTTTCTCTTTCCCTCTCTCTCTCTCTCTTCCTTTTCTTCTTTTCTTCCTTCCTTCCTTCTTTCTTTCAGACAGGGTCTTGCTTTGTCACCAAAGCTGGAGTGCAGTGATGTCATCACAGCTCACTCTTACTTCCAACTCCTGGGCTCAGCTATTTTTTTTTTTTTTTTTTGAGTTTTTCTAAAGATGGGGTCTCACTATGTTGCCCAGGTTGGTCTTGAACTCCTGGCCTCAAGTGATCCTCCTACCTTGGTCTCCCAAAGTGCTTGAGATTACAGGCATGAGACACTATGCCCAGCCACACATGGAATGTTTCTGCAAATAATTGAGTGGGAAACCAAGATCAAACTCTTGGCTCTTGATCTCTAGAGTTAGAGCAGAAAAAGAATGCAAGGGGGAAGTACGTGGGATACTACCAGTGACTCCAGCATTAGAACTATGAGATTCAGGCAGCAGTAGGATGAGAGGGAATGTGTGTGTGTGTGTGTGTGTGTGTGTGTGTGTGTGTGTGTGTGTGTGTGTGTGTGTGTACACATGTGCTAAGTCCAAGCACATTTGGAGAGAGAATATGAAAAAGACAGAGCAGTGGCTCAGGCTGTAATCCTAGCACTTTGGGAGGCCGAAGTGAGTGGATTGCCTGAGCCCGCAGGTTCGTGACCAGCCCGGGCAACTTGGCGAGACCTTGTCTCTACAATATATAAAAAGTTAGCTGGGCATGGTAGTGCATGCCTGTAGCTGCGGCTGCTTGGAAAGCTGAGACAGAAGGATTGCCTGAGCCCATCAGGTTGACGCTGGGGTTGTTGTGAGCATGCTCCTGCACTCCAACCTAGGAGACAGATTGAGACTCCAACTCAAAAAAGAAAAGAAAGAAAAGAAAAAAGGCAGAGACTGTATGCAGACTTGATTACCTCTTTCTCTTTGAGAACAGATAGTTTTATAAATGATAGAAAATAACTAGGGAAAAGACAAGGTGAATATCTCCAGAAGACAAATAGTTTTTGTTTGCTTTTTGGGTAAAGCACCTCAAGATTTTATTGACAGGACCAAGGATTTCTAAAATGATGAACTTGAAATTTGTAAATGAGACCTATGTAAACTTTAAGCAATAAATGTAAAGGCAAAAATGCAAGAGGCAACATAAGGTTTTGAAACTGTGGACTTAGGGCCACAGTGCCTAGGTTCAAATCTCAAATCTGCCACACTGAGACACATCTCTCTGTGTGTACTAATTTCTTGTATTTTTACTTGTTCACAATATACATTGCTTTATGTATACAAAAATACGCACACACTATGAATCATGAAAAATTCAGTGATATATACAAACCATTTACATGGTTAAGCCTGAAGAATAGAAGTGAAAATAATGTGACTTTCACCATTTGCATCATAAATTTTTGCATTACTTAAGTCATTTTACAACTAATATTTGTAACTTTTTGTTGCAATAAAGGTCATTTCATAATTTTTTAAAAAAATTCCTTTTTGAGCCAAAGAACCATTTGAGATCTAAAAAATTAAATAACTAATGGGGAAAATGATGGATGCCATGAAGTCTACACAATGCCTTTAAATTTTGTTCTCCTTATTCCAAGTCCACTATTAATTAGGTAGACCCTATATACGCTACATTTATGTGTATGTCTATAAACTTTAAGCCATTCAATTCCAATTAAGTAGAATACAGATATTAAATATGAGTTTGCATTGTACTGTGGTTATGTTGTACATGTTGTATTTTCCTTTTAGTTTTGAAGGATAGGCTACTCTTTTTTTTTTTTTTTTGAGTTGGAGTCTCACTCTGTCACCCAGACTGGAGTGCAGTGGCACGCTCATGGCCACCACAGCCTTGACCTGCTGGACTCGGGTGAAACTTCCACCTCAGCCTTCCAAGTAGCTGGAACTACAGGCGAGTGTTACCATGCCCAGTTAATTTTTTTTATATATATTGTAGAGATGAGGTTTTACCATGTTGCCCAGGCTGGTCTCAAACTCACAGACTCGCAATCCTCTCGCCTCAGCCTCCCAAAGTGCTGGGATTACAGGCCTGAGCCACATCACCCGGCCAGGCTGCTTTCTTACTTTCTCAATCCCTGTAGGGCACAGGGCAATATCTTGCAAAGGGCAGTTTCTCAATACGTATTTTCTGAATTAAATAATTCTAAATAAAATAATAGGGGCTCAAACAAAGGAGAGAAAAATTTGTTATTGCAGAAGTGATAGGTGTATCTTCAAGCAAGAGGTTGTATTTGAGCAGGTGAGTCCTAAAAAGATGAGGAGGACTTTGAGAGTTGGAGAAGTTCTAGAGAAAGGAAGTATTGTAGGCAAAGACACACACACCAGAAAGTAGAGCCTATATGACGAGGATGGGGAAGTTCACTCTGTTGAACATAAAGTGAGATTGGAAGAATAGGCATAGAGCACAATAGAACAGCTACATGTGATTGAAAACTGGAGATTTAATTTTGTCTTTTAAAAAAATGTAAAACACATGGCTGGCAAAGTAACATATGAACTTTGTCTTAGACTCAAAAGCATCCATCCACAGTCATATTAAATAGATGTCACATTTGGCATTCATGGAAAAGTTCCTGTCCTCACTAACAGCTGTTGAGTAAAAAATTGAGATTTTCCTAATTATATGCAACTTGGGGTAAAATATCAGGACCCATGTGTCTCTTCCTGCCAACAACACATAAAGTAACTCTTGTTCTTTCAACATGAAAGTTAAGTTGCTTTACAATGTCATGTATACAGAAATGAAGGACCCCCAAAATATTTAAATAAATATTAAATAATTATTCATATTAAGGTGTAGGCTTCTTAAAAATATGTTTTTTCCAGCCTAGACAACATCACCATCTCTACAAAAATTTAAAAAATTATCTGGGTGTGGTGGCACATGCCTGTTGTCCCAGCTACTCAGGAGGCTGGGATGGATCACTTGAGCTAAGGAGGCTGAGCTGTGGGGAACCGTGATCATGTCACTGTACTCCAGCCTGGGCAGCAGAGTAAGATCCCGACTCAAAAAAATAAAACAAAATAATAAAAATATAAATATATATGTCTCCTTCAACACAGAAGAAAAATACTTCCCCCCTAAGTAACTGGGGTGCCACTTAAATTAATAGGGCCCTCCAATTCATTGGCAGTAAGGGAAACAAGATGAACAAAATATGGTGCTAAAGATTTTCCTTGTCTCCTGAGAGACTTCCCTGAATAATTTATTTTCACATATATATATATGCATAGATATATAAAATCTAAGATTACTCCACAGATATGTGATAACTCTCAGGATTATTCTTGTAGTACTGCCTTGAGGTCTTAGACAGGCCAACAGTCATATCTTTGGAAAAACAAAGTTAATTTCTTTGTTGGTTACTAATTTTTCTCCTTCTTGGTGCTTTTAACTTTATCGTAGTCAAAACATTTTTCATATCAAAACTCTGGTTTGGAGGAATGAAATGTCATTTCTATTAAAATTGCCTTTAGGATATAGTAATTCCAAGAAGAGAGTACAGCATTTGGACTTCATAGACACAAGTACATATATTTTTCTTGAAATATTCCTCATGAAGGAGAATAAAGTGTTTGATAACTATTAGATCTTTGTGAAGATAACACTTTTAAACTTCTATAACTTTATTAAGTATACTGTTTATTAGAAAATTACAATCCTGCATGTGGTTAAGCAGTTTTACTTTGAAATTTTATGCATTTTTCCAATGTTAAGATAAGAAACTGAAGTTTCCTGTCTGAAGTCATCATAGTCAAACCTACATTTGAGGAAGTCGGTCTATTATCGCTCTATCCAGATGTTTCTTCAACGTGTCCGAGGCTGCCTGCAACTAATTTACTTCCTTTAAAGACACAGGGACTTTTCCATTCCCTTTACGACCATTCTCAAGTTTAGAGCACAGCATTTTCCCCAGAGTAGCATTCATTTTTCTAAAGTGATTGGTGAGTGTGTGTGTGTGTGTGTATGCTCTATCTTCACATCTCCGGAAAAGTATGTCATTGCAGCTTCCTTGGTCAGAAATGTCCTTCTTGCAGAAAGGAAATGTATTGTTCCTTTTAAAATACTGAAAATTCTGAAAACCCCCAAGCCATCCTGGAAGTATCTCACAATTATGTCACTGTGTAAGATAATTTATTAGAAATTTTTATGACCCCTTATCCAAGGTCTCACCTGATTTTTCTTGCACTTACTTTTGCCAAGTAAGATGACTCCAGATGTGTGGTGGGACATGCTGTAATCTTGCACATGATTTGTTTGTTGAATTTGCTAATATTACATGCTTTGGATGTTGCAGAGAATGAATCAAAACCATAAGTTGCAGGTCAGGAGACCTGGAAAGTCAGCCATCTCTGCCAGCCTTGTCATCAAGATTAGGACTCTGAAGGGTTATATGCCAAGGCACTTGTAAAATACTTCACATCTTTGTCAATTGCAATACACTTCATTTTCAGCTAGTGTGTGTCTTGCTTGAGGTGAATGTTCTCTTAGGTGACAGAAAGAAACCTTGGTAGGTCATAGACTTGACCTACAGGGGTCTCTGCTAATATGTCTCATATAGTCTCAGTCTATTAATCTCATTCCTTCCCCCCAAAATCTCCTTTCCTCTAATCTTCTTTTCCTGGCTTCATGCCTAATCATTTTATTTAAGTACTAAAATAATGTACTACCTTTCATAGCTTTCACAGGATATAAAGTGGGGCAACATTTTCTACACATTAAAAAGAAAATGACATTTCATATTTGATCAATTTATGTAAGGAGATCTCTCATATCATGGAAAAGAACACACATTAAGAATCAGGTTCCTAACACACATTAGGAATCTGACAAAGGCCTAATGTCCAGGACCTACAAGGAATTCAAACATGCCAAAAAGAAAATACAAACAGCCCCATTACAAAGTGGGCAAAAGATACAAATGGACCCTTCTCAAAAGAAGACATATGAGCAGCTGACAGATACACAAAATATGCTCAGCCTCACTGGTCATCAAAGAAATGCAAATTAAAACCAACTGAAGTACAACCTAACTCCAGTCAGGATGGCTATCATCAATAACTCAAAAAACAACAGATGCTAGAGAGGAAGTAGGGAAAAGAGAACACTTCTGCACTGTTGGTGGGAGTGTAAACTAGTACAACCTCTGTGGAAAACAGTGTGGTGATTCCTAAAAGATCTAAAAATAGATATTCCACACAACTTTGCAATTCCCCTACTGGGAATATACCCGGAGGAACTCAAATCACTCTATGAAAAGGATACCTGTACACACATGTTTATCGCAGCATTGGTCACAATAGCAAAAACATGGAACCAACTGTGCTGCCTATCAAAAGAAGACTGGATTTAAAAAATGTGGTACATATACACAATGGAATATTACACAGCCATACAAAAAAGACAAAATTATGAACTTCACAGCAACTTGGATGGACTTGGAGTCTATAATACTGAGTGCTCTATCACAGAAACAAAGAACTGAGTATCACATGTTCTCACTCATAAGCGGACCTTGAACAATTGTCATAATACTATTAGAAAAGGATTGGCAGTAGTGGGAAACTGCAGGGGTGGGGTAAGGGGAGTCGGGATTGACAGTAGTGGGAATCTGCCAGGGGAGTGAGAATACACCTTATCAACAAGGGTACCTGCATAATAAACATTTGTATACCTAACCCTGAATTGTACCCCACATCTTTAAAATAAAATAAATAAATAAATTTTTTAAAGGAATCAGGTTCACATATCAGTTGAAATGGTACCTCTGTGAAAAAAAAAAATTCCTTTTTTTTTTTTTTTTGAGTTGAAGTCTCATCTGTCACCCAGGCTGGAGTGCAGTGGCATGCTCACAGCCACTCCAGCATCGACTTGCTGGGCTCTGGCCAATCCTTCCAACTCAGCCTTCAAAGTAGCCAGAATGACAGGCATGTGCTACCACTCCCAGCTAATTTTTGATTTATTGTAAAGAGGAGGTCTTGCCAAGTTGCCCGGGCTGGTCTCGCACCTGTGGGCTCAGGTATTCCACTAGCTGCAGCCTCCCAAAGTGCTAAGCCACTGAGCCCGGCCTAAAAATCCTCTTTAACCTCAGTTTTCTTATCTGCAAAATGGCAACATCATATCTACCTCAGAGGATTGTAGTAAAAATGTGAAAGCTTATTTAAAGTACTTGCAAGATTATCTGGAATTCAATATGCTTTGAGAATTTACTATTCCATGCCAGGTGTTGTGCCAGCTTCTGACAAAGAAGAACCAGGTAGTGTCCTTGCTCTCAATGAGACCACAGTCTAAAAAGTAGACACTGAACAGCATGTGACAAAGAGTAGCTATCATGATCACTTAAACTATTTTATTTTGTTGCCAAGCCATGCTTTCAGAATATGAAAAACAGAAAATACCATCGCTGCAGTCCTCATAGATGGCTAAGCAAACTGCCATAGAAGAAGAATCTCTGGATTGCCTGGGCCCACGGGTTCGAGACCCGCCTGAGCAACTTGGCGAGACCTCGTCTCTACAATAAATCAAAAATTAGCCGTGCGTGGTAGCATGCGCCTGTAGTTCCAGTTACTTGGAAGGCTGAGTTGGAAGGAGCCGGAGCCCAGCAGGTCAAGGCTGCGGTGTCCAGGAGCGGCCACTGCACTCCAGTCTGGGCGACAGAGTGAGGCTCCAACTCAAAAATAAAAAATGAAGAAGAATCTCCTCTTTCAGGGAGGAGGAGAATAGAGAAGAGTGTAGAAACGCTTCAGGTGAGTTCTGTTTGAGTTGAATTTTATAAACTCAGGAAGAGGGCTCGCTGGAGGAAGCAGAACACCATGCAAAGGCACAGGGTTTAAGAAGGAACGGCATGCAGTCAACAGCCTAGAATCTTCTAAGATGACAGTACAGGATACAGCAGTAGGGGAGCCCCAAGGAACTCAATTGTCTAGAGCTTTGGGTGACATAGCCAAGAGTTTGGGCTTAGGCTATCAGCAACAGGGAGACAATGATTATTTGTGAGGAAAAGAGCAATATGATGAAATCTTTGTTCTAGAATGAAAGCTCTGTTTGGAGCATGGAGAGCAGACCGAATGGCAGCTTGACTGGAAGACAGGAGACAAGTTAGAAGAACATCAGAAAACAATAAAGAGAAATGATGACATATCTAGACAAGTACTAGTGGGAATGGAGGGGAAGGGAACTACCTGAGAAACCTTTTGGGACCTGCGTCATTGGCACATTAGGCCAAAGGATCAGAAGAAGAATATTAATCTCCTCGCCATCACCTATTAAAATGTCTTCATGGGTCAGTACTCTGAAGGAAAAAGCCCTTGGAGACATCCTCACTCTGTGTTTCTTTGGAGAAAGAGAAGGTGATGAGGAGAGACAGGAGGTAGGCAGAGAAATCTCTGCTTGTTTATCTGTTTTTTTCTACCAAAAACCTCTTCATTCTCACCTTTGTTTAATGCTCTCAGTATGTCATAGTGCTGACTTTCAGGACTGCTTCAAAAGAAAATAAAAGGATAGTTGGGGTAGGGAGGATGGGAAGGGAAGCAGGGAGAGGAATATTTGGGGATGGCAGAATTAGCTCTGGGGACAGAAGTTCAGGATCAAGAAGCCTCTCCACCACTTACCAGCAGTGTGACCTTGGGCAATCCACTTAATGTCACAGAGCTGCAGCAGCTTCATCTGTGGCAAGAAGATAAGAACAAATAACACCTGCCCTGCCTGCCTACCACAGAAGCAAAAGGAAATGGAAGGCGCTCGTGTGTCTGAAAATCCTCCACAAGGGAGCTACATGAATGTAAAGAATTATAATTAAAGGATCACAAATGTTGATACAATGGGCATTTCACTTTTACGAAGACGAGGGAGACAATGTCTACTCTCCAAAATATGTTTATTTCATAAAGACATATTCATACCCACAAAAGCATGCATAATTCACTGGAGGCGTGAAGAGCAGAGCTAAATCTAACCACTTAATTTAAGCGTGTTATATGAGATTTCTACATGCTCTTTTGGAAGAACATAAAATTGGGATTTATTATATAATGAGTTCATCATCTAATGATATAATCAGATTGGGAGCTTCTTAAGGGCTTATACAGTATTATAAGACTTAGGTTCCTATTTTTTTTGTCAGTGAGATGAAAAAAAGGTGATACTTATCTTACCATAACTATGTAAACTAACATAGATAGTAATACTTAGCACAATGCTTGACATGAAAGTGGGATTCTATAAATGTTCATTTGCTTTCCCCACATTTATTCATATGCAGTATATGTCTGGTGTGCAGACACCATTCTAGGATTTGATACAACAGAAATTAAGAATGACAAGGTCCCTGCCCTTGTGGAACCTATAGGATAGCTGGAGAAAGAAAACAAACAAGTAAATAACATACTGTAACATGTTCTATAAAGGAAATAAAAGGATGCTATGGTGATGATGCCAGGGTGAGTGATGGGTAGCTATTTTTAAAGAATCAGGAGAGTCTTTCTGAAGATATGACATCAAGCTGAGATTTGAAGGGCATGAGAAAGCCACCCATAAAACAGACCAGACAGGAAGGTAGTATTGCCGGCAGAAGGATCTGCAAGTGGAAAAGACCTAAAATGGAAAAAAGCATGGAATGTTTGAGCTAGCAGAAATGTGGTACAGGTAAGGCTAGAGAGAAGTGGAGGCCAGACCATACGGGCCTGGCATATTGTGATGAGAGTTTGAATTTTATTCTGTGTTTAATGGGAAGACACTGAAGGATTGCAAATAACTGATACAACCTAACATTGTGCTATACATGTATAATAAGCATTGGAGAAAGGAATATAATGTTTGAGTTCTGTATATTTTATATTCAAGATGTCCTTTATCTCAATGATGGGGCTAACTCGTACAAAATGATGCAATAAGCAAAGAACATCCACTATATTTAAAAATTTACAATTTTGCTGAATGCGTTTTGTTAATTATGAGATCTATCTGGTTCTGATGTAGTGAATTACTTTCATAAATTGGCTATAAATGTTTAAAGTCATTTCTCTAGCACAAAATCTGATTCAAAAGAAATAGCTCTTTGCTGCATCAGGCAATTTCTTTTTTCTTTCTGTGGTACTTATTTTTCTTCCTAAAAACACAAGAAAGGAGATGAAGGGAGGGGGTTATTTTTTCCAGTGGCCTGGTATTATTACACTGACCAATACTAAGAAGAGGTTTTCTTTGCCTGCCTAATGTAGTTATCAAGCCATTTCAGAAAGAAGAATCTATGTCCTACTTTTCTCCCTCTCACATTGATTCCATTTTTCATGATGTGCAGTGCTTGTCTTCCTTGAGGTCTAGCTCCACAGTGCCTGGTCCTCTGACAGGCTTTTTGTTTGCCTGGTAGAAACCTCACGGTTTCCGAACGGCAGCCTACTGCTTGGCTAGATTCCTTGTTATACCCATTCCTATTCTCTCATTTGTTTCTATTTCCTTTTCTTTTTGTCCCCTAGAGAGTCAAAGAATATAAAATCTCAAATGAAATCGTGTTAGGACAAAGTCTTCATTTTCTGCAACAGCTCTTCCTGTGGTTTTAATCAGCTGAGTGTTTCTGGATATACTCTTAGCAGTGGGTCATGATTTTTTTTTTACTTTAAAAGTCAGTAGGAAAATTGTTCACTGTTTGGAAGGAAAACTCTCCAGCATTGGGATAATGGAGGAGCGGTGTAATAATCATTCAAAGAACAGAAGACCCGGGTGAGCTGCATCTCTGCTCATCTTCATTCCTGGCTGGTCCCAGAAGGAGCCCATCTAGTTAAGTTAAAGTGGGCACATAAACATGTAAACAGTGACTAGAATAGTGGCATAGTGCAAAAGATTCTTCCTTCTAAATGGAGGCAGTGGACAGCGATCAATGGATAAAATTTCATATGAAGATTAATTGTAGCCGGGCTCGGTGGCTCAGCCTGTAATCCGGCGCCTTTGGGAGGCTGAGGTGAGTGGATTGCCTGAGCCCGCGGGTTCGAGACCCGCCTGGGCAGCGAGACCTCATCTCTACAATAAATCAAAAAAAATCAGCTGGGTGTGGTAGCACGTGCCTGTAATTCCGGCTACTTGGAAGGCTGAGGAGGAAGGATCGCCGGAGCTCAGCAGGTCGAGGCTGCGGTGGCCAGGAGCAGCCACTGCACTCCAGTCTGGGCAACAGAGTGAGACTCCAACTCAAAAAAATAAAATAAAATAAAATAAAGATTAATCGTAAAAAATAGTAATAATTGGGCAACTCCCTCAGGTCCCCTCCCACTGTGGGAGTTTTTCTGTCCTTTCAATAAATCCTGCTTTCTAAAAAAAAAATAGTAATAATTATAGTCATTGAAAGGGAAGTCACCTAACAGCTTCCCTAGGACCTCATAGGTGATTAATAAATACCAACTGAACCAGAAACTGTCCTACAGTTTATATAATATTGTCACTTGTATTATGACATTTGATTTTCACAACAATCCACACTTTGGGAAAGTTCAAATCTTGTCGTGTTTAAATCAATGGAGAAAGTTTGCACAGTGGAGCTGCACTCTGGACTCAGATGGGTCTGGCTCCTGTATGTGACAGTGCCACCTTCCACTTGTGTGACCTTGGGTAAGTCACTTTACTGATGAAATCCCGAGTGTCCTGGCGAATCATATAAGGAATAATAATTATAATATCTCCTTCAGGGATCTTATGAGGAAAAACAGAGATAATGCATGTAGAATATCCACTATGCCTCTAGTACATAGTGACCACATTATGGTATCCTTGTTATTATTATTATATCTATAAAAATTCATTGAAACCCTAAACACGACTTTACATCCCACAATCTAAACTTTTGGAAATTGGGAAGATTTTCTTTTTCTCACACTTTTTTTTTTTTTGAATCAGGTCTCACTCTGTTACCCAGGCTGGAGTGCAGTGGCATGATCAAATCTCCCCACAGCCTTGACTTCTTGGACTCAGACGATCTTTCCATCTCAGCCTCCCAAGTAGCTGGGATTATAGGCCCACACCACCACGCCTGGCTTAGTTTTTTAATATTTTGTAGATATAAGGTCTAGTTATTTTGCCCAGGCTAGTCTGGAACTCCTAGACTCAAGCAGTCCTCCTTTCTCAGCCTCCCAAAGTGTTGGGATTATAGGCATGAGCTACCACATCCAACCTATGACTTAAATTTGACCATTTCCCCCCCTACTTTAGGATTAGTTGTCACATAATATGTGGCAGTCACATTTTGGGGGAAGACTTTGTACCAAAAGGATTATTCAAGTCTTTTAAACTCAGCCTTATCTTCAGCATTGCCGAGACTGAGAAGTGGCCTCTACTAAAATCTTTTTGTTAGAAGTGCTGCATTCACATAAGATAAGAAGGTCTAATCCAGAAGAGAGCCACTACACCCACCCTCCTGAACCCACCCACCAGCGATGGGATTTTATTCCCTTATCTGGTTATCCTTCATTCCATTCCTAGGCATGTGTTCTTTCCCCTTCAGTTTTCCTAGCCACCCTCTTCTGTGTAACAGCATTGTTCTTTGTTCCTCTAGAGGTAAGACTCAAACAATCTTCTTCCAGAGACCGCAAATCAATGGCCACAGGCTTAATGCAGTCACAGAAGTGTTTTGTTTTGGTCTTTACATTGTATAACAAAATTAAGCCAACATTTAGAAAATCCAATTTTTCTGGTTTCTTTTGAATCATCAGAATAAACGAGAGAATGGAACTCACATTTCTGTATAAAATGATGCATGCCCCCTGGTGGACCGGGTGCTCTTCAGTTTGCTATGGTCCCCAATGCTGCTCTGTGGGCTATACCTCACCCACTTCACTCATTTAGATAATCTGCTTGGACCTATAGGCATTTGGGTTTGCAATCACTGTGCTGTACACTCCAGGATGTAGTAATTATACCTTCCTCTGTTTGCTAATCCCTCATTATGTTATATTTTCTTTCCAAGCTTTCTAAGAGCAAGAGTCCTCACTAATGAGTAAGCTCTAATGCTTCGCATAATACGTATTCCCTATGGAGTTACTGCTCTGTGGTTAGGATGAGGGCATCCACTCAGTGTGAATTTTCTGGGCACCCTGGTCACAACACCCTTCCTACTCCTCCTTCTGACCTGCCTTGTAAGAGACCAGAGCCTTACTAAGTTCTGTATTACTCAAGCCATTATCTAATTATGATCACTGGTCTTAAAAGTAGGTGTGAAAACACAACACAACCTTGGAATTCAACAAAAGTATCTGAACCATAGCCCCCAGCTTCTTGTCATTTGCAGTTTAAATGTTATTTCATAATAACCCTATTTGTTTCCTAGTCACAAACCAACAACAGCATTCATTAACTAGGGGATACCTCTTAACCCAGTATTTTTATAAAACACTAAGGTCTTTATAAAAGCTTCATGTCAAATACATATCATTCATCTTCAGTCATCTTCAGTCTCCATTTCCACCAAAAAATCTTATTTATTTATTTTTTTCTTATAATCTACTTCTAAAAAGTGAGATTTGGTGGCTTATAGGGAAACCCAAGTAAAATAAAACCTCAAGATCAATAAGACAATAGAAACAAGTATATGATTTGAAAATGAAGATGAAATGTGATCATATTCTAAGTCTGCATAAATGTCAGCTACTATAAGTCAACACAAAACTGAACTCTCAGTTTCCTGACAGACAAGGAAATCAGGAAACATGCTCATTATGCCATGCCTGCATGAGTTCAGTAATTTCCTAGCTGAACTTCCTGCTTTCTTTTTTTTTTTTTGAGTTGGAGTTTCACTCTGTTGCCCAGACTGGAGTGCAGTGGCAGCTCCCGGCCACCGCAGCCTCGACCTGCTGGGCTCCGGCGATCCTTCCGCCTCAGCCTTCCAAGTAGCCGGAATTACGGTGCGCACTACCACGCCGGCTGATTTTTGATTTATTGTAGAGATGAGGTCTCGCCAAGTTGTCCAGGCGGGTCTTGAACCCGCGGGCTCAGGTAATCCACTCACCTCAGCGTCCCAAAGGCGCAGAATTACAGGCTGAGCCACCGAGCCCGGCTCTTCCTGCTTTCTTTAATCTAAGCACGCTACATAACTCCATCAGATTGTTGTAAGAATATTTTTAAAATTTTTAAAAAATCAATTTTTCACAATTTCAGTCCCTTGCTTACCCCTCACTTTTCAATGGTTCTATCCATACAAGCACATGCCAAAAGTAGATAAAGTGATATCTGGCAAAGGCAACAGGCCCATACCTGCAGAATCCATCCAGGTTGCAATAAGTCTCCCTCTTGTATTCCATGGTACTATCCATTCAGGCTACACAATGCCCTCCCAGTCTGGCAATCCTTGTTCAGAAATGAGCTGATGCCCTGGCTTAGTGGCAAGCTAAGACCTTGACCAGGAGGAGTCTAGAGCTGACTGAGAATGTGTGGTCAAATCACCCAAAGGAAGAGACTCCATGAGGAGACCCCAAGCAAAGAAAAGATCAGGAATAACTCACTTAATAGAGTAGTGTAGCGGTCCTCAACCTTGTTGGCATCAGGGACTAGTTTCATGGAAGATGATTTTTTCCACGGGGGAGAGAAGTTGGGAAGAGCATACAAAGTTCGCAGTAGGGTTTGCTCTCCTATGAGAATCTAATATCCCCACTGATCTGACAGAAAGTTGAGCTCACTAGCCTGCCACTCACCTCCTGCAGTGTGATCCATTTCCTAACAGGCCACGGACAGGCCTGGGTATTGGGAACCCCTAGAGCAGTGGGGACTTAGAAAACATTACGAGACAAAAAGTAATTGAATGGGAGAGATCTTTGAGCCCAGGGATATAGCCAGAGGTGATTTCAAGAAAACAGTGTAATTGAGCCTGGGTCTTGAGGGATGGATAAGATTATATATAACAGGCAGGGAGGAGTATGGAAGATTATTTCTCTTCCACTACAGCACCCATCCTATTCCCCTCTATTCCCAGCCCACCAGTCCATGCTACGTGTCCCTCTATCCCAGCCCCAGGGGCCCATCCTATGTCCCTCCATCCCCAGCCCACTGGCCCATTTGTCTCCCCAAACACAACACATACTCTCACATTCACTGTATTCTTCACATTCTTATTTCTGCCGCCTTTCCGATGCGACAAAACTATACTAACCTTCTAAGCGTAACTCAAAAATTTCTTGGTACCCTTTACTTCTCAGGTCAATGTAATCACTTTTTTCTCTAACATCTCAAAAATAAATTTATTTCTCAACTTCAGCACTTATTACTTATTATTGCTAGTAACCAACATTATTGTGTTTTCTACCCACTGCTGGGTTTCCTAAACAATATTTTAGAGTTCTTAATCCCAGCATCTAGCAAATGGCCTGGAATTTGTTAGGGGCTTAGGTGATAATTGATTAAATCACAAAATAACTTGGCACCAAGATAAGAGAAAATACTGCCAATGGAGGATATTCTAGGTAGTTAGTCCAGCTGGATATTCGTTATTTTTTAAAAAATTACCCCCAAACTCAGTCGCTTAAAATTACAAACACTTAACTCACCATTTCTGTGAGTTAGGAATTTAGACATGGCTCAACTGGGTCCCCTGGTTCAGGGGTCTACAAGGGCTGCAGTCATCTCCAGGTTTGATGGAGGAGATCCACTTCTAGACTCACGCACATGGTATAGGTAGAGGCTGCCTACCAGGAGGGCTTGATACAGGGTCAAGAACAGCTGGAGATGCTTCCAGAGAGACAGCTGAGAGCCAGATCATGAAGGACCACACTGTGTGCCATGCTAAAGAATCTGGACTTTGTGCAAATGACCAGAGAACCTTCCAAACCATTATCACATGATACCTTCACACATTAGATTATTCCAAATGTTTAAGAATGTTTGAGATAAATCCGTTGTATTATTAAATTCATTATTACAATTAAATCCATTGGTGATAGAAGCAGGAAACCTAGTTAAAAAGCAATTATGCCAAAGGATATGGTCCTGCTTGGTAGTTATTTTAATTTTTTCAAATTTTTTTTTGCTTCTAGCTTTCAAAGTTGTTTTAAGTATTAAAAAATTAGGGGAAGTTATTTTAAAATACATGTAAAATGGTATTTTAGTCAATGTTTATATCTTGGATGTATAATAAAGGTACATTTGAAAAGTGGTTTAAAAACAAGACAAATGTGTCAAGGAAAGACTGAAAAACTGTCATAGATTAGAGACTAAGGAGACATGATGCAACATGACATCCTAGATTTTGTCCTGGAACAGACTGAAAGATGTTAACAGAAAAACTAAGGAAGCCAAACAGAATCTAGGGTTCAGTTAATGGTATTGTACCAGTCATAGTTTTTTAAATTTTTAAATAAATGTACCATGGTACTTTAAAATTTTAACATTATAGGAAACTGGGTGAAGCATATGCAAAAAAAAAAAATCGCTGTACTGTCTTTGCAACTCTTCTGAATCTAGATTTATTTCAAAATCAAACGCTTAACAAATAAAGAAAAAAACAGCAGGAAAATAACACATAACACTTAGAGACATAGCTGACAATTCCAGAAGAAACTTGGATGTGACTGCTGTTAGAAATCGCTGGTCTTGTTGTATTGAGAAAAACAACTTAAAATCAAGCTCTGTGGGTGGTAGATGGTGAAAATGCTGCCGACTTCAGGCTGCGGCGTCCCTGTGAGGAAACAGCTCACCATATTCTCAGGAGGTATTCATGCCAACAAAAATAAATCAGGCAAAGTTCCTTTGGGAAAAATCTGCAATTCTATATTAATCTGGTAGGATATTTTTAATTATTTTTACCCAGGGATCCATAGTTCATATTTAAAGAGAAAGTAAAGAGCACTCCATCACATGATGAACTAAGTAGATTCACTGGAACACAAAGAGAGAGAGAGCATCTTTCTCCTGAAATGCAGAAGCAGGCAGAAAGAGAATTTATGTCCCTTTGAGTAGAGAGAAAGGACTCTTTGCAAACCTTTGTTTATTTTTTCTCATTGGGTATGATTGTGTCCATCTGTCCAAGAATAACTCCCTTGTTAACCTGTCCCCTAGTTGAATTGGATTTTCTGAAAGAGGTCATTTGAGTCATGGGTGTAGTGGAGTTAACCTGGCACATAGGATTTGCCAGTAAATGTTCTTTAATTGAACTGTTTTAGCAGGTAAATGCCTTACCAGAAACAGGGATAGATCCTGAGTGGATAAGACACAAGAAGAAAGAATTATTTTAGATCAGAAGTCAGCAACCCTCAATTTATCTATGTTTAATTTCAGATTCGCAAGCATGTCTTAAAGGTAGCTGTGCTGCAATCCCTGGTCTTTTGAATAAAGCTGCTTTCAAAGATGTTACTGTTTCAAGCTCCTTTTTTTCCCACCTCCAAAGGCTAATTTGAATACCATATATTATAAGACAAGTAAATAATCAATACAACAGAAAATTGAAGATGCAATATGTCCAAATTTATAGAAAAGTATTCATTCAATATTTTAAAAATATCTATGACCCTCAATTATACATAGGCTGTGGATATCAATCAACCAGCAAATGTAACTAACTGATTCCTCTGTGCTTAGCACTGCAAAAACTCAGTTGATATAAAAACTGTATTTCAGGCTGGATGCAGTGGCTCAAGATTGTAATCCCAGTACTTTGGGAGGCCTAGGTGAGGGGACTGCCTGAGCCCATGGGTTTGAGAACAGCCTGGGCAACTTGGTGAGACCTCATCTCTGCAGTGAATCAAAATATTAGCCAGGCATGGTAGCACCTGCCTATAGTTCTGGCTACTTGGGAAGCTGAGGTGGAAGGATCACAGGAGCCCAGCTTGTCAATGCTGGGTGGCTGTGAGTGTGCCACTGCCCTCCAGCCTGGGTGACAGAGTGAGACTCAAACTAAATAATAATAATAATTTAAGATAAGTAAAAACTATATTTCCTCAAAATGACTGTTATGAACTGAGTTGTGTCCTCCTCCAAAATTCACATGTTGAAGTTCTACCTTCAGTGGGATGATTCAGAGGTCAGCCTTTGGGAGGTAATTAAGTTAGCATGAGGCCTTCTCAATGAGATTAATACCCTTATAAGAAGAAATACCAGGCCAAGTGCAGTGGTTGATGCCTGAAATCCAAGCCCTTTGGGACACTGAGGTGGGAGGACTACTTGAGCCAAGAATTCAAGACCAGTCTAGGCAATGTAGCAAGACCTGTCTCTACATAATAATTTTTAAAATTACCTGGGCATGGTGGCAAGTGTCTATAGTCCCAGCTATTTGAGAGGATGAGGTGGAAGGATTGCCTGAACCTAGAAGGTTGAAGCTATGGAGAGCCATGATTGTGCCACTGTACTCAGCCTGGGCTGCAGAGTGAGATTCTATCTCAAAAAGAAAAAAATAGAAAAAAGAAAGAGACACAAGGAAGCTTGCTTCTATGCTCTCTCTCTCTCTCCACCATATGGAGACACAGCAAGAAGGCTGTTATCAGTAAGCCAGAAAGAGAAAGCCTAAGCAGGTAAACCAAGTTGGCCAGCACCTTGAACTTGGACTTCCCAGCCTCCAGACCCGTGAGAAATACATTTCTGTTGCTTAGGCTACCCAGTCTGTGGTATTTTGTGATGATAGCCTGAGCTGCCTAATGTAGATATTAAGCTTTTTAAAGCTTGAAATTAACTAATACAATGACACTCTAAGAAAATAGAGCTTATGTATGGTGTAACATGCTTTGAAGAAAATAAAAACAGCAAAAGTGGGGCTGATTGAGAAATAGATTTTGGAGCATTTGGACCTGAATTTGGACCGGCACCTGATCTTTATAGGACTTTCACAGTCCCCCTCATCTGGACTCACTGATATCTTCAGCCCATTGGCTCAGGTCTCTCCTAGTCCCAAGCCTGTCCTAGTCATGCCTAACCTTTCCAATCAGCAGATCTCATAAAAGACTTGCTGTTTTATAGTTAGTTATCTGCTAGAAGGAAGCTTTAGTCCTTAATGCCTGCCAGGTTGCTGTCTGGCCACATCTCTTACCAGTTGGCCAGTTCTCATGCTCAAGTCTGCTTTAGTTACCCTTCTTAGACTTGGTTTCTTCATTGAGGTGGAAATCTACATGCTGAGCTCCTGTTGGAGATGGTTAGAAATTAGATGACTGAGGCAGAGGAGGAAAAGGGCTTTCTGGAAGTATGGACAGGAATGAAACCATGCAGTTGGAGCTAAGTATGATATCCATATGAAATAATCGAAACCAAATCCCCAGTCTTTACCAATAACACTACATGAACTATGCTAGGGAATAATGGAATAAAACCAAGAGGACCAAGTGATGTGGAACTTGGGTTAGACTGTGTCTCACATTTATAACAATAAACAGAGAAAAGATCACAGCAGAATAGAAGTAGATCTTGTGTTCAATTCTAGCAATACTTCTAGCATCTTGCTAGTTCTACTAGCAAGAACTGACTGCTACCAGATTGGTAATTTACCATCCAAGTAAATCACTATCCAGATAATAAGAATTATTTATGCACAGCAAAGCTTCACAATGTAGACAGGATACGCTTATAGGAAAGAAATAAGCATTTTCTGAGTATTTCATTTTCCAGTGTTTGAATGATTAATAAACTTAGAAATGAACAGATAAAAGAAATGATAGGTAGCATAGGCTTTCTGTAATCTCAGAAAGTAGTCCTCAGACTTTATCATGCATCAGAACCATCTAGATGTGGAGTATCCAGGGCAGAGGGGGATATGGAGCAGGCAGATCAAGAATTTAAACTTCTGACATGTTCCTAGGTGATATTGGTGCTGCTGGTTTGGGGATCACATTTTGATAAATGCTTGTCTAAGGAAAGAGTCCTTGATCATTTTTGCCTGAGGGAAATCTTTGCTAAGACTTGTGTCTAATTATCTCTTATTACTCAAGAGAGAGTTTGACAGACCACTATCTCCCATCCACCCCATTCGCAGCCCTTTCCCTAAAGAAGGAAAATACTCCTTATCATTAAAATGTGATGTTGCACCACAAAGATAAGTCAGGGACTGAGAAACATGCAACATTCTTTCCATTTGATTATTTTAACACACAAAGCATGTCAAAAGATAAAACAGTCAACATCAAAGAAGAAAAAAATTCATTTCATTCAGTTGCTTTGCCTCATACAACGGATTTCACACACAATTTAGATCAGTCAAGTGGTCAGATCTGGTTAATTTTATAAACTAATTTGATAATATTTTAATATAATGGGTCACCCAATGGACAGTTTAATAATGTCACTCATGTAAAAACTGTTGCATTCGTTTAAAATAAACGCACATGAGCAATTTTGGGAGGTACTATGACATCACTCTCTTTATAACCTGAAGATTGAAGTGAAATATTGTTCTGTCCTTTGAAGTTTCTTCATAAACATTTAGGGCATAATACTGCTAAAAATAAAAAATTCCTACCTTACTTGGAAATGACTGATTATTCCATGGCTGTAGCAATAAGTAAGTAACTACCAGAACCAATCACAAACCAGTCCTAATCTATCAAAGCAACTCACTTCAGCAATTACCCTTCTTAAAAGACAAAAAAAAAACCAGACTGGGCTCGGTGGCTCAGCCTGTAATCCCAGCACTCTGGGAGGCCGAGGCAAGTGAATTGCCTGAGCCCGTGGGTTCAAGACCCACCTGGGCAACTTGGCGAGACCTCGTCTCTGCAATAAATCAAAAAAAGTATCTGGGCGTGGTAGCACACACCTGTAGCTCCCGCCACTTGGAAGGCTGAGGCGGAAGGATTGCCGGAGCCCAGCAGTCAAGGTTGTGGTAGCCAGGAGCGTGCCACTGCACTCCAGTCTGGGCGACAGAGTGAGGCTCCAACACAAAAAAAAAAGAAAAAGAAGGAAAAAAAAAAGTCATTCAATCAATAGTCCATGAAAATAACAATTAGGTCAAGTGATCCTTAAATACTTTTTGCTTTTGAAATCTGCGATTCTGAGACTCTGTGCTTTCTTAAACCTTGTTTCAGTTCATCACTCTTCTCAGAGAGACTATGCCTTTCAAGACTGTGCCTTTCAATAAATTCAGTTTATTGAACAAAAAATTCAGGTTTTGTTTGTTGCGAATACTTCCTTTGGTATTCCACATGGAGGATGATCAATAGTCTGGGGCTACTTATCTAGTCCTTTAAAAAAATTTTTTTCTTCTTTTTTTATATTTTATTTTAAAGATGTGGGATACAATTCAGGATTAGGTATGCAAGTGGTCATCATACAGGTAAAGTTTGGGCCTCCCATTGGTTCCCACTTTGCCTGGTTTGAGATCAGATATTCTTATTGATGTTGTGACCCCCTCCTCACCCTAGCAATATCCCGCTACTGCCAATCTCTTTCTTATAGTATTATGGTAAATGTTCAGGGTTCACTTTTTTGAGTGAGAACATATGGTATTCTGTTGTTTCTGTGATAAATCACTGAGAACGACAGACTCTAAATCCATCCAAGTTGCTGTGAAGTTCATATGTTTGTCCTTCTTTATGGATAGGTAATATTCCATTGTGTATATGTACCACATCTTTTCTGTTTTAAAGACGTGGGATACAATTCAGAATTAGGTATACAAGTGGTCATTGTACAGGTAAGGTTTGGGCCTGCCTTTGGTCCCCACTTTGCCTGATTTGAGATCAGGTACACTTATTGATGATGTGTTCCCCATTGCCCCAACTCCAACAGTATCCCACTACTGCCAATCCCTTTCTTATAGTAGTATGGTAAATGTTCAGGGTCCACTTATGAGTGAAAGCATTTAGTACTTTGTTCTTTGTTTCTGTGATAGGTCACTGAATATGATGGCCTCTAAATCCATCCAGGTTGCTGCCAAGTCCATATATTTGTCCTTCTTTATGGCTGTATAACATTACATTGTGTATATATACCACATTTTAAAAAATCGAATCCATTTTTGATGGGCAGCACAGATGGTTCCACATTTTTGCTATTGTGAATAGTGCTGCAATAAACATGTGTGTGCAGGTATCTTTTTTGTAGAATGATTTGAGTTCCTCCGGGTATATTTCCAGTAGGATAGGTATGGTGATAAGTAAGGGTCCTGGAAGGTCAATTTCTAGTTCTTTCAGAAATAGGCACACTGTTTTCCAAAGAGATTGCACTAGTTTGCATTCCCACCAGCAGTGTAGAAGCATTCCTTTCTCTACACATCCTTGCTAGCATCTGTTGTTGTTTGTTGTGTTAATGATAACCATTCTTACTGGGGTTAGGTGGTATCTCAATGTGGTTTTGATTTGCATTTCTCTGGTGATTAGTGAGGCTGAGTACTTTTTCATGTGTCTGTTGGCTGCCCGTATATCTTCTTTTGAGAAGTGTCTATTCATGTCTTTTGCCCACTTTTTAATGGGCATCATACTGAGTTTATTTTTATTTTTTTCCTTTCGGCATGTTTGGGTTCCTTGTAGATCCTGGATGCAAGGCCTTTGTCAGATATACAGTTGGCAATTATTTTTTTCCATTCTGTGGGCTGTCTCCCGACTCTCTCGATGGTTTCTTTAGCTTTACCAAAGCTTTTTCAGTTTAATGAGGTCCCATGTGTCTATCTTATCACTTATAGCATGGACATCTGGGGTTTTGATCAGGAATTGGCTGCCTACTCTAATTTCTATAAGGGTGTCTCCTGCGTTTTCTAAGATTCTTATAATTTGAGGTTTTATGTTTAGGTCTTTAATCCATTTGGAGTTCTTTTTTGTGTATAGTGAGAGGTAAGGGCCCTGTTTCAATCTTTTGCATGTGGTCAGCCAGTTTTCCCAGCACCATTTACTGAATAGGTTCTCCTCTCCCCAGTGATTATTGGTGGAGGCTTTGTCAAAGATGTTGGTTGAGAAATTGAGATTTTGTTTCTGGAATCTCTATTCTGTTCCATTGGTCTATACACCTGTACTTGTTTCAATGCCAGGTTGTTTTGATTATTGTAGCCTTATAGTAAAGTTTAAAGACTGGAAATGTGATACCTTCGACTTTGTTTCTTTTGCTAAGGATTGTTTTGGCTGTTAAGATGTCCATCCTACCAAAGGCAATGTACAAATTCAACACAATACCCATTAAATTGCCAACATCATTCTTAGACCTGGAAATGACGATACAGAAATTTGTATGGAAACCTCTAGTCCTTTTAATACTCACTTTGGAAAATGTGTGATCATCTCACTGTTCAGCAGGATCTATACCAGTGGTTCTCATTGAAGGGAGAGGAAACTATTTTGCCCCCAGGGGACATTTGGCAAAGTCAGAGACATTTTTTATTGTCATGATCTAGTGGGTAGAGGCCAGAGTGCTGCCAAGCATCCTACAGTGCAAGGGACAGCTCCCCCTCGTTCCCTGACCCATGAAGAATTACAGGGCCCCAAATGTCAGTAGTGCTGCTGTTGAGAAACTTTGGCCTAAAGCAATAGAGTGTGAAAAACAATGCAGTAGGTCCTCAGATGATGTTGTTCTGATGTTGATGAAGAAAGAAAAAAAACTATTCATGACCAGGGTCACTATCCTTGTGGAGTTTGCATGGTCTTTTCATGTCTGCATGGGCTTTCCTCCAGGTACCCCAGTTTTCTCCCATATCCCAAAGATGTAAAAACTGATGTGTCTTCATGATCCCAGCGTGAGTGCAGATGTGTGTGAGAGTGTGCCCTGTGAGGGAAGGGTATCCTGGTGCCCACTTTGCACTCTGAGCTGCCAAAATAGTCTCTGGCCAACCATGATTCTGAACTGGAATAATTGGGTAAATAGCTTATATTTATAAATCTTTCATTTTTTTTCTTTTTTTTTTCAGCAAAAGTAGTGTGAATGTCTGATTGAGGGGAGACTATAGATCTTTCTCAAATGTATGAATAGTCCAAATTTATGTCAATGTGTAATATTAGCAGTGTTTGATCTTTATTTAAAAGTTTGCTGATCATTTTGTGACCGAAAATATGTCGCAGAAATTTAACTATTGTTTATATCAATTAACCTATGGTAACATCATTTTACTTAAAGTTGCTGTTTGCAAAAGACTATTCACAATGTTAAATGAGGACTTACTATACTAGGAAATTGGACTTTTATAAAAGAAAAAACTGGGGTAAATTTGAATCAGTTATTTTTCCTTCTCACTAACCAATCCACATTTTTATTAAATTCCCAATATGTTAGTTTTTCCAAAAAATTTTCATCAAAGTATCTTTAAAAACAGGAGGAGGGACGTTATTAAACTCTCCAGAGGGTAATATTTTCCTTTCATCTCCTCCTGTCAGTGACCCTTCTGCTCAAAGGACAACAATATTGTACAATAGTTGGCCAATCAAGTCTCTCCAGAATTGGCTCATCACTGTTTTAAAGCCTGTCCTCTGTAACTGTACTTAAGGCACCTTCCACTTCATCAGACTGAATTATCCAGTGCCTCTCCCCATCTGTTCAGCTTCTCCATCTTTCTGGAACTGATAGTTTGAAATAGCTGTCTCTGTTTGTCAGATTTTTTTCCCTCCTCACTCTGTTCCATGGCAAATAGTCTTCTGTCCCCTTTCACTTTTTCAAATATTTCGCTTAACGTCACCTGGGACAAGCTGATTCCAAATATAATAGCACCTTATATGTATTCTTTCAATTCAAACTCTTTGCTGTATATCATAATAGAACTGACCCTTCCTTTTATCTGTACAAGTTACTCCATAATCCACTTCAACATCGAACTTCCTTTGTTCTAACTCTCTGACATTTCTGTCTTCCCTGCCCTCTTCCACTTCCCCCCACATGTAGGAATTTCATAAAGTTCTATTTTCAGGTTTTTTTCTTTCCTACCTCACAATGCATAGGAGCATCCTTGTCTCAAATCTACATCTCAGTCCCCACACTGTCTCCATTATCTCATATTTACTTTGCTAAAACATATAGGGTTGACTCTGGCTGTCTGTTAACAAGTTTTCTCCTGACTTTATTATTGAAAGTCATACACACTGGTGGTGGGAGTGAAATTTAGTATAACCCTTTTAGAAAAATGTTATTGGTATCTTAAAAATCTGAACATATATCCACCCAATGGCTCAGGATTCCACTTCTAGGCACATACCCAATAGAAGACTGTATATATCTGTACCAAATCACATGTACAAGTATAAGCATAGCAGCATTAGTCATAGCAAAGAAGAAAAAAAACCCTAAATGTTTATAAATAATAAAAGGGATAATTAAATCTATGGTATGTCCCTTCAATGGAAATACTTTAAAGTATATATATATTTTAAAATACATGCATTAACATGGATGCATATCACAGCCATAATGTTGAGCAAAAGAAGTAAACAAAAACAACTTCAGGCAGTATAATTTCATGTACATAAAGGCCCAAAACACGCTTAAAATTTTTTTTTATTTTAAAGATGTGGGGTACAGTTCAGGGTTAGGAGTACAAACTTTTATTATGCAGGTACCCTTGTTGATGAGGAGCACCACTCCCTCCCCTAGCAGTTTCTCTCAGCTGCCAATCACAGTCCCCCTCGCCTGTCAGTTTCCCACTACTGCCAATCCCTTTCTTATAGTATTATGATAATTGTTCAAGATCCACTTATGAGTATGAACATATGGTACTCTGTTCTTTGTTTCTGTGATAGATCACTGAGTATGATCAACTCTAAATCCATCTAAGTTGCTGAAAAGTCCATATGTTTGTCCTTCATTATAGCTGCATAATATTCCATTGTGTATATGGACCACATTTGTTTTATCCAGTTCAACTTTTATGGGCAGCATGGTTGGTTCCGTGTTTTTGCTATTGTGAATAGAGCTGCAACAAACATACTTGTGCAGGTATCTTTTTTGTAGAATGATTTGAGTTCCTCCGGGTATATTCCCAATAGGGGAATTGCTGGGTCATATGGAAGGTCAATTTCTAGTTCTTTCAGAAATTGCCACATTGTCTTCCAAAGAGGTTGAACTAGTTTGCATTCCCACCAGCAGTGTAGAAACTCCTTTTTCTCCGCATCTTCTCCAGCATCTGTTGTTGTTTGTTTTATTAATGATGGTCATTCTTACTGGGGTGGTAGCTCAATGTGGTTTTAATTTGCATTTCTCTGATGATGAGTGAGGCTGAGCACTTTTTCATGTGTCTGTTGGCTGCCCATATATCTTCTCTGGAGAAGTGTCTATTCATGTCTTTTGCCCACTTTTTAGTGGGGCTGTTTGTTTTTTTCTTTTTGACACATTTGAGTTCCTTGTAGATCCAAGATGTTAGGCCTTTGTCAGATATACAATTGGCAAATATTTTTTTCCCATTCTATGGGTTGTCTCCCTGTTCTTTTGATGGTTCTTTTGCTTTGAAGAAGCTTGTCAGTTTGATGAGGTTCCACTTGTCTATCGTATTTCTTATGATATGGGCACTTAGGGTTCTGATCAGTAATTGATTGCCAGTTCCAATTTCCATAAGGGTGTCTCCTGTGTTTTCTAAGATTCTTAAAGTTTCAGGTTTAGATTGTTGATCCATTTGGAGTTAATTTTTGTGTATGGTGATAGGTAGGGGTCCTGTTTCAATCTTCTGCATGTGATCAGCCAGTTTTCCCAGCACCATTTACCAAAACAGGTAAATTAAATCTCTGGTGACAGAAGTCAGAATAGTAATTATCTTTTGAGGACAAAGAGTGATGCTTCTAAGATGTCAATAATGTTTTGTATTGTCATATGGGTAGTGGTTACACAGGTGTGTCCACTCCATAAAATTCCATCAAGCTATATACATAGATGATTTGTTCACCCATTGTGTGTTATATTTTAATTTAACATTTACTTAATAAATTTCTGGGACATATCCTTAGATAATTCAGACATTCAAATGTGTTCCCATGCTCTCTTGTAACAATAGAACCACAACTTTCTAATAACGTGTTGAAATCTTCTTAATCATTCCTCAGACTGGGAGATTTGTTTGTCCCTCTAGAAGAATGAATCCCTAGGCACATAATTCACATGATCGTCAGCCTCATGAAATAACTGTACAAGACAAAAGGCATAATTATTCACATTCAAGATATTTTCAGGAATAGAGAACAAAAGAAATTGGCAAATATCAAAGCTATCATCCATGTTATTTGATTTTTTTATTTTTATTTTTGAGTTGGAGTCTCCATTGCCCAGGCTGCAGTGCAGTGGCACACTCACAGTCACTCCAGTGTCAATCTGCTGGGCTCCAGCAATCCTTCCACCTCAGCCTTCCAAGTAGCTGGCACTACAGGCATGCACTACCATGCCCGGATAATTTTTGATTTTATTGTAGAGACAAGGTCTCACCAAGTTGCCCGAGCTGGTCTCGAACTCTCAGGCTCAGGCAATCCACTCGTCTTGGTCTCCCAAAGTGCTGGGATTACAGGCTGAGCCACCAAGCTCAGCCCGTTTGTGTCATTTTCAACAAAGTGTCTTACCTTTTGAAGTACCTTTCAAAGTTACTCACATAGATTCATATTTTTCAAGAGGAAATTTAAAAATCATATTCTATAAGGGAAGGAATACTTTATGACATTTCTGAAAACTTCTTTTGACCCTTCTCAATGGAATTGTATTTTAATGTGACTTTCCAATTTTTTAATAGAAACCCACTTAATCTTAGAAACCACAAAGTTAAATTGACCTTAACCTTTAGAATGTATTAAATAAATGTGATAATTGCACTAAAATGCATTTGCTTTTATAATTAAGTATTGTTGTGAAAATCTTTTGCCAATTAAGTGATTTTTCTCCCATATACAGGGGTACAGTGGAAGCAAGGGTCAATGCTAGAGAAAGCTCATCAAATAAAAGTTCAATCTATTCTTGAATCTTGAATTGTTAGGGTTTCATATAAATGAATTTTATGCAATTAAGATAAAAATACAATACTTACACAAAGAAATGAATTTAAATCTTCTTCTGACTTTTCAAATAAATATGATCAACTAACAAAGCTATCTCTCATTTCAGCATTTATTACCTGGACCAGGTTTCCAATATTTTTCTGACTTTTCACTCTTTTCTTTCAAAATCCATCATTTTTATGTGATAATTTATCATCTTCAGACTGTAATCTCAGTCACTGTGGCATCAGATCAAAAGTTGAAAATTCATGGTTCATAAATCTCTAAGGAAAGAAGTCAGCAAAAACAGAAACATCGTTTTGAATATACTACTGAGCTGCTAAATAGTTTAATAGGCAGCTTGAGCATTGGACTGGGGCACTAAAAATACTATTGAAAGAGTTTTATGCTTGTTTTTAAAAGGGAGGTAAACTATCATGGGAAAAAAATAAGCATTTATTTTATATTCTTACACTTATCTTAAAGTTGAGGTTTGTTTTTGTTTTTTAATTTAAACATATTTGGTGAGGGAACACCATCATTTATTTTTCCCACTACTTAGAGCTAAGAGAGACTGCTTTAAGACACTTTCTAATAACAGGTGTGTAAGCATCTTTGAAACAGAACTAGAGAATAAAAGTCACACATAAAAACTTTGCAACAAGTAAAATGCAAATTTGGACATGACTATGTCAGTCTCTGTGTAGCAATCCCTCTAGATGAAAGAATATTACAGAGATGGAGAAATATCCAGGACACACCATCAGAGAAAGTCTGCCCCTTCCTCACTTGGATTGTATTTTTGCAATCAACAAGTAAATTTGGTTTGCAAATGATTTTCTAAAATGTCTAGCTGCTCCCCAGTACTTTTACATTAATACCTCTACTGCGACTTCAAAAGGTGCTGACAATAACGAATACATTATTAAAAACAACAAAGCAACAAAATCAAACTCAAACTACTATGGTTCTGTGTTTATCTCCATTCTCTAAGGATATATAACCCTTCAGAAACTCAGCCCTTGTTCTGCTTTAAGTTATAGACTGCCTTCAATCAGGTGGGAGGGATTCAAAGTTCCAGGCTATGCACAGTGGCTTCCAGGCCTGGGTGTGAATTGGAATCACTGGAGAACTTAAAAAAAAAAAAAAGTGCCAGTGACCCACCTCTAGAATCTAACATAATTGATATGGAGAGGGACCCTGGAAACAGGCTGCCAGAGCTCCCCAGGTGATTCTAACACATAGTCAGGTCAGGGCTGAAAAGTCCTGCCCTAAACCTAAAATTATTCAAACTAAAATAAGACACCTTGAGCTCTTAATTTCTCTGTTAATTTTTACAGAGGATATGAGCTTTTAAAGGTTTAGCTACTGAAATCACCACAGAAAAAAGTAAAATGGTGTCCTTAATTTCAGACTTTTTTTGTCAACTGACATGTTAAATGAACCAGAAAACATTCACCTACACTCCTACCCTGTGAAAATAAGAATCAGAAGACCAACTAGTTAAAGAGAAATTGCAGTTCCTCAGAAATTCCTCAGCTGGGTTTACAGATGTGTGAGTCCTTCTTTATTTGTTTTATTTCAACATCCATCTTTCAAAACCACCCCAACTTCTATTAGTGCCAGAAAAATAAGATGAAGAAACAGTGTTGTGCTGGGAAATGTTTAACAACTAGTTCTCCTTGGGTAAGATAGGGTTCCTGGAGGAAGCCCTAATTTGTAAAGTTCACAGATTTTCATAGTACATATACTCCCACCATGGCCGATTTCAAGTTATCAGCAGTTTAACTACAGCAGCTTGCAAAATTTGGGGAAGTTTAACAATTTCCTGAGCCAGTATAAGTCAGTTTCAGCATTCCACTGTGAAATTTATTAACATGTTTATGTATCAGATTCCTGGCTTGGCAAGAACTGAGATTTAGTTACATGTAGCATATTACTTGACAAATCTCCCTGTAAATATCAATTCGAAAATTATGATTCACAGTGAACTTGAAGATCATTCCTCAGGTGGAGATATTCTTAAACTATATTTTATCCACAATTGAGATTCAACAATATACAGATCCATCTGTTCTAACTCAGAGGGAAAAGTGTGAAACGACGAAGATTTTAGAGACTTTAAGAGAGAAATCATAAAAATGAAGGACTTCTATGATGAACTGAATTCAGCAGTAAACCCTGCAGGTCAGAGAGGAGTTGCTATTGCTGTGGAGTTCAGAGTGATAGGAGATGAAAATCCTAACTTCCCCATAGAACTAATTTTACAGTTTCTTTTTGAGTAAACATATTAATTGACCCTCCTGATCTTAAAGTTTGAAACTTACAAACTGCTGAGTTCCTTTCTCAGAATGCCAACCCTCAGGCCTATATTACCAAGAAATGGAAACTCACCAGATCATCACATCCAAACAATGTATGGCAAATCCTCTTCCTTACCCTTCCCCAATTTCTGTTTACTAATTTCCCTTTCTTACCCACTTCCTAGTCCCTGTTTTCTACATTCCTGCTCCACTACTATAAACCACTGACTTTACTGGGAAGGGGAGACAAACCTTTGACCTCCTTGACTGATATCACCAAAATAAAAAGCCTTCTTCCCTGACTATACTTCTTGTCTCAGTGATTGGCTTTCTGTGTGGCGAGCAATGGGACCCCAATCAAATCCCTGGCTTCTGAGGAACACAGATACAGAAAGTTGTCTAGGTCTAGCTTAGGGGAAGAAAAAAAATAGTATCAGTAAGCCAAACGGTCTGCACCACTAAACCCAGTATCAAATATGCACAGGCTCCACTATGTAAGTCAGGGGGTATCCAATCTCCTTATTTTGGGGAGACAGAGACCGCAAAAAGAGCTGGTAATCAGAATCATCAGCTGGAAAGGGCTAAGAGTACTTATAGAGGTCTTTGGTAGGGACTGGTGTTCCACAATACGACGGAGCCCCCCCTAAAAAAAAAAAACCAAATTATTTTTGGCCTCAGGGCAGGCCCCTTGTAGTACAGGCTTTCCCCACTAGGTAAGTGTTCTAGGAACCCATTGACATCTGTGTACCATGTGTACCAGCTAGTGTTGTGAGAGATTGCCTTCAGCTTCAGGGAATTTTTTTTCCCAGAAATTCTTTCAACACATTTGTCTATTTCATGATGTGTGATTTACAAGCATACCTGCCCATACCACACTGAGTATTCAATAGGCTTTTTTTTTCTTTCTTTCTTTTTTTTTTTTTTTTTTTACCAAAAACAGCATGCCCCCACCCCGTGCTCCATCCTTCCTCTTCACCTGATCTCACCCCAAGAGACTTTTTTTTGTTTCCCTGAATGAAAAAAGTCCTCAAAAGCAAGTGTTTTGTCCATGTGGAAGAGATGACACAAAAAAATGGCAGAAGCACTAAAATGTATCAGAACTGACAAGTTGGAAAACTGTTTTGAGCAGTGGAAAAAGCATCTTAATAGGTATATTGCATCAAACAGAGAGTACTTTGAAGGTGACTGAAGTTTAAACATGTAAGAATAAATAAACCATTTCTTAATAAATGACTTCCAGTTTTTGGGGGGAGGTCACATAAGAACTTGGAGACTTAGAGCTATCAGGATGCAGCTTAACTATTAATAGGTTAATAGTAGAGGCCTGGGGACATGCAGGTAATTTATGTTTCATCATCCCTCTTCTGCAGTTGCGTATTTAGGTGAAATAGCATAGCGCTCAAGAATACACTCTATGAGACTAAAATCTCAACTCCACCATTAATATCTATGTGACCTTGAAACATTTTTCTGGGTAATTGTTTTCTCTTCCATAAAATGGAGATAATGATAGTAACTACCTCACAGGGTTATATAAAAGATTTAAGTAAAATAATATGTGTAAAACATTCAACATAATGCTTGCATAAAACACTATTGTCTTGGATGGAGACATCAAGAAAATATGGACAGAAGATAGTATAGGTGAGGTATATAGCATTGTCCACACTGGAAGAAAAAATATGTTTGTAACATGGCAACCCCAAATCTGAGAGGGCTTGTGTGTAAGGCTCGTTATCTCTTCCCAAGAAGTCACCCCAAGGGCCCAGCAGGGAAAGACATTGGTTTATTAGAACTTACAGGAGGCGCTGATGGTGGTTGGTCGGTGAAGAAAGAATCTGCATTACAGGACAGTGCAGCAAGCAGTTTTATAGTCAGGCAAATTATTTGTTCAGCTTGCTACTGCTGGTGACAATTACAATTAATGAGTGTGCCGCCTACATTGTTCTCAGCTCTGCTCAATTACTTGCATCCTGTGACTTTTTTTTTTTTGAGTTGGAGTCTCACTCTGTTGCCCAGACTGGAGTGCAGTGGCTGCTCCCGGCCACCGCAGCCTCAACCTGCTGGGCTCCGGAGATCCTTCCGCCTCAGCCTTCCAAGTAACTGGAACTACAGGCGCGCGCTACCACGCCCGGCTAATTTTTGATTTATTGTAGAGATGAGGTCTCGCCAAGTTGCCCAGGCGTGTCTTGAACCCGCAGGCTCAGGCAATCCAGTCACCTCAGCCTCCCAAAGGCGCGGGATTACAGGCTGAGCCACCGAGCCCGGCTGTTTATGGCCAAATAAACATCCTGTAGAGACCAGCCTTGCCAGGGTCTGCTCCAGAGGGAGGGAACAGAAAGAAGCCAGTTATGGGGGGAAAGAGTAGATGTTCAATTACCTCACAGTGTTAATGAAATGAACTATCTTGCCCAAGATCATGCAGCTAGCAAGTTGTGATACAGAATTTGAACCTGAAATAGCCTGACCTAAAGCTTCTATTTTTTTCATAGAAGTTCTGTCTCCCGATGGGAGAGGACACAGCAGTGTGGATTAATTTTCCCAGATGCTTACTTATCTTGGAGGCGGTTTGGATGACAGATCTCCTAGTGCTAAGGTGTTTTACATAATAAAGGGTTAAATTTTGGGGAATTACACGAGCAGTAAAGTATCCCTTCTAAACCCTTCAAGGACAAATTTCTGCAGCAGGTTTCTGTGCCTTTATGTATTTATGTATTTATTTATTTATTTAGTTGAGTCAGAGTCTCACTCTGTCGCCCAGGTTGGAGTGCAGTGACGTGATCACAACTATTACAGCCTCGACCTGCTGGATTTAGAAAATCCTTCTGTCTCAGGCTCCCAGGTATCTGAAATGCGCCACCATGCCTGGCTAATTTTTTAATTTATTGTAGAAACAAGCTCTTGCCAAGTTGTCCAAGTTGGTCTCGAATTCCTGGACTCAAGCAACCCTCTCAACCTCTGCCTCCCAGAGTATTGGGATTACAGGCATGAGCCACCACACTGGGCTCCATTTCTCTGCAGGCATTGTATTTGTTTAACCAGGGCACAAGCAAGAATTAAGTTACGCAGCTTCTTGAACAGCTACCTACTGCCCTTTCTGCATGGGTGGGAGTGCCCTGTTTTATCATTACTAGTTACACCCCCAGGGGCTGTGCATCAGGTTATAGCATGTGGCAGTTATCTATCAGTCAGCTACTTTCCTCTACTTTCATTCTGTCTATCCTTCTCTTTGTTATTGCATCTGGAAATAATAATGTCCCTATGCATGTGGAATACTAGATATTTTAATACATGTGTGCTGAAGAGAAAGCATTATGTGGTCAGATCAATTTGGCAAGTTCTAGACTAAATCAAGTTTACTATCAGGGCATTTCATATTCTAATGCACTTTAGGTATTTTTAAGAGGGAAAAGTATTAGGCAGATGCATAAGCTCATAGCATTTGTTTCTGGCATGACAACACTATGATGGTGAGAGTTTATCGGTTGTCATTTGGAGTGACAATGTTGTGCTTGTGAATACGCTTTGCATTTTGCAGATCTGAAGAAAGTTAGTGCTATTTGTGGGCTAAAGAAGATAGAGTATCACGTGGAAAAAACAAAAACTTCCGACATATTCTTCTGATTGAGTTTAACAGGGGATTACAGGCAGCAGAGGCGGCTTGCAACTTTTGTGCCATATTCAGGATGAATTCCATCAGGGAAAGCATGGCAAGAAAATGGTTTTGTCATTTCAAAGGTGGACACTTTGGTTTCTTTGGCTTTGCATAAGCTAGATTGGGGCTACAGCCCCCAGACTGGGAAAAATTATTTGCCAACTGTGTATCTAACAAAGGCCTAATATCTATCTAGAATCTACAAGAAACTCAAATGCCCTCCCCCCCAAAAAAAAGTCCCATTACAAAATGGGCAAAAGATATGAATAGACACTTCTCAAAAGAAGACATACAAGCAGCCAACAGATACATGAAAAAATGCTCAACCTCACCAGTCATCAAAGAAATGCAAATTAAAACCACACTTAGATACTACCTAATTCCAGTCAGGATGGCCATCATCAATAACTCAAAACACAACAGATGCTGGAGAGGATGTGAGGAAAAGGGAGCACTTCTACACTGTTGGTGGGAGTGTGATTTACTACAGCCTCTGTAGAAAACAGTGGGACGATTCCTAAAAGATCTAAAAATCGACCTCCTATACAACCCCGCAATTTCCCTGCTAGGAATATACCCAGAGGAACTCAGATCACACTATGAAAAAGATACCTGCACACGCATGTTTATTGCAACATTATTCACAATAGCAAAAACATGGAACCAACCATGCTGCCCATCGAAAGAGGACTGGATAAAAAAATGTGGTACATATACATGATGGAGTATTATGCAGCTACAAAGAAGGGCAAAATTATGAATTTTGCAGCAACTCGGTTGGACTTAGAGTTTATAATACTGAGTAATCTGCCACAGAAACAAAGAACTGAGTATCACATGTTCTCACTCACAAGTGAACCTTGAACAACTATAATAATACTGTAAGATAGAGATTGGCAGTAGTGGGAAACTGCTGGGGAAGGCAGAATTGGCAGCAGTGGGAAACTGCCAGGGGAGGGGGGACACCCCTCATCAACAAGGGTACCTGCCTAATAAACATTTGTATACCTAACCCTGAAATACTTTTTTTTTTAAATAAAAATAAAAAGATGGACACTGACCTGAGTGATTCTCTACAGTCAGGAAGACCATCAACCTTTGATGAAGACTGTTTAAATGCTTTAATCAATATGATTCATGTCAGTCAACCCGAGAATTGGCAAATGTGATGGACTGTGACCAGTCAACCATCATGCAGTATGGCATCCTATGGGCAAGGAGAAAAACGCTACCAACCTATGCATCAAACCAATAACGCTACAAACTTATGCATCAGTCCAATAATATATATTTGGAAACAGCACTTGAAGATACCTAGAATGTCCCTTGCCCACCCACACTAATGTCTCTAACTTTCTTTTTTTTTCTTCTTGAAGGTGATAGTCACCCTTCATTTTCCCTTCTTTTCACTGGCTGGTTCTTGTGAACCAGACCTACTAGCAAAAATATTCCATGAATAGAAACCATAGTTCCTGCCCAAGGAATTATAAAATACAACTCAACGAATTCGGCACAAAGCATTTAGAACAGGTCCTTACCTGGAGCTGAACTTGCGATTCACCTTTCACTTCAAAAGAAAACTCATGAAGCAGGAGGCAGCACTTTTAAAGCATATCTGAAATATGTGGGTAGCTGGATAATTGCATGATAAACTCTTGATATAGTTGCAATAATGAACAGCACTTTTTATTTGGTTTAGAGTATAAACCAATATGTTGAAAAAGATATAAACTGATTGCTCAGAATGAAGAAATGATAACATGTGATAAAGGTTTGCAGGAGAATGCAGACCCAGCTCAACATTAATCTGTTTGGAAGCACAATTTGAGTCCCAATTGCATATTTCTTTTTCGCTGGGCAATTTTCCATCCATTTTCCCCTCTCTCTTATCATCATTTGCTCTTTACAGACAGACTGGAATGCTTCCAGGTTAATTTTATTACATTTTGAATGGCCTATTTTTTATTCTGTTGCTATTGTATTATGAATAATCTGAGACTGTTTCACAAGTCGTTGAACCTTCTCACTTCACCTTTTGCACCACAGGTTGTCCCTGCTTAATTTGAATGGAAGGTGCATCTCTTCAACCTTGAATTGTGAGACTACTAGAACTTCTTTCAGCTGAAGGTGCTATTTCCCTATGTTTAGAAAGGTAAGGGGTGATAAAAATGTTAAGTGAATCTCTCCTCTTAATTATAGTCTTATCAAATAGTACTTTACTTAACTGTGCTGATGAATAACAGTAAATATTAGTTAAGTATAACATTATGTTAACTTAGTTTACTTGTGGAGAAGTCAAGTTACTAAAAATATAAGGGGGTGGAAGACTGATAAAATGTTCTGTTCTGCCCCTATGAAATAAAATATCCTTGAATGGTGAATTGTATCTCCTGTCAAAATGATTTAAAGTAACTCATGATGATAAATTATCTATTGCCTCATTAACTTAACTAATGTAAAGATAATAAAATTTATTTGTTCAAATGGATTGAGCTTGTACTATGTACTTAGTGCTGGGGTTAAATAAAAATAGAGTAGGGGCCGGGTTCAGTGACTCAGCCTGTAATCCCGCGCCTTTGGGAGGCTGAGGTGAGTGGATTGCCTGAGCCTGCGGGGTTGAGACCTGCCTGGGCAGCGAGACCTCATCTCGACAATAAATTAAAAAATCAGCCGGGCGTGGTAGCGCATGCCTGTAATTCTGGCTACTTGGAAGGCTGAGGCGGAAGGATCGCCGGAGCCCAGCAGGTCGAGGCTGCGGTGGCCAGGAGCGGCCACTGCACTCCAGTCTGGGCGACAGAGTGAGACTCCAACTCAAAAAAAAAAAAAAAAAAAATAGAGTAAGGATATTATGGTCCCTTCCTTTCATGATGAGTTTTATGCGGAGTACGGCATATAAGGAATACACCTCTGTGGTGATTTTCCTTGGCCAAATATCCGATGGTACAACTAGTGTAATTCAAGAGATATTTGAGATCCCTAAAGTTTTTGGATACATTTTCTTTACAGAACAAATGAGGCAGATGATTGAATTTTCTCATTTTGGAAGTGACAGTATTTTGCTATTCTTTGGAAAGAAATAAGCCCTGAAAAAAAATGTTTTCTATAATCTTATAAAAAGAATTGCATTATTACTTATTTATAACCCTGCTAATGGAAATGTTTGGCAGAAATGCTCTATCTACCTGAGAGGAGATGTAGCACATACTTACTAAATAATAGGTATTATTATGACAAAATGATCATGCTATAGATTGACTCTACTGGTTGCATTCAACAAAACACAAAATAAAGCAGACATGGATTATAGTGGTTATGATGGGTAGTTTATATAGCAAGCTACTACTAATGTAATACATTTAAAAACTTGATAATTCTAGGAAAGAGAAGCAGTACTGGTGAGAGTGGGACAGAATAAAGACAAATAGTATCCTTGCTTTATTAAACAAGGGAGACTAGGAAACAAAACATGAATTCCTAATTCAAAAAGTTCAAAGTTCATTTAAATAACAGTTGCACTGTTAAAGTGTCTAGGAAAAACAATGGATTAAAATCTGTCTTCACAACAAAAAGAGTGAAGAGAAACTACTATACATTAAACATAAATCTATAAAGCTTTTTAATGTAATATCAAAATGTAGGGTTTTAAAATGTCATTTCAAATGATAATTTTATTTTTCACCAAAGACCACAAATGACTACCATCTAATTTAATTAACTTACAGCCTCAGCCATAACATTGGAACGGGACATAACAAATGATAAGCTGAAACCAAGATGTGCTAAATGCAAAATGATTATATCTAATGTTTTCAGAGATGCTCTCTAAAAAGACTTTACTAGACATTACCTGGTTCTCACCTCCCTACGTTGCCTCTGCTTAGCAATAATGTAACGTTAAATTTCTTTGCTGCTCTGGAACAAATATTGCCTTAATATTTGTATTCTATCTTTATGATCTGCAATTTGGTTGTTAAAATGATTTGGCAAATGTTTTTGCTTTAGTGCAGATGGAAGCGAGCAGGCCTTCATGGTTCAATGTACACACAGGCCAGAGTAACAACTGTGCTGGTAGGGATGGCAAGAGGCACTGAACCAGTGTGGACAAAACGAAATGTGTGAATGAGTCACTGGTTGAGGTGCACAAAATGTCAAGTTCCTCAGCAAGAAATGAAAATAATTTGAGGAAAAAAAATATATGTTGTGTGACAAGTCTTTGAAAAGACAGGCATCTCTGTGTGAACTGAATATTAACAGATGTAGTATCTCAGGAATGCTAACAAGCAATATAGTTACCCATGTACATTTCTGTGCTGACCTAGCATCTAAACCAACTTGCGTGGGTATCATTTAACACTTTTGAAGATCAACATTCTGCTGGGCATTGGGTCGATCAGTGGAAAATACATCAGTAACTACTTATTTATCACTCTGTTCCCCGATTCCTGATCCCCTACCAAAACTCCAGAAGATCTACTCTAATATTCTAAAAGGAGTTAGTCACTTAAAATTAAACCTATCTATTACCCAAGGAGTTTATTATAAAACTTGATATTGACCTATATTGCTTACCTAGATTTTGTGTGTGACTGTGGTTGTTGCCATCATTTTAACAGAAAATCACTTGCTGTAAGAAAATTGAAAACATGCTTCTTTGTGCCTTTCTTCAATCATAGAGATGACTGACATCTATTTGATGAGTGTGTATTTCTTTTTCCTTTTTTTCATTTTTGGAGAAAAAAACATTTAAAAAAATTTTCTAGATAGAAAAACTGAGTCTTTGTAACTTAGATGTATCAAATTTCTCATTTATGTTTTCCATAGTACATTTTTACTTTTTAAAAGTGCATGCTTTAAAACATGTTTAAAATTGATTTTAAGGATCCCTCAAAGACACAGTGTTCTCTGTCCAGTCTGACGTATTCCAAACTCTACAGTGCTAAAGTAATGTGGATTTTAATTTGCTCAACTTCAATGGAAATAATCCTCAAATGGTAAGAAAGCAAAATCATCTCTTCATACACATTTTAAAATTAATTTCTTAGTACATAATCTATGTGTTTCTCTCACTTTTGGAATATATATATATATATATATATACATATATATATATACACACACACGTATACTATACATACATATACTATTCACTATATAAACACACACACACACATAATTTGAAGGAATGAGAGTTGGAAACTCACTTTATTGTTCTGAAGTCTCGTTACTTTTCACATTCCAGAAATTCTTTGAGTGTTCTAATTCTCAGAATTGAATAATTTAAATTTTACACCCAAAAATATATCAGAGGGAAAGAAAGAATGAAGGTGTGAGAAAAGGGAAAGGTAAGGGAGAAGGGTAAAAATTATACTGTCCTAATATAGCAACCCAAATCAGAAGGGATAGGCATGTTCAGGGTGGTATGGCCAGTAGACACCAAACTCATTTGCTTAACCCATTATGAAACTTGATTAAACCTTTTGGGCTCTCACATATAAGAAAAATTAGAAAACTTTTACACAGTAATCTGTTCACTATTCTCGCTACTTCGTAGTATGCTTGAAATTTTCCAAATTAAATGTGCACTTGAAAAATCAGTCTAAATCTCAAGTCCATAATTTTTTTTTTATTTTATGCATTAATTTCCACACTTTCTTCTTTTTTAAGGGTTTGGATGGATGATAGGACAGAGGAAATACTCAAATTACTAGCATTAAAAATGGAATATAATGATTAAAAGAAAAATAAAAAAATGTCGTGGGATTTCAGAGAAAGAACAGACCAGACTGAAACGGAAGAATGAGGATAACTTTGAATGGAAAGTGGTATTTGGGATGGAATTTGAACAATGGTTGGAGGCAGCTGGGAGGGTAGTTAGTTGAAGGAAGAAGAAAAAAATGAGAAAAGTCAGAAAAGTGGAAAAGTTTTGCGTGGTTTCAATAAAAAGAGATTTCCCAGTGTGGTTGGAACACAAGGGACAAAGAGAAAAGTACTGAACAGTAAGGGCCACATTGTGGGAAGTCTTGAAGGTTTAGGGTGGTAAAGAGAAAATAAGGATGTGACATAACAGGTAATATTTTTTACAATCTTGCTTGGAGAATGACATAGCTATACACAACTGTATAAATCATGTGGGAACAGCTCGATGAATGATTGCAACGTGAATAACGTAACCACCACCAAATTAAAGGATATAACACTACCAGTCCCCTAGAAGTTTCTCTTCCACTCCCTTCCACTTCTTCTGCTTCTCAAACACCGTTGATTACTTCTGGCTATTTCTGCTTTTTGTGAAAGAAATGATACAGCATGTATTTTATTTTGTATAAGTCTCCTTTCACTACACTGTGTCTGACATTCGTCTGTATTGCTTCCTGTAACTTTATAATTATGCCGCTTTCAGTATTCCATTGTATAAAAAGACTCAAGTTATTTTACCTATTATTGGTGAGCATTTGGGTTTTTTAAGTTTGGAGCGAATGTTCCTGTCAGCAAATGACGCTATTGTAAAATAGGGTTATTAGCAAGTACAGCATAACCTAACCAGTTGATCTCCTAAAATCATCTGGGATCTTCCTGATGAAAGTGAGAGGGATTCAATTAGAGGGAGAGTCTCTGTCACTGGTTTTGAGAGAGAAGCAACCACAGTCAAAGAATGTTGATAGCCTCTGGGAGCTGAGAATGACCAGCCAGCAATGAGTTAAGGACCTTCATCCTACATCCACAGGAACTGAATTCTGCCACAACTTGAATGTTCTTAGAACAAGATTTCTCCCAAAACGAACACAGCCCTGCCTACTCCTTTAAAAAAAAACAAAAAAATGTATGTTAAAGATTTGGGGTACAATTCAGGGTTAGGTATACAAAGTGGCCATTGTACAGGTAAAGGTTGTGCTTCACTTTGTTCCCTAATTCACCTGGTTTGAGATCAGGTACCCTTATTGATGAAGTGTGCCGCCTGACTACTCCTTGACTTCAGACTATGAGAATCAAAGGGATAACCCAGCTAATCCACACCTGGACTTCTGACATACAAAACTGTGACAAAATAAAAGTTGTGTTAAGTTAAATTTGTGGTCATTCGTTAGGCAGAATAGAAAACTGATACAAGTAGCAAATGTAGCAACCACAGAGGCACAAAAGAGTAGTGGAAAAGAACCCCATGAGGAAACCAAAGGGGAGCAGTCAGAGAAGTGGTACAACAAAGTTTAGAGGAGAAGTCAGTTTCAAGGAGACTGCTTCCAAACTTCTGAATTGCAACAGAGAATAATGTCTAAAGATGTAAAATAATTGGGTTAGACGATATATTGGTCACTCATAACTTGTCAGAGTGAGGCAGGCTAGCTAGTTTAAGCCTAAGGGAAATGGAAAATTACTGAGCTGGGTTTTAAGAGGTTAAGAAACTTCCTGTGGGCAGGGCTCAGTGGCTCAGTCTTCTGTAATCCCAGCACTTTGGGAGATGAGGCGAGTGGATTGTCTGAGCCTGTGGGTTCGAGACCAGCCTGGGCAACTTGGCGAGACCATGTCTCTAAAATAAATAAATAAATAATTAGCTGGGCGTGGTAATGCTCACCTGTAGTTCTGGCTACTTGGAAGGCTGAGTTGGAAGGCTCACTGGAGCCCAGCAGGTTGATGCTGGAGTGGCTGTAAGTATGCCGTGGCATTCCAGCCTGGGCAACAGAGTGAAACTCCAACTAAAAAAAAAAAAAAAGAAGAAACTTCCTGTGACTTGAAACTAACATGAAACTGACACACTTACCTTGATTGTAACTAACATGAAAACTACACAACTTCAACATGGAACTCACACGCATATACACACATACAAAACTAGATACAAGCTGGTACTCCCTACCCTCAAGTCCATCTCTCTGTTGGAGATCGCCACACTCTGGTCTTCCCCACGCTCCCCTCTCTTGAGTGTGTACTTTCAGTTCAAATTAACCTCTTTCCTTTACTTTCTGTGACTTGCCCTTGAATTATTTCCTGGCATGGAGTCAAGAGCCTATTCCTAGTTATAGGTCAAGGATTGCACCTCTTGAAAAGGGACTTCCAACTTTCCAACTCCCCAAGGAGTCAGCTGTGGCAGTGTGCTGTGTTTAAGTGGGAATCTCTCTCTTTCTTTCTGGTGATCCTTCGCATGCCCACCACCATCAAGAGCAGTTAAAAGTGCCAGGCTCGGTGGCTCAGCCTGTAATTCCGCGCCTTTGGGAGGCTGAGGTGAGTGGATTGCCTGAGCCCATGGGTTCGAGACCCGCCTGGGCAGCGAGACCTCATCTCTACAATAAATCAAAAAAATCAGCCGGGCGTCTGTAATTTCGGCTACTTGGAAGGCTGAGGCGGAAGGATTGCCGAAGCCCAGCAGGTCGAGGCTGCAGTGGCCGGGAGCGGCCACTGCACTCCAGTCCGGGCAACAGAGTGAGACTACAATTCAAAAAAAGGAAAAAAAAAGAGCAGTTAAAAGTAAAGAGAGCCCAAACCACAGAAACTTCCTGTAGCTATATAATTATACCACTTTCATTATTTCATGGTATAAATATACTCAAGTGGAAAGTGGAAATTGAAGGGAAACCATGAGTATTGACTTTGCTTTCATGAAGAATATTTGAGAAGAAGAGAGAAGGAAGCAAGAAAGAAGATAATCAACAAATGACTTTTGGCTGGAAGGGAACTAGAGTAGATTTATAGGCAAAGTGTTTATAGGGAATTTATAACAGAGAAGAGAATAATTGAGATTTTAGGATAGATGAGGGAACATGATGTAGAGAACACAGGTGGAGCCGCTAATCTTTAAGGGGAAAAGAATACCTCACTTTCTGATATTTACAGAGAAGTGATAAGGAGAGAAAGAAATACAACTAATTTTGAAGGAAGAAAATGGGCTTTGGAAGAAGTATCACTCTTAGATTTGGGCAAGTGAGAAGTACCAACCTGGGCCTCTGCGGATTCCAAACATACATTTCTCAAATTTTCCAAGTCCTCCACTAACACTTGGAATTAACCAAAAACAGCAGTGCTATTGGTGGGATATCCCATGTCTGGACCAAGTTCCCCATTATTCCTGATAAACAGAATTGTCTAAATTCCCTTGGATACCTGGGACTGAGGAAGGCTGTGCCATTTGGGAGAATGTAGACTATGAATCCTATTTCTAGCCTTCAGGATACTCTGTGATGTTCTTCTACTTGCATGAAGTATACCAAATGCTCCTCAGAGCTTTGGAAATCATGCCTATGGAGTTTTCCTGAGCCCTGTGGTTAATCTCAGTTTCAGGAGGATGGTGTAGTGAGCACATTGCTATTTCTGTCTGGAATAGTATTTTGCTTTTATGAAGCTCTTTGACAATGGGATGACAGAATGACACTGGCATGGTGATTTTTGGTGACACTTGCATCACAGACAGAACAAGGTCAGGGCTTCTATTCATCTGTTGGTCCACCATCGACACTTGAGCTCAAATCAAGAACCCATTCATGTCCTACTTAGAGTTCCACTTATAGTCTTCAGCAGTCAACTACCAAGAACAGTGGGGATGAGAGCAGAGATCTTTTACCCTTTGTGACTTCCATTGATGGCACTCAGAGTGTCACCAAGATGCCAGGGATTCAACTGGGGTCCTGTTGCTCGAGGCGCAAAAAGTCAATCATTGAGACAAGGCGTATTGGCAAAAAAGATGGCTCTTTGCTTGGGTGATATCAGCCAAGGAGAATGGGAGATTCTACCTCAAATTCATCTCTCCATTCCACTGAAGTCAGGATTTATATAATGTAGACAACAGGAACTAGGGAGAGGTAAGTAAGGGGAGTTGACATATAGGAATTGGGGAGGAATCTGTCTGGCATCTCATTTTCTGGATGCTGTGACCAGTGAATTTCAGTTCCTTAATACTATAGGCCTGGGGGTGATTTCCTGAGAAAGAAACTCAGATAAGACAAATGTAAGTTTCAAGTTTTAAGATAGGGAAGGTCAATTTCTATACTTTTTTAAAAAGCCCTGTAACCATTAGTTCTATGAGAAAGCTGTGCCAGTTACAAGAGAAGTCACACTACCTTCTCTACAGACCCTGTGCTATGTTCAGACAGTTCTTGGAAAATGACCACACCTATTTACTCTAAAGGAATTTATGAGCATTGCTTCTTAATTCCAAAGGGCACTTCCAATCAACAGTTCTCTGTCCTCTCTTGACATGGTGACATTATGCTCCTCTTGGTTAACTTTATGTTGTATTGGGAGAGAAATGGATAGTTCCTGCATGAAATGGACTGATATACTTGCTTCACCCAAGAGTCATTTGCTTATCCTACCCACCTTGTGGTTTTGTGTGGAAGTCAGAGGTGTTGTCTATACTGAAAAAGATCATGTTCTTGGAGTGCATTGATTATGGCCTAAAAAATTCAAGAAAAGACGTGCTTGGAAGATGTCTAAATGTGTTAAAAGATTCTGAACAGTACATTAATCTGTTTCAGAAAACTAATTGTTGCAATAGTTTGTGATCATCATCAACAAAGCACAATCCACAACCTTCAAGAGAGTCATTGGAAGTTAACATTCATGTGTAGCACAATAGATGATGTAGTATCAAAAGTAATGATGTAACTAGCATTAAATAAATGATATCAGGGATCTTCTGTGGTTTTTAATATGGACACTGTGATTAATAACAGTACTGCTACCTTTTACTAATGGTGGGAGATATGAAATTAACCAGAAATGGCTCTTCTGATAATAAAAAATGTAAAGCCAAGTAATCTAACAGGAAGAGATGGTGTTGGACACCATGAAGAATCTTCTCATGCACTGATTAGACAATAAGTAAATACACAGATGCCTCTTTCCAACCTACTATTCTAAATCTTCATAATCACTATAATTCACATAAGTCTATGAATTTTGTAATTCTTGTTTAAAAATTCAAATTGTTTTTTACAAATAGAGATCATGCAAAAGCAAATAAACAAAAAAAACCTAGCGCCCCTAGGCCCTACATGCCCTATAGGCATCTCTGAATGAAGATAATTCACTTTTGTGCTCTATAAGGTGAAATTAAGGTCATCAGCTATAAGTGAAAATGGTGAAGTTTTTGTAGAGGCTTGAAAAGAGTGGTGAAGATTTAAAACTAATGGAAATGGGAGACAGTTTTGTTTGTGGTCACAAAAATGGCCAGTTTTAAGGATCTGGTTAAGTGTGGAGACCTTAAATTTGTACTGAACAGTCTATATATTTGGAGAATTTTATTTGAACAATTATCAACAGCTTATATATAAGAGCATAAAAGGCAGGCAATGAGATTAAGTCTAGCCTGTTGTAGCAGAAGGACAAGAATCCAAGGGAATTAGAGAGGTTCAGGTGATCAGTCATGATTTTAAAATGAGTAGTGATGTAAGGTAAGAGAGAAGTAAAGTACTAGCTCTTGGAGATAAAATCCAGAGGGGGACAAAAGTCAGGAGACTACGGGGATGATTAGAGAGAAGAGGTAGAGAACAGTCAGGTACCAGTGTCTTCTATGACTGTGACAAGAAACCGGGAGTTTAAGGATGTATAAACAGATGTCATAAACCTCATGGGAGAAGATTTTAGCCACAAAGATTGATGAGTAATGGTGCATTACTTTTCTGTTGATGCTGTAACAAATCACCGTTCCTTAGAGGCTTCAAATAACACAAACTTATTATCTTATAGTTCTTGTGGTTAGAAGTTCAAAGTCAGTTTCACTGGGATAAAATGAGGGTGTCAACAGGACTGTGATCCTTCTGGAGGCTCTCGGGGAAAATCTGTTCCCGTGCCTTTCCCACTTTGAGAGGCCACCTGCCTTCCTTAGTTCATGACCTTTCCTCCATCCCCAAAATAGCATCCTATCTCCTCCCTGACCTCCGCTTTTTCCTTACAACTTCTTTCTAATTCTTATCATCCCTCCTCCTTCTAATATGGACCCTTGTGATTACATTGGACCTACCCAGATACCCTGATAATCTCCCCAGCTTCAAATCCATAGCCTCATGGATGTGCAAAGTCTCTTTTACCACATATGGTAACATATTCACAGGTTCTGGGGAATAGGATAAGGGCATCTTGTTGGGGCAGGGAGTGAGGCATCTTTCCATCGCCCACAAACAGTGTATTGAGAGAATGAAAACCTGTGCCTGGAGTGCTCTGGAGACATTTGTATTCAACAAGGAGAGCAATATTTAGCTAGGACAAGAAAACAGAAAAAGATCTCCTTTGTCAAGGTTGAATCTCACCAGGGTACAAAAAGTGCCAGGAGAGAGCTTACAATGGAATCTTCTGGGCAAAGTGACTGGGCTCTACACTGATTATTTAAATCAGTAAAATAAACTTAATTTGCAATGGCTCAGGAGGAATTAGTTATTTTTTTTTTCATGTTTGCATTGTTTTTTCATTTACAAAAAAGAGCATTCCATTTTATGAAGGGCTTTATACAATTTAAATATTGACAGAGTTCCTATTTCCTGGAAAATATATAAATTTAGATTCTGAAACTCAAGATAATCATTCTATTATAGTGGAAAGAAAACTGTCTATGTTTCATCTATTGCATGATATTATTCCTTAGACTCAAGCTGAATAGAATGAGAAAGTCAACATTAACTCTGTCAACCTTTAAATGGTACTTTTATAAGAAAGTCCCTCCAAAACTCCCTTGTTTATAAATATCCTAGAAAAATTCTGGGTATTTTGGTTCTTGAATGAATAATGTCCATAATTGGCAAACTACTTCAATCAGTTTTAAACATTGTTATTGTTTTTATTTCCACACTGTCAAAACTGACTTTCTTTAGACAAGTCGACGTAAGTGAGATATGATTACTAAAGAGCTGATGTTGATTACTGGAATTTGAACAGTTAAAGATTCAATGTAGCATCACTTCTGCCTCTTCTCACTACAGGTCAAAGTAAAGTCTTTCTATCTTTTCCTTTAATGTTTATAAAAAATGGTACCAGGGCCATTTTGGATGAAAGCCTGCCTAATACAAATTTGGTTTAAAGCTTTTCATCTCTTGGGCACTCCCTGGACAAAGTTAAAACAAAAAGGAGAAAGATAAGAGTGAAACCTCTGTCTTAAATTCTAGGAGTGCTTGGAGTTGTATGATAGCCTCTTGCTCTTATTTCCAATCCTGTGACCCAAGTGTGAGGATCACTTCCTGTCTCCAGGGTCTGTTTCATCTTCCTTAACAGCAAAACTTACACAAAACAGCCCATAACTGAGTCTGGCAGTCTGTGATAGCCCTTCTAGTACTGTCAAATCACCAGCAATTTCTCTTTTAAAAACACACAGGAGATGGATTTATATATTTTCTTCCTCATCACAACCAAGAAAACTGATACAGTATAAAAGTAAAGAGTTTATTTTTTTCTTTATGGATTTTCCTGTGCAGCCTTCTCTTTCTCCTTATGTGCCTTGTAGCACATGTCAGAATCTTTTCATACAAGTTTACAAAGCTATAAGCAGACTATAAGTATTGGGCAAATATATTTTTTCCAAATATAAGAAGATCCATTAGGTACTTCACCATAAAGTTAGTTTAAATCTAGTAAGTTAGTTTAAATCCAGGGTCTGGAGAGAAAGTATTGGGTCAGTAAAGTGATTTTTATTATTTTGCAGTGCATACCAGAAATAAAAAATGAAAGGTTTCTTTGTTTTGGGTTGAGTTTTGTCATCTTAGTGTGGTAACATTGGTGATCTTATATTCTGATTGTCAATAATATAAGTTTTATTGTTGTTGTTGTTGTTGCTGTTTTTGAGATGGAGTCTCACTCCATCACCTAGGCTGGAGTGCAGTGGCATGCTCATGACCACCCCAGCATCGACCCGCTGGGCCCAGGCAATCCTTCTGCCTCAGCCTTCCAAGTAGCTGGAACTACAGGTGCATGCTACCATGCCCAGCTAATTTTTTGATTTTGTTGTAGAGATGAGGTCTCACCAAGTTGCCCAGGCTGGTCTCAAACCTGTGGGCTCAGGCAATCCTCTCATCTCGGTCTCCCAAAGTGCTGGGATTGCAGGCTTGAGCCACCATACCTGGCAATGTAAGTTTTAATAAATAACCAAAAGGGAAAAATTAGTACTTAAATGCATATTTTTCTGATATAAACATCTTTTAGAAGACAATTTTTCAAAGTATGAATCATTAAATTGTGTACCAACTAGTATTTCATTTATTTGTTTTTATTTTTTTATTTTTTATTTTTTATTTTTTTTTTGAGTTGGAGTCTCACTCTGTCACCCAGACTGGAGTGCAGTGGCTGCTCCCGGCGCAGCCTCGAACTGCTGGGCTCCAGCGATCCTTCCGCCTCAGCCTTCCAAGTAGCCAGAATTACAGGCATACGCTACCATGCCCAGCTGATTTTTTTTAAAATTTTTATTGTAGAGATGAGGTCTCGCTGCCCAGGCGGGTTTCGAACCCGCGGGCTCAGGCAATCCACTCACCTCAGCCTCCCAAAGGCGCGGGATTACAGGCTGAGCCACCGAGCCCGGCTATTTTTATTTTTTTTTGAGTTGGAGTCTCACTCTGTCACCCAGACTGGAGTGCAGTGGCTGCTCCCGGCGCAGCCTCGAACTGCTGGGCTCCAGCGATCCTTCCGCCTCAGCCTTCCAAGTAGCCAGAATTACAGGCATACGCTACCATGCCCAGCTGATTTTTTTTAAAATTTTTATTGTAGAGATGAGGTCTCGCTGCCCAGGCGGGTTTCGAACCCGCGGGCTCAGGCAATCCACTCACCTCAGCCTCCCAAAGGCGCGGGATTACAGGCTGAGCCACCGAGCCCGGCTATTTTTATTTTTTTTTGAGTTGGAGTCTCACTCTGTCACCCAGACTGGAGTGCAGTGGCTGCTCCCGGCGCAGCCTCGAACTGCTGGGCTCCAGCGATCCTTCCGCCTCAGCCTTCCAAGTAGCCAGAATTACAGGCATACGCTACCATGCCCAGCTGATTTTTTTTAAAATTTTTATTGTAGAGATGAGGTCTCGCTGCCCAGGCGGGTTTCGAACCCGCGGGCTCAGGCAATCCACTCACCTCAGCCTCCCAAAGGCGCGGGATTACAGGCTGAGCCACCGAGCCCGGCTATTTTTATTTTTTTTTGAGTTGGAGTCTCACTCTGTCACCCAGACTGGAGTGCAGTGGCTGCTCCCGGCGCAGCCTCGAACTGCTGGGCTCCAGCGATCCTTCCGCCTCAGCCTTCCAAGTAGCCAGAATTACAGGCATACGCTACCATGCCCAGCTGATTTTTTTTAAAATTTTTATTGTAGAGATGAGGTCTCGCTGCCCAGGCGGGTTTCGAACCCGCGGGCTCAGGCAATCCACTCACCTCAGCCTCCCAAAGGCGCGGGATTACAGGCTGAGCCACCGAGCCCGGCTATTTTTATTTTTTTTTGAGTTGGAGTCTCACTCTGTCACCCAGACTGGAGTGCAGTGGCTGCTCCCGGCGCAGCCTCGAACTGCTGGGCTCCAGCGATCCTTCCGCCTCAGCCTTCCAAGTAGCCAGAATTACAGGCATACGCTACCATGCCCAGCTGATTTTTTTTAAAATTTTTATTGTAGAGATGAGGTCTCGCTGCCCAGGCGGGTTTCGAACCCGCGGGCTCAGGCAATCCACTCACCTCAGCCTCCCAAAGGCGCGGGATTACAGGCTGAGCCACCGAGCCCGGCTATTTTTATTTTTAAACACTTTTATTTTTTAGAGCAGTTTTAGGTTTACAATAAAATTGAGAGGAAGTACAGACATTTTTCATATACCCCTACCAACATGCTAGAATGGTCCACTTGTTAAAATCAATGAACCTACACCGATTTGTCATTATCACTCAAAGTCCATTTTGTACATATGGTTCACCATCTGTTCTGTACTTAGAGGGGTTTGGAATTTCAAAAGTTTCATTTTGGTTAGGGTTCATTGCTGAAGAGTTGGTGTGGTCTTTTGGGGGTGTTGGAGAACTCTGTTTCTCCATATCGTCAAATTATTTTTCAAGTTCCTTCCCATTTGGACAATTACTCCTTATTTGAGGTTGGCAGTGGGCTGATCCAGGCACTGTAGGGTATCCTTGGTTATATAAAGTCCTAGTGTGGTGAGTTTCTCAATTGCTAGCGGTGGCAGCCCTGTGCTACACTGTGTACCTGCACTGTCTCACAGTATTCTGAGTGGCTGGAGTAGCTTGGAAAGTGTTACTAGCTGGTGTTTGGGATCAGGCCTCCCCCAAAGCTGAGTTATTGTATCCAGCTTGGTGGGCTGTACTGTTGACCTCCAGTCAGGAGGTGACCCTTTGGGAGAAAGTCAGCTGTGATGGTGCCTGTAGGATTTCTCTTTGGCAAATGTTGCTCCAAGGAATTGCCTGGTCAGTCTAGGCCTAGGGCAAGGCTCTGGGGATTTCCCAAGTTTTTTGTCTGTTTTGAGCCTTCAGGTAGAATGCAGAGGAAAGAGCTGAAGCACGCAATAAGTGTGCACTCTTAGCTGCCCTAGTGGGGATTAGAAAGGAGGCCCAGGCCACTGGGGTAATGCTGATATGCAAAGCAGGCCCAAAAGAACTCTCAAGGTGAGTGAGAGGTTGCTATAGCAACACTTCCCGCTCAGCTCCTGCCTTGGCCTCCGGCAATCTGCAATCAGAATGTCAAGGTGCAGCCTACCTCAGGTGTTCTCAGGCAGCCAGCACAGCCAGGAAACTGTCTTGTCACACAGTTGACCCTTGGGATCTGTAGCCTCCCAAGCTGGCTGAAAGGCAGCTGCTCCATCCTTCAAGGGTCGAGTTCCTGGGAAATGGCTGCTGGCACTGCTCAAGGTTTTTTTGTTTGTTTGTTTTGTTTTTCCCTGCACCATTCCATGGCAGAGCTTCCTGTGAGGGACTGGGGTGCCTCGAGGCTCAGGGAGCCCTGCAAATTTGCAGCAAGAGCACAGAACTCCTGGATTCCTTCCCCCACCGCTTCCAGAAGCTGTGGTGGACTACCGTGGTGCAGAAAAGTGTCCAGGCAATTCCAACCCTGTCTGTGGATACTTTTCTCCTTTTTGCTCTAAGTGGTTATTATCTCTCCTTTGGAGACTTGTGGGATGTGCTGCTGGATCCATTCCTCTCTGGATGCTGAGGAAATTCTCTCTATATTGGTTTACTCTGTAGGAGAAACTCACTCTAGCTGCCTCATGTTGGCCATCATAATACCAACTCTTGTTCTTCAATGGATTTGGACAAATGTATAGTGACATATATCCATTACTATGGTATTATAGAGAATATTTTCACTGTTAAAAATCCTCCGTGATCCCCCTATTTATCCTTCCTTTCCCCAGCCTCTAGAAACCACTGATCCTTTTACTGTCTCCATAGTTTTGCCCTTTTAAGAATTTCATACAGTTTGAGTCATAAAGTATGCATCCATTTCAGATTGGCTATCACTTATTAATACATTTTAAGTTCTCTTTATGTCTTTTCACAGCTTAGTAGCTCATTTCTTTATAATGCTGGATAATATTCCATTGTCTGGAAGTACTACATTTATCCATCTATTCACCTACTGAAGGACATCTCGGTTGCTTTAATATTTTGGCAATTGCAAATCAAGCAGCTATAAATAAAGCTACCCAAAGCTACAGTATTCAAGATAGTGTGGTGTTGGCAAAAGAGTGAACGGAAAATTGAACAGAAAAGAGAACTCAGAAATAGACCCACATCAGTATAGTCAACTGGTCTTCGACAAAGGAGCAAAGGCAATGCAATGGAGCAAAGACCATCTTTCAACAAATGGTTCTGGAACAACTAAACATCCACACGCAATAAGAAAAAAACTGAATCCAGAAAGAGACCTTAAACCCTAACCAAAAATTAACTCAAATGTATCACAGACCTATAAGTATAAAATGAAAACTGTAAAACTCCTAGAAAATAAAATTGGAGAAAATCCAGGTGAACTTGAGTTTGGCGATAATTGTAGATGTAACACCAAAGGCATAATCCACAAAAGGAAAAGTTGATATACTGTACTTCATTGAAAATTTGTAAAAGTCTGCTCTGTGAAAAATACTGTTAAAAGAATGAAAAGGCAAGCCACAGATGTGGAGAAAATATTTCCAAAAGATATATTTGACAAAAGACAGACAGCCAAAATACATAAAATATTTTAAAACTCAACAATGAAATCTTAACAAACTGATTTAAAATGAGACCAAAGACTTTAAAAGATACTTCACCAAAGAAGATATACAAGTGGTAAATAATTATATTAAAATACACTATATATCATCAGGGAAATTAAAATTAAAACAGCAGTGAGATATCCTACACATCTATTAGAATCACCAAAATCTAGAACATGACAACATCAAATGCTGACAAGAATGTGGAGCAACGGTACTCTCATACTTGGCTTGTAGAAATGCAAATGGTACAGCCACTTGGGAAGACAATTTGATAGTATCTTTCAAAACTGAACAAACTTTTGCCATATGATTCAACAATTGTGCTTTTTGGTATACACCCAAAGAAAGTGAAAGCTCATGTCTACATGAAAACCTCCACATGGATGTTTATCGAATAAGCATCTTTTCATGAAATAAAATGTAAATATCTAGAAAATATTTAAATAGTAAAAGTGTACATTGTTTCCTGATGTTTTGTTTCGGGGCAGTAGGTAATTTCTTTTTTATGTGTGTGCACTGTTGTGTCATGAAATGTATTTTTTACTGTAGATTATAGTTAATGTTTACAAGATAAATTTTAAGTATATGACTACCATGTTGTGGTCTCGGGTAAATATCACAATGGTATTCTTTTGGGACAGGTAAATTCTGAGTAGACTGCGTGAACAATGAGTGAGGATCATGTATTAACACTGAATAAACAGGATCATTCTTGGTCAAATTTTTATTTAGATATAAAATGAAAACTGTAGGCAACACCTCAGAGACATTACTGAAATACAGCTGTGAAAATCACCCTAATAAATTTCTGTGTCCTATTGGTAGTCTGTTTTTTCAAACAATTCTTTTCTCAATCTCAATATTAACCTATAATATGCATATTTATCTTCATAAAGAACAACACATTTAGTCATCATTTAATAAAAATGACATAGTTCCATGAATAGTAAGCTTTCCTGTGGTAAGAAATGTGGTTTTAAGAATTCAATCAAAACACATCATTTATTTAAAAGTCATCCTTTCTTCAAATCTAAGAATAGTTTTTTACAGAGAAGTGAGTTAAAGAATGTTATCACTTCATTGTTAGGTTCCAAATCCCTTGGAACATAAGCCAAGATTGAGTTACAAAGTGCAAATAAGTTTGTATCCTGGGAAAAGAAACAAAAAGGACTTTCCCTCTAATTTGGGGGGATAGAAATACATCAGCACAATCCAAACAGTCAAATTAGTAGGGGGAAAAGTGAGGAGTTGACCATGACACACAGTTTGGGCAATTTATTACTCCAAAATTAGCCTTCTCTACTGCTATTTTCATAAATAAAACTTTCTTATGCATGTATATGTTAAGTAAGAACCAGAACAGGGTGCTCAAAGTTGGTAATTTAAGTAGATTCTTAGGAAATTGCAGAGATTTTTTTTAAAAATGAATTTTAAATTGTTGAGGTATAATAATCTGAGCCATTAAAGTAACAAAACTAAGTAAAAGTAACTTAATGTGCTAAATGTCTCACCTTGGCTAATTAGTAGATTCAGAATAATTTTATATTGAGAAGTCTGATTCAATGCATTAATGAATATTTTAACAGTAGTAGTATATGATAATCCCCGAGAAAATTGCCAGTTGAGTTAAATGCTGAAAGAAAGTGAGTGCTACACAGCTCTTTTTGCTTTTGTGGGGACCTATAGCTCCAAAATACCATAGGAAATGAGTAGTGGCAAAGCAAGTAGCATCTAGAGAACCAAAGCACAGGGGATAGCAGAGGAAAGATATTCTTTAATAAAGAAAGCTTTCTTAACATTGCATTTTCAAGTTTAACTTCATTTAAAATGTTTAAATTTAGAGTGAGAAAAAAATGAGCATTTCTTCATTTCATTTAAATCATCAAACTCAGTCTTCCATCCAGATAACTTAAGCCTATGGTTTATTTATCTTGTGCTCACATTTTCCAAAGATTTCTTCTTTTTTTTTTTGAGTTGGAGTCTCACTCTGTCGCCCAGACTGGAGTGCAGTGGCCGCTCCCGGCCACCGCAGCCTCGACCTGCTGGGCTCCGGCGATCCTTCCGCCTCAGTCTTCCAAGTAGCCGGAACTACAGGCGCGCGCTACCACGCCCGGCTAATTTTTGATTCATTGTGGAGATGAGGTCTCGCCAAGTTGCCCAGGCGGGCCTCGAACCCGCGGACTCAGGCAATCCACTCACCTCAGCCTCCCAAGGCACGGAATTACAGGCTGAGCCACCGAGCCTGGCTTCCAAAGATTTCTATCTGGATATATCTTTGGAGATGCTTCCAGTAAATTTCTTTTCTTTTCTTTTTTTAACGATTTTTTTTTCCTTGAGACAGGGTCTCACTGTGTTGCCCAGGCTGGAGTGCAGTGGCATGATCATGGCTCATGGCAGCCTCAACCACCTATGCACAGGCAATCCTTTGGCCTCAGCCTCCCCAGTAGCTGAATCTACAGGCATGCACCACCACACCCAGTTATTTTTTTATTTTTATTTTTTATTTTTGTAGAGACGAGGTCTCGCTGTTTTGCCTAGGCTGGTCTTGAACTCCTGGGCTCAAGTGATTTTCCCACCCTGACTTCCCAAAGTGCTGGGATTTTAAGTGTGAGCCACTGCTCCAGGTCAAGTAAATTTCTTTCTCTGGAAGTAAAGGGAGGAAAAAATAATTATGATCATTCATCGGTTTCATGGAGATTGAACCTAAGAGTAAGGCACAATAGAAGCCACCATAACAATGTGTGCCCTTTCCAGAGAACCCCATTATTCTCTATCTTGCTGTCACATTCTCCACTGCCCTGAAACAGGAGACCTGGAAATGCAGAAGAAAAGCAGCATCACATGGGCCAAACTCTAGTATGTATCTTGTTGACTAAGTGTAGCCCTCCTTTGCCTAAACTGTGGATACTGAGCTTTTCCCCCACCATATATCATCTCTTCACTCTCAGGAGTAGGTTACTTGCCTGTCTCCTGTCAGACCTGTTTATCAATCCACATCCTTATTGATACCAAGTCTGTGAAAGACTCAGTGCTGGATCTTTGAGGAAGAACAACAGAGCTAATGGTAACAAATATTTATTGAGCTGTTACTATGTACTAGGCTTTATGGTAGGAGCTTTTCAGTTATTTATTTATTTAATACTGCCAGTAGTTCAATATAGCATTGAGCCAATTTTATACTAACATAATGCTGAGAAACTGAGGCTTAGAGAGGTAAATTTTACTTTAAAATTCATAATAGGTAAACTCCAGATTTAAACTTAGTATGAAAATAAGAGCCTATGGTCTTAACCACTATTCTGTACTGTCTCGCTGTAAAGAAAAACAAAATATTTCACGGTGTGTAATTTTGAAATTATAATGGCACATAAAAATGTGAACAAAGAATGCTTAACCATCCATAACAAAACCTAAAAGACACACCGTGAGAACCTGGCACAGGAGAAGTTTCAGAGAATCAGTGCCATGTGTTGTTTCTCCCACTTTGTGTTAAGACAAGGTTGTGTCCTATCTTGGATCTATGCACAACATAGTAAGGAAAAATAAAAGGAACTTGAGCATGGGAGGGAGGATGTGGAAACAAAGAATCAGATCTACAGACACTTCAGATATTGCAATCAACCAAAAAATGCAAATTTATTAAAATTTTTAAATAGATAAGAGAAGTAATTCTAAATATGGATTAAGAATAAGATACAATAAATATGAGTGGAGAGGTCTGAATAAAATAAAGGGTCAAATAAAACTTTAATACAAATTTTTAAAATATTAGTATGAAGCTTGCTAAGTAGATTCTAAAATTTGTAGAGATCAGAGACCCAAAATTCACTAAGATACTCCTCAGGTGGAATATTTGAGGCACTTACAGAAATATTAAAAGCTCTAGTATTTAAAATTTATGATACTGTGGCCACACTCGGTGGCTCAGCCCATAATCCCAGCACTTTGGGAGGCAGAGGCAAGTGGACTTCCTGAGCCCATGGGTTTGAGACCAGCCCTGGCAACTTGGTGAGACCTCGTCTCTACAATAAAATAAAAAATTAGCCTGGTGTGGTAGCTAGTGCCTGTAGTTCTGGCTACTTGGAAGGCTGATGCGAAAAGATCATGGAGCCCAGCAGTTTGATGCTTGGGTGGCTGTGAGGGTACCACTGCACCCCAGCCAGGGAGATAGTGAGACTCCAACTCAAAAAAAAAAAAAAGTATGGTATTGCTGCAGAGGTAAACAAATAGACTAATGTAATTTAATACAAAGCAGAGGTAGATTCACTTGTATGTAACATCTTAATTTGATGAATTGTACATTATAGGGGGTAAGAATCTTCAGTATTTGGTGAGGGAACAAATGATTACTGTATATCATATAAAATAATCAATTTTTGATGGATTCACAATTTAAATAAGAAAGTCAAAATCTTAAGAGCTTAATGAAAATTGAAGAAGGCATTTATTACCTTGCAAAAGGAAGTAATTTCAAACGTTGCAGTTATTTTTTTAAAGTGTAATCAATTTTCTGAATAAAATTGAAATTTCTGTTCTTTGAAACACCATAAGTAAATGGAAGAATAAACCAAAAACTGGGAGAATTTATTTACAATGCATATAAATAACAAAGGATACATATTCAGAACATATATATAACTGAAAATCAGCAAGAAAAAGGCAAATAATCCAACAGAAAAATTAGCAAAATATATAAGCATGCATTTCACAAAAGGGCAAACTCAAGTAGCTTATAACCATCTAAAAATTATAAAAGACAATGCTATTAAGACTCTGGAAAGCGAATATTAACATAACAAGATACCATTTCACACTCATATATTATCAAAAATTTTAAAAATTTACAACACTAGGAGTTGGGTGTGGTGGTACACACCTGTAATCCCAGCTACTCAGGAGACTGAAGCAAGAGAATTGCTTGAGCCAAGGAGTTTAAGGCTGCAGTGAGCTATGATTCTGTTACTGAACTTTTAGCCTGGGCAACAAATAAGACCCCATCTCTATTTTTTAAAAAGAAAATAGTACAAGTTTTTACAATACCAAGTGTTGGCAAAGTTGTATAGCCATAGGGACACATATAAAAAGCTGGTAGGACTATAAATTAGTTAAACCACTTTGAAAAACCATTTGACATTATCTACTAAAATTAAACATAAGCATACTCCGTATCTTATGGATTCTACTCCTAGATATACACCATGGAGAAGCTCTTATATGTGAGCATGAGGAGACATGTAAAAGGATGTTAATAATATTATTTTTATAGCATTAGGGAAAAAACCCAAAGTTGGAAATAACCAAAACACCCACTGATTGGAGACTAGATATACATGTTCTATCCATTCAGTAGAAAGTTGTCATTGAAAATGAATTAGAGCAACATGCATCAACACGGGTGATTCAAACCTGATGATATTACGTATATATCAACATTGTAAGTATTCAAAACTAATTATATTCTTAGAAATGCATATATGATTGTTAAAACTAAATGAAAACCAACTGAATTCAAAACACAAAATCCAGGTTAGCAGTTAGCAGAGATGCAGACATTTTTTATTTGGAAGGGACCCCTGAGGACTTCAGAGTTTTTGATATGAGTAGTAATGTCCTGGCAACTGTTGATTTTATGTGTCAGTTTGACTGGGCCACAGGATGCCCAGATAGCTGGTTAAACATTTTTTGGGGGAGTGTCTGTGAGAGTCTTCTGGTAGCAATTAGCATTTGAGCTGATGGCCTAAGTTAAGCATGTGGTCTTCCCCAGTGTGAATGGGTATCACCCAATCCACTGAAGGCCTAAAGAGAACATGGAGCTCCTGGTTCTCAGGCCTTTAGACCCAGACTGGAATTTATACCATTGACTCTCTGGCTTTAAGGCCTTCAAACCACACCACAGCTGTCCTTAATCTCCAGCTGGCAGATAGTAAACTACGGGACTTCTCAACTTTCATAATTACATAAACCAATACTTCATGGTATCATCTTTCTCTCTCTCTCTCTCGGTTCCCTTTCTCTAGAGTACCCTAATACAACCCTTTTCTGGGCCATTGTAGAAATTCATGATTTGAAGTATATGACTGGCATTATTAGACTTCAAAATGTCTTGTTGAATGAAACCTTTATAAATATGAATTGGTAGTATTTTAATACATAAAATTACTGCTAATACATAATGAAACTTTATTTTTATAATCACCGTTAATTTATAATAATGTAGATCTTATTGAGAAGAAACTTAAAGACAATATCTTAAAACTATTCAGTGTTTTACTGTGCACACTTAATATATTCAAACATTTCCATCTAGATATGTCATTGAAAAGGATTTCAGTATACTACAGTACACTGATAGCATCCCAAGCTATACAAAGGGAATAGTTTTGACACTACAACTTCAAATACAGCTGAGAAGATCATTAAGAGACCATGGTTCTTCCTCATTTTCTCCACTTTAGTAGTCTGTAATTTGTCTTGACCTGTCATCCCACCCCCGCATTGTTTTGGCATTTCCTATACTTTATACTAGTAAGTCTGGTTTGTGATTATTTACCCTAATGAAAGGTTTTATTTGTTTGTTTAATTTGAATGTCTGCCCTTAACTCTGTTCCTATATGGAAAGGCTTTTGATCTGACATCTCCTCTATCGAAACAAAACTACTGTATTTAAGAAAAGAGTTAATTGCTTCGTGAGATCGCTAGCATACATGTGCCCAAATATTTACATAACAACATCATGTGTAGGTAAGTTTTTATGAATTTTGTTGCCAGGTAATGATAAATTCATTATTGCAAACTGTGTGGTGTGCAGACAGGTGATCATTTCATTATGCTCCAATACAATTTTCATACATGCTATCACATCTGTGTGAAAACCTTTTATAATCCTAAAAGAAAACATTCTTCATAATGCAGGAGCAATGTGAATGATGTCTACATATTCGTTTGACATTGGGTGTTGAAGTCAGTAGTAAACTGTGGGAGGAAAAAGTGAAGTGGAGGGAGTCCATGGATAAGTGTGTGGGAGATATATCAACAGTCTAGGACTAAGCACACACTTCTAGGAAGCAGAACTGCCACATTCTTCTCCATTCCTAAATCTCCAGTCTACATCTGGTAGCTGCTGAAAATGGCAATGAAGAGTGAGGATGTGCGTTTTCTAAAAAACCTGGATTCCTGTCTTTTGTAAATTCTCTAAGGGAATAGTTAAAAGAGAGTGATGTATCACTTGCTTTTCACTACATATTTCTTTTTTGATTTTAATTTTTTATTGTCAAATAATAATTGCATTACTAATTGTAATAAGTAATTGTATTTATGGGGTACAGTGTGATATCCATATATGTCTACACTAAGGAATGAACAAATCAAGCTAATTAACATATTCATATCTCTCATTTCTTTGTGCCACTATGGAGTTCATTGCCAATAATCATTGGGCTCACACCTCTGAAATCTCACCCTGATAAAGTCTTTGTGCAGTTTATAATAGCATTATGTGGAAGAATTGGCCTGTGGAGAAATACAGAGGTGTGGTTCACAGGCAATACAACGCATACTCTCCCTTCCCACGAGAAGATTCTGGAATTTGGGTTTATGAGCAGGTCAACGTCAGGGAAGCAGCCAAAACACCCTTAGTAAATGCTGGAAACGGTAGAGGACCCCGATTTTGGAAGTGAGGCTCAGAGCAAAAGCATCTGTTATTACTGGAAGTAGTCAGGATTCCAGTCCCAAAGTGAACAAAATAAGGGGCAGCAGAGAGCGAAGCAAGAAAAAGTCACATTTCCTGGAGCCAAGTCTAAAGTAAGACTCAAGTACAATATCGTAGTTGTGTGGTAGAACAGAAACAAAAAAGACTGAGACATGATAATGTTTAGTAGAACTCAAAAGCATGATTTACCAGTGATAAAACCCAAGTGGATAATCCAATAGATGTAATTGACTTTACATTTATTGTTTGCCTGACATTTTAAGCTACATAGCTTTTTCACAGATTATGCTGGTTAGAGTACTAAATGGAAATGAAAAGACAATGAGGAAGAAAAATATTTTATTGCAAAAGAATCCTCAGAGCAGGAAAAAGACTCTTTTATTTTGCTGTATGTCCTATTTCTGTTTGAGATCGTCACAGTGCATTACCAGATTTAAACAAAATCTTCTACTCCTAACACTGAATTCATTTATGTAGCTCACTTTATCAATAATGAATGTCTGATTTTTTTGTTTAATATGAGGAAATATTTTACTTGAAAAAGGGAGGATTTTCAAATAGTTTAAAATAAAGCCAAGGGTTGTTTACTTATTTTTTTTTTACAACCTATTATAAAAGTAACACATCTTATGTTATAAATATAGATTCAGTTCCACTTTCAAGTCAGAAGATTGTCTTCCACCAGGAACATTTCCCAAATGTTCAGAATTTTACTTTGACAGTTTCACTTTGAGTATCAAAAGAATAGAATTGCAAGCAGCATGGAGATTTGAGGACTAAATTAGGAACTTCTCTCTAGATTAGTGTCTTGTAAAATTTGCCAAATGTTAGACATAAACTCAGCAAAATGCATTGTCTTGAGAAATAACTTTTGAATATTCAAGCAATTTTTCCTGAGAGTTAAGAAGGATACTGGAGCCGGGCTCGGTGGCTCAGCCTGTAGTCCCGTGCCTTTGGGTGGCTGAAGTGAGTGGATTGCCTAAGCCCGCGGGTTCGAGACCCGCCTGGGCAGCAAGACCTCATCTCTACAATAAATCAAAAAATCAGCCGGGCGTGGTAGCACATGCCTGTAATTCCAGCTACTCGGAAGGCTGAGGTGGAAGAATCGCCAGAGCCCAGCAGGTCGAGGCTGTGGTGGCCGGGAGCGGCCACTGCACTCCAGTCCGGGCGACAGAGTGAGACTCCAACTGAAAAAAAAAAAAAAAAAAAGAAGGATATTGGATCAGTTGGGTGAACAGACACATTTTCTGTACTCAGCTAATAGAATTCAAAATTTTACATGAAGCCAATTAGGACTCTTCTTTTACCAGTTGTAAGTTGTAATGCCTGTACTGCATTATATAAACTACTGCTGTTGAGTTAACTCAGTACTATATTTCTTGCCAAGTTCAACTAAGAGTATACGAGGGCAAGGATCTACCGGAATGTTAAATGAGATGACCTAAGAGTATGTAGTGTGTACCATCCTTGTTTTTCCATAGTCCTGACTAAGATCTAAATGAAAGGCTGAGTGAGCATGCTGAGTGTGAAGGAGAAAAATGGCACCTTGTTTACTGCCTATGAAACACATGTTAGAGCTTAATGCTCAATCCTGACAAACTAAATCTTTCAGATGATATATAGAAACCTACCAATAAAATCGCAATTGCATGGTAAAAGCTTTTTGTTTTTTTCTTCAAAAGCCAAAAAAGTTCAAATCCTTTGCCCCTCTTTGGCTGCTGGTCTTTGGGTATGGTTATAGTCTGCATCTCAATTTCATTATGTACAAAATAAGTGCCTGAACAGATGACCTCTGGGCTCTGTCTTGATCAGAAAGAGCTTTGTTTTCTATGTATAGAGAGAGTAAAGAGCTATAGTAGAGAATTATACTGTATTGGAAGGAAGAAGAGGAGGTTGGGGTTAGACAAAGAGAACGTGTGAATAGGTAGGAGGCCACAGAAAAAAGACATAAATTGCAGCTCTTCTTTATAAATTAACATAACTTTGTGATCTCTCTCTATAATGTGGAATTTTTATATTAAAGAACTTTTTTAATCTAATCTATGTCATGGAGACTGTAGGAAACAAAACAAAAGTCAATTTGTATGGGAATAGGTAAGGGGTAGTAGACTTTTGCTCCAGACATACAAGAAATCGAGACTTTCAATTCAAATGAAAATTACAATGCAATTACAATGTACATAGCCTTCAAACAGTCCCAGGGCTTGAAACAAAATGCCACTATGTTATTTTACTGAATGTATTGTTACTTAAAGTAGATGGTTTCTGTCATTAAAAAAAAAAAAAATGTTTTTTTCTTCCACACACCAGTACCCTAACCAATCTTGAATATATAACCAGGAAGGGGAGTGTCAAATGACAAAAGTACAATAAATTTAGTTTAAAGATCTAGTTGGCTTTGATTTGCAATTCTAAAGTTGGGTAACACTTTATTCCATACGATTGAATGAGGGTTCTGCTGGGCATGACAGAATGGTTGATTTTTGTGAAGTGGGAAAAAAGAAACAGGACAATTTTTTTTAAAAAGTAGATTGGTTAACATCAGATTACTATAGGTCACTTTTCTTGTAAGGGTTAAAGCATGAAGGACTTTCTCATAACTGACTCTGGTAAAGAGAGAGATCGGATAAACTGAACTCTTTCTGAATGGTTGCTGTATATCTCCTGTTTTCGGGGGGAAATGGTCTATTTAGGAATTTAACTGCTTCATTTAGCATGAGTGACTTTATTTTTGGTTAGGTCTTGTCTCCTAATGCAGGAGGCTAATCCAAAACAATGGCCTCCCATAAACTTTAGCAGGAGAAATTTAGTTTGTGTCTTTATAACAGCAATTTAGCACACAAGGAATTGGAATTTTGAGGATTCTTTTTGAGGGAGCCCAAGTAATTTTTAAATAAAGGGAGAGTTGTATGAAGACATTTGTAGTGAGAGGTTTGTTGTTGTTTTTTTTTAATTTTAAAGATGTGGAGTACAATTCTGGGTTACGTATACAAATGTTCATTATGCAGGTACCTTTGTTGATGAGATGTGCCCCTCCCTCCCCTGGCAGTTTTCCTTAACTGCCAATCTCACCCCCGCTCCCCTGGCAATTTCCCTTTCTTATAGTATTATGATAATTGTTCAAGGTCCATTTATGAGTGAGAAGATATGGTACTCTGTTCTTTGTTTCTGTGATAGAACACCTAGTATGATGGACTCTAAATTCATCCAGGTTGCCGTGAAGTCCATCTGTTTGTCCTTCTTTATGGCTGCATAATATTCCATTGTGTATATGTATGTGGTAAGAGTTTTAAAAACATCTTGGCAGATATACTGTTTCTTTCAAATCAGAAGTTTGTCTTAATCGATTTTTAGTAAATTGAGAGGCATTCCTTTTGGTTCAGAGGTTCTAGGTAAGACACGAAGATACAAACAGGAAGGGTAAAACCTGGTGGATCCTAAAACAGTGCTATTTGTTAAATATATAGTCCATGGGTACATTCAGAACAGTATCAATTGAGGATTACTTGACGGCTATGATGACATCAGTTTTGATATTTTTATACACTCAGAAGTAGACTTATTAATTCTCTTAATGAAATAAGTGGTAAAATAACACAGGATGAAATATTACATTCATTATTTGCCTATAATAGGTCATCTGCTATGTGAAATGGTTTGCCTCCATTGTTGCTTAATTCTTACACTACCTTTTGAGATAAGATTATTCTTATTTACATAGATGTAAACTTGTCCAAGGCCACATTGAAAGTAAGCGATCAGGACTGGGATTTGAGATCAGGTTTCTCTAATGTTACAGTTAGTACAGCCATCTCTCAGTATTTCAGTGGGATTAGTTCCAGGATCCCTGCCTCATGGCCCCCCAGGATACCAAAATCTGCAGATGCACAAGTCTCTTATATAAAATGATGTAGCATTTGCATATTACTTACACACAACCTTCTTTATTCTTAAATAGTCTCTAGAATACTTATAAAACCTACAATGTTGTAAATGCTATGTAAATAGTTGTTATACTGTATTGTTTTTATTTGTATTTTTTGAAGTATTTTATTTATTATTAAAATATTTTCAATTCATGGTTTGTTGATTTGTGGATGTAAATGTGATGTAAATAGTTGTTATACTGTATTGTTTTATTTGTTTTTTGCTGTATTTTATTTATTTAAAAAATATTTTCAATTCATAGTTTGTTGATCTGTGAGTGTAAATGCTATGTAAATAGTTGTTATACCATATTGTTTTTATTTGTACTTTTTGCTGTGTTTTATTTATTTTTAAAATATTTTCAATATATGGTTTGTTGATCTGTGGTTGTGGAACCTGCAGATACCAAGAGCTGACTGTATTCTTATCCTCTGTGCTATAAATATCTGTAGTCACAGCTATAAGACCCAGTGGGCTTAATTTCTAGGTATCAAGAATCGGTTCATCTCACTTCTTAATTATTTATCTTCAGGTGAACTAGTTACTACCCCCTACATTTTCTTGGCCTGAAAAATGATGACTAATAGTTCTTTCTCACTTCAGAGGCATGTTCGTTAATATATTTAACTACTTTGAAGCCTTCTTTAGATATTAATAAAAATCTTTTCCTATATAATAATATGAGTATTTTGAGTGTCCTTTTTAATTCCAGAAGGAGGATTTTAACTGCTTACAATTGAAGCTCAAGTCCACTTACAGTTCAATATGCTATTCTTAGATATATCTCCCACTGAGTTCAGCATTGCTTAGATTCAGACTTTCATCTGAAGATGAGCAATGAATCAGATACTTCACAAAATCCTCTATAAGCTCAAATTTAATTATTATCAATTTTAGCAATCAAGTTCTTTTATCAGTGTCATTTTATGGGTTTCAATGCTATACTTGTAGGCTCTCCTGATCTTATCTCTGACCTTGAACATGTTAATCTTATATAAAAGTTGTATCCAGGATAATCCTTAGTAATTATTCCATAATTTTGTTAATCTAGAAATCCCAGTGCACTTAATTCTAATTCCTAAGAAAATCCAATAAGCAAATTTAACAACACTTAAGGAAAAATATATTTGAAAATCTGGCCACTCTAAATGAGGATATTGCTACCAATAGGCTACTTAATACCATGGTAATAAATTAAGTCCTAAATCCCAATGAATTAACAAAAATAAAGGTTCATTTCTTCTTCATACTACATCTTCATGGAGGTCTGATGGGCACTCTATCCCATGTTGTCAGACAGGGAACTAGGCTGGTAGAACCCTACCATCTTGTAGTTGCATGAAATGAGTCCCCACCTCTAACACCTCACTGGCCAGAAGTAATCACACGTCTCAACTTAACTGCGAGATGCCAGGAAATAAAAGGAAGCATATAGCATGCTTGGCGAAGTTTATTGTTGCTACCATCAACAGGAACAGTTTAGCTTCGACTGTATCTAACTAGGCAGCTTTTAAGAACCCAGTAAAATAACATTTATCCTTTTGAGTCCCCGCTAGACACATGCAGTTCATTCTCAAACATGTTAACTAAATTCATCTGTGAAAGGCACGGCCTTGCTTCCTCTCCATTTAAAGCACGTTACAGTGCCATAACCTGCATGCTTTTTCTATGACATGGGTCGTAACAACACACACTACAATGTAGAAAACTGAAACTTTTAGAGATCAAGTAAATGTCCTAAAGTAACAAAACTAGGAAGTGGTGGAATTGCAATTTTGAAATGGGCCTCTGAAATGAGACACTTTCCTTCAACTAAAATGGCTTCCTTCATAGCACAGCCAACTTAGATGAACGCAGCTTTGAAGGAGATAAGCATAGATATTTTATTTTCTGAGCCCTAGTGTTTTTCCCAAATTAAAGCAACTACTAGATCTCAGCCACAACTCTGTAATAGCTGACTTCTTTTCAAACCCCCCCCAAAAAATACCAATCTTAGATGATTCTTTAAACAAATAACGATCACATATAAGAAACTGAGATTTTGTCAGGTCATGACATGAAATAGACGGTCCTTACATCAAAATAGGTCATTAGTATAAATGTACAAGGACTTCTGCTATTTATATATCTGAGTTGGAGTCTGACTCTGTCGCCCAGGCTGGCGTGCAGTGGCTCAGTCACAGTTCACCACAACCTTGACCTCAGCCTTGACCTCGACCTCGACCTCAACCTCCTGGGTTCTGGTGATCTATCCATCTCAGCCTGAGTAGCTGGGACTCCAGACTACATATGCAATTGTAATCAGAGTAAGAGTCAAAGACTAAAGGCTAAGACTTGTACCTGATACAAGACCACAAGTATTGTCAAGATGTTATCATGATGAATATATTTTGGTAACAGTAATGAGATAAAGAAAGGGGTAGAGGTGAATAGACTTGGCTCAGGGACTAGGGTAAATATTGGGACTTGCTAAATGCATCAGACTGAATGGAGTGGAAGGACATAAGAGGGCTGAAATAGAAATCACATAGTATAGCATTGAAGTCAAACCAACAAGCCATAGTATTTGCGTGTTTGTGTGACAGAGAACAACTTTGAGGGGACCAACAATTCACAGCTAAGTTTACAAAAAAAATCTTATTATGCCCTCATCACAATTTTGTAAGTCAAGACAAGAAGCATCTAACACTCTGACATTAAACTGAAAGAGGTATATTTAGACACTGCACTTGTCTTGCCCTTTCTTTCTACACAAATATTGTCAGTACTAGATCCTGGTCCTTAAGGGATTTCCCTAATTAGTCTTTTTTTTTCCCCCCTTAAGAAAATGACTTTTTTTTTTTTTTTTTTACGTAGATTACATTGATTGATTTTTTTTTTTTTTCATTAATCAGTATTTTTTATTATGGTTTGGTGGGGTACAGTTAAGGGTTAGGTGTACAATGACGTTTCATTCAGGCACCCTGTAGATAAGAAGTGTTTTCCCATCCCCCGACAGATATTTGCTACTGTTAATCCCATCCCCCTCCCCCCCATAGTTTCCCAGTACCATCAGTCAGAAAATGACTTTTTATGGACAGGGAAATGGTAGAAAAATGACACAAGGAAAAAGAAAATTCGATACTTCTTTGTAAGTCAAAAACAATAATTTAGATAAAAACATAGTTCTTACTGCTAATGTCTGAAGTATTCTGAACATTGAAAATTATCTTATATATAGCATACATATTATATATATAATTTTGAAACTCTGCATTTTTATGTTATTGGAATAGAACCAATCCTTCTGGTGATAACTAAAAAGCTAGCCATGGATATATATGCTTAGGTTTGGCATTATCTATGAGTTGCCAGAGTAGAAAAGAATTCAAGACATTATTTAACAGTAAAAAGTAGTCCAGATATCTAAGCAAATAAACATTTAAATAAATAGATATACAATAAAGTATGATTAAGATATTCCTTAAAAAGAAAAAAAAAAAAACGGTGAAAAGTATTCCTATACTGAATATCAAGATTTATTATAAAGCTACAATAACTAAGATATTATTATTTCTGTGGAAGAATTAACAAATAAACCAGTGGAATAAATAGGAAACCCATAAACACATCTATACTTATAATGAATACTTGGTTTATGACAAAGATATCACTGCAGATAGGGAAATATTAGTAAGGAAATAAAATAAGAGATACTGAGTTTATTGAATATCAACACAGGAAAAAAGGTAATTTGACTAAGTACTTCTCATGGTATGCACACTATAAATATACTATTTATTATTCCAGAGAGATTGAAGATTGAAGTGTGAAGGGTAAAATAGTAAAACTTCCAGAGAACAACATAAGAAAATACTTCTTATGGTATCTGAGTTGCAAAAAAAGACTCTATTTTTTTTTGAGTTGGAGTCTCACTCTGTCACCCAGGCTGGAGGGCAGTGGCACACCTCTCAGCCACCGCAGCCTCAACCTTCTGGGCTCTGGCGATCATTCCACCTCAGCCTTCCAAGTAGCCAGAACTACAGGAGCACACTACCATGCCTGGCTAAGTTTTGATTTATTGTAGAGACGTGGTCTTGCCGAGTTGCCCAGGCTGGTCTCGAACCTGTGAGCTCAGACAATCCACTTGCCTCGGCCCCCCAAAGTGGTGGGATTACAAGCTGAGTCACTGAGCCCGATCGGAAAAGACTCTTAAAGTCACAAAAATAATTAATTATAGAGGAAAAGGTTGATAAATTAGACTACATTAGAATTACAAGCTTTCTTTCATATAAGACACCATTAAGGAGAGAAAATGCTAGTTAGACAATAAGTATATGAAAAGATGGTTAACTTCATTAATTATTAGGAAATGCAAATTAAACTCACAATGAAACACAAGCTCTCATCCTCCAGAATGGACAAAATTAAAAGGACTGACAATACAAAGTACTTGAAAGAATATGGAAAAATAGGAACTCTTACACATTTCTGAAGATATAAATTGGTATAACCATTTTAGGCAACGCTCAGACATTGTTTACCAAAGAAGAAGATAGATAAACCCTTTGGTCCAGCAATTAAACACCCAAGTAACTACTCAACCAAAACGTAAACACATTTTGGGAGACAAGTGCATGGACTATTCATAAAAAGAAAAAACATAAATATCCTTCAGTAATAGATAGGAGATAATAATTGTGGTATACAATAGAGTACTAAAAATCAGTGATTATGAACAATCAATAGGAACAATATGGATGAATCCCAAAGGCACAAAATAAGCTAGAGAAGCTATAGATAAAAGAATACATGTATAAAACAATTTATTAAAATTTAGAAGGCAAATCAAAATTAAATTATACTGTTGATTGATTCATATTGGTGATGAAACTATAAATGCAAGGAAGTTACCACTGATGTTGGTTAAGAGGTTACATTTGGGAAGGGAGTGAGAAGCAAGAAAGAATATGATTGAAAGGGTCACAATGGGTATTTCCAGTTGCCAATATTCAGTTTCTTGACCTGTGTGGTAATAAGTCATTTAACTCTACGTTTTTATTTTGCATACTTTTCTCTTTATTATTTGATAATGTTAAAATTGTTTAAGCTTCAGTATACACAAATACTACATGGAAGACTATTGTCAAAGAATATAAATGTATTATATTAAATATAGATAACTTTATGGTCATAAAGGTGTTTGTATCACTGAAGACTGAGGTCTTGAGTAACCATTAGTGCACTATATTCCATTCCTTCCTCTTTTTTTTTTTAGGAGCTTTGCTTCATTCTCTCCTGTATCATCATTTTTCCCTCTGCAGTGGGTCATTCCCCTAAACAATGTAAACATGTAATAATTCCCCTACTATGTAAAATAAAACACCCTGTTTCTTTGTCCTGCTATGATTCTCTGATAATCTTCTGCTATGGTCTGAATGTTGATTACCAGCCCCCTACCAAAAACATTTCATATGTTAGAACCTAATACCTATTGTGACATTATTAAGAGGTGGGGCATTTGGGGAAGTGATTAAGTCATGAGGGCTCTGCCCTTACCAATGAGTTTAGTGCTCTTATAAAAGAAATTGAAGGGAGCTGCCTCGATCCCTCTACCATGGAAGGACACAACAAAGGCACTATTTATGAGGAACGGGTCCACACCAGAATCTTCAGTCACCATGGTCTTAGACTACGCAACCTCTAGAACTGTAATAAATAAGTTGTATTGCTCTCTCTCGCCCTCTCTCCCCCGCTCTCTCCCTCTCTCTTTCTCTCTCTCTCTCTTGCTTTTTCTCGGTTACAGACCCTCTCTGTAACAGTCCCTTTAATAAATCTCTTGGTCCCAAAAAAACAATAATAATAAGTTGTGTTGTTTATAAGCTACTAGCTTGAGTATTTTGTTATAGCATCCTGAAAAATCATAGACACCTTCTTTGTTTTCACTTTAAAGCAAAGTTCCCAGGAGTTTCCTAAACTAGCTGTCTCTATTTTCCCTTTCATTCTCTCTCTTTTTTTTTTTTTGAGTTGGAGTCTCATTCTGTCACCCAGACTGGAGTGCAGTGGCCATCCTGGCCACCACAACCTCGACCTGCTGGGCTCCGGCGATCCTTCCGCCCCAGCCTTCCTTGTAGCCGGAATTACAGGCATGTGCTACCACGCCCGGCTGATTTTTTGATTTATTGTAGAGATGAGGTCTCTCTGCCCAGGCGGGTCTCGAACCCGTGGGCTCAGGCAATCCACTCACCTCAGCCTCCCAAAGGTGCGGGATTACAGGCTAAGCCGCTGAGCCCGGCTTCATTCTCTCTTACACCCACTTGAAAAAGGTTTTAATCACTACTTCACTAAAACAGCTCATTAACTCTTTGAGGATCTCCTTATTGCTTATATAATTTCTCAAGTTTCAGTTATTTCTTGTTCAACCTATGAACTTTGTTAGATAGAGTTGGTTAATCACACCTTCTTCTTTGAAACACTCCTTCACTTAGCATTTCAGCCACCATTCTCTTTGGTTTTCCTCCTGTATGTTTCCTTGTTTTAGTTTTCCGTTATAATAAGCCTAGTGGCCATTATGTTTCAACAATGGGCCCAGAAATAGTCTTATCTTGTTAATTTCATCCTCAACAGCTTTGTTCCATTAAAAATGATAATTTCTACTTTAATCTCATTCTACGTCATACTCTCATAATGAATTAAGATTAAATATTTTTAAAACTGCTTAAAATAAATTTAAATTATCTCATTTTATGATCTGCTCTATTTCTACCCATTTATTCAATATTTTTCACTCTCTCTAAAGTTTCTATTTTCTCTGCCTCTAGAGTTTCCCTTGAGGCCAAAGAATATGTGTTTCCCTTCATTGAGCTCAGTCATATTTCTTGGCAAGTGTCTAAATGAAGGGAGAAAAAGGAGGAAGAAATTATTTATTTTGAGAAATTAACTTCTTTCCCCATATAAAATTCGACTCACCTATATATTAAATATTTATTGAGCACCTACATGGTGCTATATACTTCCTAAGGGCTAAGGAAAAAGGGACTAAAAAATAATTCCTGCCTTCAAGTATCTCATCACCTAATAGGAAAGCTTCATTTAAAAAAAAAAATTGAGTCAGAGGAGCATTAATTCATATAGATTTAACAATTTTTTCGAACCAAAATATTTTGCGTAACTTGGGACAAAAAGATTATTAGGTGTTCTAGTAAAGTGCTGGGCATGATCCCATTGACTGGGCTGTTTTGCAACTCTACTCAGATAGAAGTTAACTGGCAGATGTTGTCCAGCAGAGGTACAAGTAATTCCTACCTGGTGGAAAAATAACTCTGAAATTTTATTTCCCCTTGAGACATTAACTAGTTTCATAAACTATGTACCTTATCTTGACATTCCTTTATTAAATTGCACATATCTTTACTAACAGTAGTGCTAGAGCCAGCTCAGACTAGCTCATGAGAACCAATTATTTTGTTTTCAGGAATTTTGAAAGCTGGTTGGCTTCATGGTGGTAGGTTAAAATCAGCCATGATGGGAGTATTTGTACTACAAAAATCAGCAAACACTGCTAATTGAGGATTTTGTTTGTTTGTTTGTTTCCTGGAGTCAGTCAAATCAGTCTTAATGTTTTATTAGTTCCTCCATTATTTGATGAGTTATATAAAACATAATTTAAATAAAAATTTTGACATATGCTTATTTTATTTCTTTATAAACAGCCATGGTTTTAAAACTTTTTAGAAATGATATTTTAACTGTTGATGCCAGTTGCCTTTCATGGGAATTGTGTAGTCATACATCAATTATGTGAAAGATGATTTTCACAGTCACTAGAACAAATACAAGAGGCTAGTTCAGTGTGGACTGCTTTAAGATGGCAGTCTAAAATATTACAACAGTAACAATTTCTCTTAACCAAAGGAGAAGAATAGGCAAAATAATATACAGTCCCCATATTGATAAATACTTGAATGTCCTAAATTAACCAACTTGACTCTACAAGTAAGGTTTCATTCCCTTTTATGTATGGATTGATTCCCAGGAAATTACCATTTTCTGTGTGCTCTCAGCTATTTTCCAGGATTTCATTCACTAGTTCAATTGAGTCTCTGGAGGTATAAAATCAAATCTTCAATTCTCAGAAGAGAAATAACTTCTTAAATTTTAAAGAGCTTTGTTGGTCTCTTCCTCAAAGTTTCAAACACCTCTTCAAGTCCAGATTTAGCCAGGGCATTCCATTATGATCCACTTTTCATTTTTATAGAACAGTTTTAAAAAATCATTTTAAAGAACTACAACAACCTGTGAGATCATCAGATATTGGTATTATCACTTTCATTTTACAATAGGGAAACAAAGGCTCAAGATCTTATCTTGGGAAACTTCATATACTATAGTGGGTGGTTCTGACATGACTTGGCTGGGGCACTCTCTACAAAATGCAGAACACAGAGTAGAGGCTGCTTTAAATGAATAGAAAAATAGTTCTGTGTCACTGTTAGGTTAAAAACTGTGCTGCTGGTTTATAGACAAGCATCATAATCACAGGACCAAGATTTAAGCTCAAGTTAGTTTCTAAATGGTTTTCTTGTCTGTGCATATGCAGTTAACAATTTTAAACTGCCAAATCTGTCAAACAAAGCATTGGGTGACACAATGCTTAGTTTGTGTGTTTGGATTTTTAATTTGTAGATTTGTCATGGAGCAAGTTCCTGCCTCCTGAGAGAAGTATCAATGTGCTTCAGACATAAGCTAAACAATGTGGTTGGATTTCTGGACGCTTGACTGCACTTCTATTTTTTTTTTTTTTTTTTTTTTTGAGTTGGAGTCTCACTCTGTCGCCCAGACTGGAGTGCAGTGGCCGCTCCTGGCCACTGCAGCCTCGACCTGCTGGGCTCCGGCGATCCTTCCCCCTCAGCCTTCCGAGTAGCCGGAATTACAGGCATGCGCTACCACGCCCGGCTGATTTTTTGATTTATTGTAGAGATGAGGTCTTGCTGCCCAGGCGGGTCTCAAACCCGCGGGCTCAGGCAATCCACTCACCTCAGCCTCCCAAAGGCATGGGATTACAGGCTGAGCCACCGAGCCCGGCTTCTATTTTTTATTATGAGGTTTTGCTGGTGTTTTTACATCTCTAGCTGAATTTCCATTTTTGTCACTATTGTAATTTTCACAGTTGGATGTTAATTGTGGTCTTTGAAATAGCAGTCTAATGAAGCTAAGTTATTTCAAAGCTTTTCATTGGCTACAAATGCTGTTGGTAGCTAAGGTAACTCCAGTGAAGTGCTTTGATGCTTTTTAAGATTGTATTTTAAAAAATAGAGGAAAAGCTTCACAGATGGCTTTGAATAAAACAATTGTTATTGGAGTGAATATATATATTAATAAATCTGAATATCATATCATTATATGGTGTATTAAATCATAAGGACTATTATTCTCTTTATTTTCTCATTGCAAGTATAAATATGAATTTAATTTGCAACATGACTGCTTAGATTTTGTCACTTTCTTGATTGGCATCAGGGAAGAAGTTGATGAAATATGAAATAAAACTTAGGTCTAATCAGGAGTAAAGGCCTCAAGGCAAAGTTCTACTTTATTTGAGGGTAATAATCCAAAACCAAAGATATCTTTGTACATTTGTCCACTTGGCTATTCCCTCTCTTGTGCGTTACCAGTTAGGATGGTCTATGGGGAGGAGAGTCTTCAGAGATTTAGGGGAGAAAGGGAAGCAGCAGCCATTCTGTAGCTCAGAGATGTTGTTGCTGTTTTATTGATTCTTCTTGCTGGTGAGAAGCAGCAGATAGGCCTGAAACTGCTTTACCTTTCCCTGTATTCTCCTCCAGCTTCTCTGACTCCTGGGCCATACATGTGTTTGGTACTGGGAGAAGGGCCCTGGCTTCTGCAAGATACCCATCCCACCAACATCAGTGGCAACAAGACCTGACATGGTTTCGATCTTTCTTGTGGAGTTTCACTTCATGTTTTTGGGTTCCAATTTGCTCTTGGTCTTCCTCTGGTTAACTTTCATCTTCCCTTCCCAACTGATTACTCTGAGGACTCCTAGCTCCAGCATCAGATATGAAGAAAATAGCCTTGCCGAGAGTGTCTACCTAGCTGCATGAGGCCAAATATATATACATATGTATATTTCCTAGTGGTTATGATTTTCTGATACTTCCCCAAGTGATACAGTGCTCTTCAAAAATATGAGGCAACTCAATTGTGGAAAAAATGCTGATGCAAGACTTTTAACACAATTATCAAAAATAGCAGAGACCCAATCCACCAAAGCAGCTGGTCACATCCCCAGCTGAATTCTATTCCTCTAATCGCTCAAGTAACAGGGTGGGAGAACATACAACGTCAAGTGCGAAGAAGGAAATGCCAATTGATCTCAGATAAGGAAAAGAGAGTCTAGAACAAGTTACCCATTCTATACCTGGGCAGACAGAAGGCTTGAATAGAGTTGATCTTGTTAAATATAATATGATAAAAAGAAATTCATAACTATGCAAAAATTCAGGTAAAAAATGGAGGACAGAAACTCAATTATATAAGACAGATAAGCAATTTAATATGGAGAAAAGAAGAAAATATTCCAAGACATTTGTCTTGTTTGTAGGAAAAATTAAAAAGAAAATGAGATCAATGAAACAAAATGAGACATTACACCAACAGAATATGATGAACAGTGCAGAGCTAAGTGAGTCAATTCAGGACAAAACACTATTCTGCTACAAAATTCATATATAAATTAGAAGAGGCAAAAAACAGCACAGTCATGACTAAAACCTAATTGAAAGACTGGAGGAGAGGACTCAGTGGTAAAATTCCATTTGAGAAAGATAATTGATAATGGTGAATGAGTAACAATAATAAGAGCTTTAAAATATTTAATAAGCATACAGTTAAGAAGATTAATAACAGTATAGAAAATTTATACAATGTAATAGGAGTAATTTTTCTAAAATAAAGGAAGAGTAGGATCTGAAAATTAAAAGGACAGCTGCATAAAATATTGATCTAAATTATTAACACTAGGATATATCTTGGTATGATTAGTAAAATTCTGGAATAAACAATTATTCAGGCACACAGACAGAAATAGTACAGTTTCAGTAAGAGTTTGGGAGAATAGGCAGTACAAAAGGTAATCAGAATGGCAGAGAATTTCAAAGCAATACTCAAACCTGAGAGAGTAGAATAACAGCTACAAAGTTCTGAGGGGAAATAATGCTGAAATAATATTTTGTCAAAGTATGACAGATAACAAACAAAAGAAAACACATGAAACATACACAGGGTTTAATTGAAAAGCATACTAAAAGGACTATTTACAGAGGTGTAAGGAAGGCTAAAGTAATCAATAAGGAACAATTATTATCTCCCAAGGACTAGCAACAGTGGAAAGCTGTTACTATTTCTAAGCTTAGTGTAGCAAAAAGAGGGAAGACTGCTTAATCCAATGAAAAAGACTGCCTGATAAGTGTGATGACCACACAAAATCAGACACTGTCAAAGACATATTTAAGCAGAGAGGTAGTGAAGGTGGGAGGATGGGGAAAGAAACAAAAGCCTCAGCCTCTTTCTCTTTCTGTTTTCCAGTCTTTGCTGGTACATCTCACTGCACAAATCCAAATAGAAGCCACAAGGCAAGGGGCTGGGATATTGCAGTCAATAGAGGCCTGAGCCCAGGGCATATATCAGGGTAGAAGAAGGCAAAGAATGGATACCAGGTAGCAAATAGAGAGTAACCAGGACAACCAAAAATGTTATACCCAACCAATATGTTTTTCTATAAGGGAGAACATATAAGGGAGATGGACAGTTTCAAAAGCTCAAATATTAAGGGATTATAGTACCAATGAGCCTATTTGTTATAATAAAATAATAATAATAATTACTTGAAGATCAAATCCAGCCAAACAAGTAAATCAAAATGAAGAATTTCTACAAAACAAGCTGCAGTAAGTACTTCTGGTGATCATTAACTTCACAGCAATACTAGGCATTCTTCAATATCTCTAGGAAGTACCAACTTTTTTCTTCCAGTTTCTGAAATTCATATTTTCCCCTCATGTCTACCGTTTTTTCAGAACTGGTTTTGAGTAAGCAAACTAGCAATCTGGGCTAATTCCCTATATCCACAAGACATGAAAATGCAAAATTCAAAAATTGTTGCTTGAATTGTGGAAGGGGGCTAAAACATCTACAATGTCAAAAATTAGGCTAAGCATAAACTCAGCCTTTACACAGTTAAGCATGTACTCAGCCTTTGCACAGTTAAAAAGTTCCCTTCCTGAAAACTGGCAATAGCACTTGCTGGCTAGGTTAAACTGCTTAACAGTTTTTTTTTGCTTCTGTGAACCCTGCTTGCATTGCTTGAAAAATACCTAGGCCTCCAGGATGTTGTGGTTTGGCCCACTTGTAAAGTCCCAATGTGGTTTAACCCCATTTAAGCAAGTCCCTACAGCTAATAGGGGCCCCTTGCTGTGGGACTGTCATGTCCAGCAGGCAAGTGGCCGCCAGCCTGGCTCTTGGCTAATAAAACCTCTCCTTTTTATAACTTGTATGTTTGGTGTTGGTGTCTGTGAATTAAGCTCTTGGTCCCTATTTCATTTGGGGGCTCGTCCGGGAGATCCGAGAGCTTAATACCCAGCCCCAATCACCAGCTGACCTTGTGGGTCTGCATACCCATGAACCTCAGTGTTCATCAGGCCTGGTGAGTCTGTGGACTCGCAAACAGCTGATTGTCATCTCTAGCAGACTTACAATGTCCCCAGAGCCCTCTGAGAGGTGAGTCAAATTCCTATTTTGTTTGTGCGCACTTCTGGTTGGACCTGCAGGAAAGCTGGACACAGTGCTAATTCCTGGGTCTGAGGTTCCAGTGAGATGTTACTAGGCCCTCCGGTATTGCCCTTGGGCAGTTAGGGCTGTCTGTTCAGTTTGTGTTATTTTCTTTATTTGTTCAGTATTAGTTACTGTTGTGTCTGTCATTGCTATCGATATTATGGGGCAGCAGTGCTCTAAGCCTGACGCCCCTCTGCAACTGGTTTTGTGCCACTTCAAGGATTTCCAAGGCGTGGCACAGCAGTCAGGTTATCAGATAAACCAAGGAAACCTAACCACCTTTTGTTCCCTCGAATGGCCCACATTTCCTAATTGCAGCTGGCTGCCAGAGGGGACCTTCAACCCTGCCATAGTGGGGAAGATCCAACAGTTCATCTACTGATGCCACCTGGACCAAATCCTGTACATAACTGCCTGGTACCTCCTGGTAATGCAACAGCCATCATGGATGAAGAAAGTAGAAAAGAAAGCTAATTCTTCTCATGTTATAGCCCTACAAGAAACTCCAAAAGTCAAACCTCCAGTCCTCCAGATCCCACCAGAGGATGATGAAATTCTCCCTCCCTACTCTACATCTGAGCAGGAGCAGGGGGCCCACAAGGTTCTCAGCCCATCACTCACCAGGAGTGGGTCCTCATATCAACCCTTTTATCCCCCTCTTCCCCATGTGTCTCCTGAAGGCCCAACCACCCCGATAAACCGACTAGCCCTGATTCGTCTTCGGGGAACTCAGAACCACAAACTTCCACAGTCCTCCCCCTGAGACAGGCCCCGGGACTAGATGCAGGAGGTTCAGGAGGCCAGCCCTTTATGGTTTATGTCCCTTTCTCTACTAGTGATCTTTACAATTGGAAGCACCAAAATCAGCATTCTCTGAAAAACCTCAGAGCCTCATAGGCCTTTTAGAAACTATTTTCTTCACCCACCAACCTACTTGGGATGACTGCCAACAGCTCCTCCAAGCCCTTTTTACTGCGAAGGAAAGAAAACAAATGCGTCAGGAGGCAAGGAAATTGGTCCTGGGACCAGATGGCAGACTGGCAGAGCAGGACTGTGTGGACTGTGTCTTCTCCACTGAGAGGACTAATTGAAACCCAAACACTGATCATGGCAGGGAGTGTCTCACCACCTATCACTGGACTCTAATGGGGAGTTTCCGGGCCGCCACCAGGCAGCCCACAAATTTGTCTAAGGTAAGTGAGGTAACTCAGGGCCCACAGGAATCTCCCATGGCTTTTCTGGAATGCCTTATGGAGGCCTACTGGATGTATACTCCCATAGACCCAGAGGCTCCAGAAAATCGGAGTGCTTTAGTTATAGCATTTGTCTCCCAATCGGCCCTGATATAAGAAAGAAATTGCAGAAAATTGAAGGATTTAAAGGAAAAAGTTTATCAGAATTAACTGAGGTAGCCCAGAAGGTCTATAATAGCAGGGACTCACTTGAAAATCAACAAACCAAAAAAATGGCCAGAGTAGTAGCAGCAGCCTTATAGGAAGTTAAACCCAAGCAGCCAACAGGGAAAAGAGGAACCAGCACCAAACGAAAAACTCCACTAGCAAAAAATCAATATGCCTACTGTAAAAAAATTGAGCACTGGGTAAAAGACTGCCCAGACAGGCCACCCCAACCACAAGAGTGCCCTCCGGGGGGGTGCCTACCAAAATCTACTCCTGTGCTTCAATTACATACTGACTGACAGAGCCGGGGCTCTGTCAATTCCCCCCAGAGCCCAGGGTGAAACTTATAGTGGGGCAAAGCCCTGTCCACTTCTTAGTTGACACAGGGGCTGAGTATTCAGTCCCCCAAAAGTACAATGGCCTGCTTCAAAATAAGCATTCCTTGGTCCAGGGCACAACCGGGACTCAATTATGCCCCTGAACCATCAAAAGAACAATAAATTTGAGAAAAGGGGAAGTAACTCATTCATTCCTAGTAATGCCAGACTGCCCATACCCGCTTCTGGGACAAGACCTCTTACACAAGCTTAAGGCCAACATAGATTTTGAGGAAACCATGGCAGCAGTAAGCCTAAACCCACCTGGGGCATTAAAAATTCTTGTTACTGTTCCCCTAAGTGAGAAATATGTGTTAACAGAAGGTGGGGCGCCTCTTAACTCTTCAAACGCCATACTGCTGGCCCAGCTGCAGACTGAGTTTCCCCAAGTCTGGGCCGAATTAAACTCCCCTGGGCTGACATCCCATCAACTGCCAGTCGTTTTACAGCTCAAAAGTCAGGCAACACCCATTAGGGTAAAACAGTACCCTATATCCCGAAAAGGCATAGCAATCCACATCCAGCATCTCCGGGAAACTGAAATCCTAGTACCATGTCACTCATCCTGGAACACCCCGCTTCTTCCTATCAAAAAGCAAGGACAGGAGACTACTGCCCTGTCCAGGACCTCAGGGAGGTCAACAGGTGAGTGGAGGATATCCATCCCACAGTCCCCAACCCATACACCCTCCTCAGCGGGTTAACTCCAGAGAGGCAGGTATATACTGTCCTGGACCTTAAGGATGCCTTCTTCAGCATCCCATTGGCTGAGCAGAGTCAACCCTTGTTTGCTTTTGAATGGACAGATCCTGAAAAAGGGAAAAATGGCCAGTTAACCTGGACACGACTCCCACAAGGATTTAAAAACTCTCCCACGCTGTTCGATGAAGGTCTCAGCCAAGACCTCTGAGCTTTCTGGCAACAACACCCTGAAGTGACTCTGCTACAGTATGTAAATGATCTGTTAATCACAGCCACATCAGAAGGTGAGTGCCTGCATGCCACCAGGCACCTGTTTAAAGAACTTCAGACTCTGGGGTATAGGGTGTCAGCAAAAAAGGCTTAGCACTGTGTGACTATAGCCACATACCTTGGGTATAACTTCAAGGGAGGTAAAAAAAAATCCCTGACTGCCCAGTGCATTTGGGCTATAGCAGGCATCCTGGCCCCAGGAAGCAAAAGGCAGGTCCGGGAATTCTTGGGAGCTGTAGGATACTGCTGACTATGGATCCCTAAGTTTGCTGAACTTGCCAAACCCCTTTATGAAATAACCAAGGGACCAGAGGCTAATTTTAAGTGGACACCAGAGGAGGACAAAGATTTCCAAGCCCTTAAAAATGCCTTGGTCTCAGCTCTGGCCCTAGCCTTGCTGGATATTGAAAAACCTTTCCACCTTTATGTGGATAAAAAAATGAGGTATCACCTAGGGGGTCCTAACCCAAAAGCTCGGCCCATGGACCAGGCCAGTCACCTACCTGTCAAAACACCAGTACCCAGTAGCCTTGGGCTGGCTGCCCTGCTTATGGGTTATAGCAGCCATTGCCATATTAGTAAAGGACTCAGATAAACTAACATTAGGGCAGAATCTGACTGTCACAGCCACGCATGCAGTGGAGTCTTTACTCCGAAGGGCCCCTGACAAATGAATGCTGAATGCCTGAATAACTCATTATCAAGCGCTGCTTTTAAATCAATCCCGCATCAAGTTCCAGCATACCCCCAACTTGAACCCCACAACTTTACTACCGGAAGAAAGTCCCATGGGGCTGCCGCATTGTTGTTATGAAACAACTGAGTTCCAGAAGCTGTGCTGGGACCTAACTGATGTCCCAAGAACAAACCCCAACCTAACGCTTTTCTTGGATGGCAGCAGTTTCATCCAGAATGGGGTAAGGCATGCAAGGGCAGCGGTCGTCACTCTACAGGGAACTACTTGGGCTGAGCCTCTTCTGCAGGGAACATTGGCCCAAAAAGCAGAACTGATTGCCCTAACCGAGGCCCTAAAAGCAGGTAAAGAAAAAATTGTCAGCATCTACACTGACAGCAGGTATGCGTTTGCAACTGCACACACTCATGGGACAATTTTTTTTTTTTTTTTTTTTTT
>NW_007260372.1:376132-381983 GCF_000164805.1 Carlito syrichta
GCAGCCTCGACCTGCTGGGCTCCGGTGATCCTTCCGCCTCAGCCTTCCAAGTAGCAGGAATTACAGGCATGCACTACCACGCGCAGCTGATTTTTTTGATTTATTGTAGAGATGAGGTCTCGCTGCCCAGGCGGGTCTCGAACCCGCGGGCTCAGGCAATCCACTCACCTCAGCCTCCCAAAGGCGCAGGATTACAGGCTGAGCCACCAAGCCCGGCTTGGGACAATTTATAGGGAGCGGGGATTGCTCACCACAGAGGGGAAAACTACAAAAAATAAAATGGAGGTCTTAGACCTCCTGGCAGCAGTATGGGCCTCCAAACAAGTCCCTATCATCCATTGCCTGGGCCACCAAAAAGGAAACTCAAAAGAGGCAATAGGAAATAAAAAAGCAGATCAAGCAGCCAGAGAAGCTGCTTACCACAGAACCACCTGCCTACTGGCGCTGCTTCCTCCGGTTCTATGTGAGCCACCAAAATATACAGAAGAGGACCTCCTCACTGCACAAAAATTGCAGACAACCTCAAACCCAAATGGATGGCTTCAACTTCAGGACGTCAGAACTTTCCTCCCTCAGGTCATGGGACAACAAATCCTAAGAGAGCTCCATGAAGGTACTCATTTGGAAAGGACAAAACTAACTGAACTTGAGAAAAAAGAATTCCATCTCCCTCGTGTGGACCAGCTCACCCAGGAACTCATTCAAGGCTGCGTGTCATGCCAGTAGACTAATAATGCTAAGGTCAGTGTATCCACCCAAGGGGTCCAAGATAGGGAACTAACCTCTGGGAAACATTGGGAAATAGACTTTACAGAAGTCAAACCTGGGCAATATGGATATAAATACCTATTGGTCTTGGTAGACACCTTCTCAGGATGGATCGAGACATTTCCTACAAAAACTGAAACTGCTTCTGTAACAGTAAAGAAACTGTTAAATGATATCATACCAAGAGATGGTCTACCTATCTCACTAGGCTCAGATAATGGCCCAGCATTTATTTCTAAACTTACTGAAGGTATTGTAAAAAACCCTTGGGAATAAATTGGAATACGTTGTGCTTATCATCCCCAGAGTTCAGGACAGGTAGAAAGAATGAATCGGATGCTTAAGGAGACCTTAACCAAATTAACCCTGGAGACCAGCAAAGGTTGGGTAACACTCTTTCCCTATGCCCTCTTAAGGGGCAGGTGTACCCCCTACATCAAGGGTCTAACCCCCTTTGAAATTCTGTTTGGACGGCCCCCGCTGTTACTTCCAAAAATTGAACTGGAAAAAGCACTAGAACTGTCTAACCATAATTTGCTTCAGTCACTGCAGGCTCTTCAAAGAGTCAACAAGCTGTCACTGAGACTGGGCAGGCAGCCTTCAGGAAAACGGTTCCGGAACATCCACCCCCGTTCCAGCCCGGTGACCAGGTCTGAATAAAACGGCACAAAGCTGAGGCTCTCACCCCAAGGTGGAAAGGGCCCCACATAGTAATCCTTACTACTCCTATGGCCATCAAAGTCAGCGGTGTCCGCCCCTAAATTCATCATTCACTAGTAAAGGCAGCCACCACCGCGCCCCCAGAAACATGGAAAGTCATCAAACCAGCTGCTGGAGAAAATCCCCTAAAGATAAGACGTTTGTGGGCCCCTGGTATCTTAATTCCTTGCATACTTTCCCCAGCTTGAGGCCTATTGGCCTAACCCGCATCGTCCCTATACTCCAGGGAACTATTCCTGGGAACTGAGAAATACCGTCACTGAGGCTGTAATTGTCACCTACAGAGGAAGCAGGCAACCTATTTTTAATTTTAACCTTTGTAAATTATGGCCAGATCTAACCCTCGGGGGCACACACACTGACGAATGTGGCACCTTAGCTTATAAAAAAGGACTTAAATCTGTTGGTTTTTATACTTGTCCAGCATCGGGACCAGCCCATTGCCACAAAGCAGGACAATACCCTGTGCTGCATGGGGGTGCGAAACTATTGCTTCTTGGAAAAACTGAGACCCATACATAAGCCTCCTTGGTTATGTTAAAAATAGTGTGTCATCTGTAAAAGTAATAGTCCTCAGAACTCAATATAATCCTCTACATAAAGAGTCAATGATTTGACTCCAGGAACAACTGAAAGGGGGGAATGTGGAAGGGAGCTTTAAAAAAATCTACAATGTCAAAAATCAGGCTAAGCATAAACTCAGCCTTTGCACAGTTAAGCATGTACTCAGCCTTTGCACAGTTAAAAAAGTTCTCTTCCTGAAAACTGGCAATAGCACTTGCTGGTTAGGTTAAACTGTTTAACAGCTTTTTTTTTGCTTCTGTGAATCCCTCTTGCATTTCTTGAAAAGTACCTAGGCCTCCAGGATGTTGCGGTTTGGCCCACTTGTAAAGTCCCAATGTGGTTTAGCCCCATTTAAGCAAGCCCCTACAGCTAATAGGGGCCCCTTGCTGTGGGACTGTTATGTCCAGCAGGCAAGTGACTGCCAGCCCGGCTCTTGGCTAATAAAACCTCTCCTTTTTATAACTTGTACTTTTAGTGTTGATGACTGTGAATTAAGCCCTTGGTCCCTATTTCAGAATGTTTTCAATGAGAATTCATCCATTTTTTAAAAGTAGAAGTAAAAGTAAAAGAAAATACCATTATGAATAACACATTACCTGATAGAAACAAGTGCTGCTAAGTTTCTGGACTTTTATGTAATTGCCTGCTTTTTTTGTAGAGAAAAATATTAGGTCCTGACATAACTTCTCTCATATTAAGATCTATGCTATTCTTAAACTATGGAATCATTGGGTAATCTGGTACCACAGATCAATCCTCAGGTTCCTTGCAAACCTGAAGCATAGATAGCTTCTATGACTAGGTAAAAAAAAATAATCTCTCTAGGAGAGGCTCAAGCACACAGTTTCAGTAATTTATTTACTTTCTGAAATTGATTTTGACATCTGTAGATAGTTACTAGCTAGAACACTAAATCTGAAGACTTTCTTTCTAAATAAAATCTTAGGACCCTGAGAGAGTTAATGAATTCCCAAAGTGCATTTGAATGAACTTCTTCACCAAGAGAATTTTAGTTATTCTCTTAGAACTTGACAAATCTTAAAAAATGGATTAAAAAATCTTTTATCTAGTATTTTTAGCTGATGTTATTGTGAAGGTCTTTAGATACTTAACCGGTCATATCATCAGAATTGCCAGGATCAAGCTTTTTTTTTAACTAAGAGTTCTTAGACAAACATGAAAATTTTTCCACTTCACTAACAACAAATAGCTATAATTTCAAGCAAAAAAACAAGATATTAATTTTAATTTGTCAGGCTATCATATGCTTAAAATAGATTTGTTGAAGTGAGTTAAAAAAAACTCATTGCTCTTGAGAATTTAATTTTGCAGAATTCTAAAAATCAATTTGAGAAATGAATTTTCTTATAAATCTTTTAAAATTAGGAATGACTTCTCTCTCTGAGCTCCTGCTTTCCTTGTTTTTGTTTTGTTTTTGTTTTTGTTTGAGTTGGAGTCTCACTCTGTCACCCAGACTGGAGTGCAGTGGCTGCTCCTGGCCACTGCAGTCTTGACCTGCTGGGCTCCGGCGATCCTTCTGCCTCAGCCTTCCAAGTAGCCAGAACTACATACGGATGCTACCACACCCGGCTAATTTTTTTTATGTATTGTAGAGATGAGGTCTCATCAAATTGCCCAGGTGGGTCTCGAACCTGCAGGCTCAGGCAATCCACTCACCTCAGTCTCCCAAAGCATGGGATTACAGGCTGAGCCACTGAGCCCAGCTTGCTTTCCTTTTACCACCGAAAGTTTAAGGCAATTGAAGTTAAATCGTCAGTTTCAAAGGTGGCACCAAGTGAGCTGTGAGTTAACCCAAAATGTAAATGTTAAAGGAATATCTAGAAACTACACAACTACAAAAAATTGTTTACTAACAAGAGGATGTAAAAAGGATCAGGAGTTGGACAGTTATAAGAAATTGCAAAAGCATTTATTTGAAAAGAGCCAATACCATGTGTATGCTCTCCACTCACCACCCATACACCACATGACACCACATAGGAATGAAGGGTGAGTGGAGCTCTCTTTCCCTCAAACCTGGAGCCCTTGGAGGTATCAGACAAGAGCTCCAGTTTGACAACATCTTTAGAATTTGGGAAGGACTGTGGACTGGTGTCTAACTTTTGTCAGAAAGGAGAGTAAGAGAGATGGATGCCAAGCAGAGCACAAGGGTAAAGAGGAAGCGTTAATTTTGGTTCTCCTAGGATGCATTTGGGCAAAAACATGCATCAGTGTTGATTGTGAACCATATGTGAACCAGGTCAGGGAGAGAGTAAGACTGAAGCCGTTTTGACTTCTCAAGAAGATCACTTTGGGATATTAAAGGTCCAACACAGAGAAAGTCTGTGCAGAATAAACAACTGGAGAACCAGAGGTTAATGGTGAAGTAAAGGTCAAAGAAATAGAGTATGTCAAGATCAGTTGAGCTACAGGTTGCACAACCTAGGCACAGAGTTTTCAAAACCCCATGAAAAGCACATGTGAGATAAAACGTAGTTTCTCTGACATTTTCATAAGGCCAAAAGCCATCTTCCAACAATATCAGTCAGTGCTGAGAATCTGTCCCCACTTTCTCACCTCTCTGTGCTGTAACCCAAGTGGTCCATAATGATTACTAGTGAGGAGGGAGAAGGGGAGTAATAAAAGAAACTAAGCATTCTAGTGCCTGAAATCAGGTATTATTCTCTACAGACTACACTTGACAGCCAGGAGGAAAGAAGCTTACATTTGAATGAAGATGGATGTGTTATTAACATATCATAATTTCTGAATCAAAGCTGTAATTTGCATAGGACCGTCTATTACTCAAGGGAGACTAGAAAAATCACAAGGCTCTACACGCTTTTATTCAGTAAAAGGGGAAAATATTTCCTCTAAAGGAAAAAAATTTAAAGTGGCAGTGTGAAATTAAAAATTATAGGCATCTATGAACTTTTAATAATGTATAATAAAAGTAGTACACAAATAATAAGGCACAGTTCAGTGGATTTTCACAAAGCCATCACTTCTTGTAGTTAATACCCATATAAAGATACATCACTAGAATCCCCAAAGCCCACTTCAGGGCACCTTTGAATCACATGTGCTGATGTAATCATTTGTGTGTCTTCCCCCTTTTTTTTTTTGAGTTAGAGTCTCACTCTGTCACCCAGGTTAGAGGGCAATGGCTCCCTCACAGCCACCCCAGCATCAACTTGCTGGGCTCCGGCGATCCTTCTGTCTCAACCTTCCGAATAGCCAGAACCACAGGTGCACACTACCATGCCCAGCGAATTTTTTATTTATTGTAGAGACAAGGTCTTGCCAAGTTGCCTGGTCTGGTCTTGAACCCATGGGCTCAGGCAATCCACTTACCTCGGCCTCCCAAAGTTCTGGGATTACAGGCTTGAGCCTTGAGCCACCACGCCCGGCCCATTTGTGCGTCTTCTAACAACACAGATCCGTTTCACCTATTTTTAACTTGATGTCATTGAAATCATTTAGTTTTGCACAGTTTTGTGTCCAACTCCATTCCTTCAATATTGTGTTTAGAGATCATTTCCTGTTATTGCGTGTACAGTACCTGTAGTTTTTCTCATTTCCATTTCAGTATCATATTCCTCCACCTTAAGAATCAGCACACTATGGTTCATGGGGCCAATCTGGCTTGCCATATGCATTTGTATAGCTTACAGGATAAAATGGTTTTGCATTTTTAAATGACTGAAAAAGAAAAAAAAAATGAAAGAAGAATACTATTTCAAGACACATGGCTTTTTTTTTTTTTTTTTTTTTTGAGTTGGAGTCTCACTCTGTCACC
>NW_007260372.1:382114-483749 GCF_000164805.1 Carlito syrichta
CGCGCGCTACCACGCCCGGCTGATTTTTTGATTTATTGTAGAGATGAGGTCTTGCTGCCCCGGGGCGGGTCTCAAACCCACAGGCTCAGGCAATCCACTCACCTCAGCCTCCCAAAGGCGTGGGATTACAGGCTGAGCCACGGAGCCCAACTGACACATGGCTATTATATGAAATTCAAATTTCAGTGTCCATAAATAAAGTTTTTATTGGGCCCATGCTTGTTCATTTTTGTATTGTCTATGGCTCTTTTGTGCTATTATGGTAGAACTGAGGACTTGTGACAGAGACTGCACTGCCCAAAATATTTGCTATCTGGCCCTTTTTAGAAAAAGTTTGTCAACCCCTGCTATATGTGAATGTATCACAATTTATTTACCTATTTGAGTGTTTGAGAAGCATCAGGGCAGTTTCTGTTTTGAGGACATTACAAACAACGCTGCTATGGACATTCTTATGCATTTCATTTGTGAACATATGTGTGCGTTTCTGTTGGGGAGATTATATTTAGGAGTGGAATTGTCTCACTTTAGGAAGACACTGTCAAACAGTATTCCAAAAGAATTGTACAAATTTACACTCCATCTGGCAGTGTTTGGGCGGTCTGGTTTTCCATACCCTATCCCACAGTTTGTATTCTTTCTTAATAATTTTAACCTCTTTGGTGAGGTTTTAGTAGTTTATTAATTAATAGTTAATTTTTATTGTCCTCAAGGAAGCTCCCAGTTATTTGATTTTTTTTATATGCTATTGCTTATAGATTCATTTTCAAATTTGTATTTCCTGTTTGCTTACTGCTGGTATATATATATATGTGTGTGTGTGTGTGTGTGTGTGTGTGTGTGTATTTGTACAGTACCTTTGCATCTAGCAAACTTGCTAAATTCATTTATTAATTCTAATAGATGGTAACTTCTGTTGGATTTTTCAGCCAACACCACCATGTCTTCTACAAATAATGACAGCTTTATTTATTCTTTTCACTCTCATGCCTTTTCTTCTTTGTTTGTTTATATCTTTCTTTCTCCTTTGTTTGTTTGTGCCTCACTGCATCTGCCAGGATCTTCTGTGCAATGCTAAATAGAATTGATGGTAGCTGGCAGGACCTTGTCTCATTTACAATCTTAAAAAACAAACAAACAAACAAGCAACTTTTCAAAATTTCACCAATAAGTATAATTTTTCCTTTAAGGTTTTCCCAGATATTCCTTCTTAAATTAAGGATATTTTCTTCTATTTATAGTTTACTGAAAGGTTTTTGTGTGTTTTCTTGAAACACTTGAATGAATACTGAATTTCATCAAATGCTTTCTCGTGCTTTCTCCTTTATTGATTGAATTTCGAAAAGTAAACGACCTTATGTTTTTATAATATAGGCCCACTTGGTTATCATATATTATCTATTTCATATATTGCCGGGCAGGATTGCTAATTGCCAAGAACTGTGAAGGGTCTGAGATTTTTTTTACCTTACTAAGCTACCATGTTGGGTTGTCACAGTTTCATGGACAATGGTAAAGGACAGAAGATACTTGGGTCAGAGAAAATGAAACGTTCTTATTCACAGCAGCAGTAGTAGCCAGAGAATTAGCATTCACATTTGTTCCCTGAGCTCTGACTCCCACAGGACAATTCAGAGGGTAGGTGGTACCTGCAGAAGAAATAGGTTGTATTACAAAAGAGAGGCCCTGGTCAGGAGCAATGGCTCATGCCTATAACCCCAGCACTTTGGGAAGATTGCTTGTGCCTAGGAATTCAAGACCAGCCTGGGCAACATAGCTAGACCTCGTCGAGAGAGAGAGAGAGAGAGAGAGAGAGAGAGATAGAAAGAGAGAGAAAAGAAAAAAGTTATTGTGTCTGTAGTCCCAACTACCCAACAGGCTGAGGCAGAAGGATCGCCTGAGCCCAGGAAGTAGAAGCTGCTGTGAGTTGTGATCCTGGGCAACAGAGTAAGACACACACACACACACACACACATATACACATACACACACACAGAAGTTTTAAGTTTAGAGAACCCAAATCCTTTATAATGGGCAGAGGGCATATTGAGGTTCATTCTGGAGAGGGATAAGATCTCTGTCATCTAAACATTCTTGAAAAGAAAGTCCAAACAAAAAGCCAATTAATACCTCATGAGGGACATGGGCAGAAATGGGCAATAATCTCTCAATGCTATTCAGCTCTTGTTTCTACAATTTCTTGGTCTTTTGGTGCATTTTTCTTTGAGTATGCCACTTTGATTAACCTGGCAGAGGCTGGCATCAAATCTGTTCAATTTGTCTCATTTAGCATTTAATTAAGGATACTACCAACAGGATTTCAAGCAGCAGAGGAGGTCAACCTGAAGTGTTCACCTCAGCCAGATTTTTAGACCCAAGCAAGTAAAGCGATTTCATTAACCATCAGGGTCTACCTTAGAAAATCAGATGACTTTCTTCTGAAGAATTCGAATTTAACTTTCCCCTTGACTAGAGATGTTAATCCAGGTACCATAGGATGCTATTACACAGACTCAGCCTTGGCTTGCCCAGAGCACTCTTAGGGAAATTCTATCATCCATAAAAATCCTAACTGGTAACTTGAAACTCACTCAAATGCCTCCCTCAACTGAGATGGTATCATTGATTATTTCACATAAATTCAGGGACCATTTCATACTACATATTTTAATGGCATGATTCCCATTATGGGGATAATTGCCCACCATGGTGCACATAAATAATGAGACACATACCCCTCTAGGAAGCTCCATAATTAGCTGAGGCTAGCCATATTTTATAGAGAGCGTCACAGTCATATGAGGGGTACATGATCTGCTGGAGATGCTTCCATAGATATGTGAGGCTTCTTATGACCGTTCTTAAAGTGCAAATACTTTGGGGAATGAGACAAATTAATGACTGACTTCCATCTAGGAAGTATGGGTCTAGGTAAAGGAACACAAATCACTCTACGAAAAAGATACCTATATGCACAGGCTTATCACAGCGCTATCCACAACAGCAAATACATAGAACCAACCTAGGTACCCATCAACAGTGGACTGGATAAACAAAATGTGGTGCATATACACCGTGGAATACTATACAGCCATTAAAAAGAACAAAACCATATCCTTTGCAGCAACACAGATGCAGCTAGAGACCATTATCCTGAGCGAATTATCACAGAAAGAGAAAACTGAGTACCACATGCTCTCCCTAATAAACAGAAGCTAAACACTGAATGCACATAGGCACAAAAATGGGAATAACAGACACTGGGACATTCTTAAAGTGGGGGTTTGGGCGGAGAGGTAAGGTGGTAGGGGTTAAAAACTGTCCACTGGTTACCATGTCCACCATCTGGGGGACAGCTCAATAGAAGCCTGAACTTCACCATCATACATTATACCTATGTAACAAACCCTGGAATCTAAAAATAAGTAAATACAAAAATAAAAAGAAAGACAAAAGGAGTCTGGGTCTAGGAGTACAGCTCATGCCTCTGGAAATCAAACATTGTTTACAGTTATCAGTAGGACCTGTAGGGTGACACACACTCAGTGGCAACACAGGCACACCCTGGATATGGCCCCAAGCAGAGGGTTGGAGCTTGGAAAGGAGGCCTGGGTGTGGCCAATACAGCATGGACCCTTCCCCTCAGGCTCCATGCCTGGGCACGCTGGTCATGCTGAAGCCATGGGGAAAGCGTTCTCAGGCTTGCTGACCACAACTTGCAGCTCTGCACAATGAATGTTCTCATGTACCCTGCTTTGAGGCAGTCATCCCCCGGGCTAGTTCAGACCAGATTGGACACGCCTAGATCAATAGCTATAACTTTTGGTTACTTTTAGTGCACCTTTAATGCATTATGGTACTAAAAACCCCACTCCTAGAGAGAAATTGCAACCTTTTTGTGTACAGGCCATGTACATAGAATTGTTTTCTCATACTACACCAGCACACTAGAAACCTGACCTTTTTATGCTTACCCTTGTTACGGTCTGAGTAACCCTCGGCTTGCTCAAAGGGGCAGAAAACTGGTAGAAAGGAGTTTATTCTGAGTTCACCAGGGAGCAGAACCAGACTCGAGGTCTTTCTAAAATGGTTCTGCTCGCTCTCCAGGACTTTACAGTTCACTTTTAAAGTCCAGAGTTGTTAGTACCCATACATTGGTCACGTGACCCACAGAGCATTGTATAGAACTTGAGTTTCGACCACACTCATCGATAGTGACATTTTTCAGTCCAGATTTCCTGGTGCCAGGTATCAGAGGTGTCTCCTAGCTTTTATCAGTAGTGTAATGGCAGAAGCGTTAATCAGGTTTGCCATAGAGTAAAGGTAGTTTACAAGGCCTAAGACATCATGTATTATGCAAAAGTTATACAAATCAGAAAACATATGACTACTCAGCAAAAGGGAGTAAATGGGGATTTGCATCTTTCAGTTGATTGAGTGTAATCTACAGGGAAGTCAAGGATCCCCTGAAGCTACTTACAGGGAATGCATAGGAAATGAGGGCACTCTCAGGAATGTGCTCAGGAATATATCTCTCAGTTTATTGGGCATAGTCTGCAGGGAAGTTGAGGACCATTTGAAGTTTCTTACTAGGAGTGCTGAGGCGATAAGGAGAAGTGTACCTTTTATCCGCTCTCAGGAATATTGTTCAGGAATGTACAGGAGCACTCGAACCGTTGTCATGCCCTTCTCTAGAGGTTGTGACAATATGGACAGACATCAGTGAGTCTCTATATTAACTCCAGTCTTCACTCTATGTAAAATGCTGAATAACCTGTATATTATCTGGAGTGTTTTTTTCCTGTCCAGCCAACCACTCCTGGACCATCTCTATAAGTTCCTGAATAAAGCCTAGGTCTCATCCATTGTCTATGGGTCATTTATTTGGCCTCTCAGACACAGTGCCTTCTCTTTGGGGTTTTGGGGAGCCTGGCACTACGGGATCTATTATGTTGGGACACTGGTTGACAGTAGCTCCTGCATGGCCTTCCATCCAGCTGGTAGACCTTAGGATTTCCACTTCAGTCTGAATATTTGAGCCATGTCCTTGTTTATGAAGGCCTACCAGAGAAGTTGATTTATTCTAATCTGTTTTTCAACCTCATCAATTAGGTTTGTCTGTCCTTCAAGATGACTGAGCAATGGCTATGTGAAAGGAGGTGGGAAGACATCTGTTTGTGTTGACAGGTATTACACATGAAAGATATAAGTACTGGACTATGCACTGCAGATTTTGATACACTTCTCAGTAAACTTAAGGATAAGGGTGATCATATTGTGATTACAGCTATCTAGCAGGGGTCAGCATACCCAGCTATTAGTTGAAGTAACTTGCAGAATTTAGGAGAGCCACAACAAGGGATTTTTCTTCATAAGAAAAGCTCCAGGGGTGTCTCTGAAAGATGGAAGATGATTCATGTCCCTCCTCCTTTTTATCTCCCAGAATTTGTTCCTGTTCCAGATACCGGAGTTGATCATCTTCTGCAATTTTCACAAAATTGACATTCTCCATTCCAATAGTTACTGGAAATTCATCTTTTTCCCCAGTCATCCCTTATTTGCATATCCTATTCCCTCTATCTAGAAGTGTGTGATGCAAGAGGACAAATGCTATTTATTTATTTATATATTTGAGTCAGAGACTCACTCTGCTGCGTAGGCTGGAGTGCAGTGGCATGCTCACAGCCACCGCAGCCTCGACCTGCTGGGCTCAGGCGATCCTTCCACCTCAGCCTTCCAAGCAGCTGGAACTACAGGTGTGCGCCACCATGCCAGATAGACTGTTATTTTTATAAAACTTAGAGACACAGTATCTTGGTCTTCCAAACCTGTCCTTTACTGAAAAAGATATTATATCTGTCTGTTTATTCAAGGCTATTTGTTATACAAGCATCTTTAATAAGACAGTTCAGAACAAAACTGTCTAGCTAACCCCTCACTCCCATGACCCATAGAAACATGATAGATCCATGGAGTGTTTTTCCCAACGCGGATATTCCATTTAAGACTTGGTTTATCAGAGAGGTTTGCCAAAGCCAAATAAGTACTATAAAGCAAATCTCTAAATTTAAAACGTTCTATTTGGGAAGGAAGAATTGTAATCCAGAGCATACACGCAGGTTAGGTAGCCTTCAGAATGTCTAGAGAAAAAAGAGGACGGAGATTTTATGAAAAGAAATATTATATATATTTTTTGAAAGAAAGTTTTTTGGTACTAGTGAGGTTTTGGTGAGCTGGCAAGCTGACTGGTGACTGCAGCGGGTCAAATACTTCTTAGATTCACAGCAGGTTGATTCAGTGTCATTAGATTAAACTGGTTTCAGGTTACAACAGGCAGTTTCAGCAGGCTTGTGGAGAATTACATTCTGGGAACAATGTTATGTTCCCTGAGTGCTTTTTCCCCCAGAATCTCAACTCCTTGAAATTGAGTATGACAAGAAGGACCCGATTTGTGTGATCAACTTTCACCACTTCTGAAATTTTTCTTTCTTATAAAGTCTTTGTCAGATATTGGTATCAAAGTTTTTCCAGCTTCATAAAATAAGTTAGAAAATATTCTCTCTGTGTCTTCTGAAAGAATTTAAGAAGACGTGCTATTTCTTTCTTAAATGTTTGTGTGAATTTACCAGTGAAATCACGGGGAGACTTGTGATTTCTTTGTGGATTGGTTTTTAGTCTTAGCTTTAATTTCTGTAATATATATGACTATTCACATTTAACTTTTTTTCATTACTTTTAATTAGTTTTACTTCATAAATTTCATCCAAATTGTCAAGTTTATTTTTGTAAATGTTTATCGTCTTTCTTTTATTGTCTGTACTAGCCTGAGTTTTGTTCCCCTTCTGTGCCTGATATTGTTAATTTTTGTCTTCTTTTTCTCCATCAGTCTTATTAAGAGTTTATCAAGGATCAGTTTTTGGCTTTATTGGTTTTTTTATGATACATTTGCTTTCTATCTTATTGATTTTTACACTTAATTACTTCTTTTCTTCAAACTTCTTTAGGTTTGAGTTTCCATTCGTCTTCCAGTGGCATGTAAAGAAAGCTTATACCATTACTATTCAGTCATTTCTGTTATCTAATACATTTATTTAATGTTTTAAAGTTCCCCATAAGCATCACTTTTAGTTACACTCCAAACATTTACATTTAATGACTTCTGTGTAATTTAGGTCGAAATACTTTCTGATATTCATTATAACTTTTTGCCCCATGGAATATTGAATGGTATTTTGCTTAGTTTGTAAGCAATTGAAGATTTCAGGTTACTCCTTATTATCATTTTTAACTTAATTCTATTTTGCTCAGATTACAAACAAATGACTTCAGTCCTTTGTAAAGCTGAGGCCTTCATTATAGCCCAGCATGTGTTCAACTTTGGCAATCACTGAAATGTTGGCTTCCAAACACATTATTGTGGCTGCAAGATAGTCACCAAGAAGCGACTGCTGTCATAAATTCCTTTCAGCAAACAATAAGTCAATGGCTGGCACTGGAATGCTACTGAAGAAACACTTCCATGGCCATGCAGACTAGAAACAACAGCTGGGCAATAGGAAGATGGTACTTGTCTCATTTCCAGCTTCCAAAATGCCACTCAAGAGTACTTAATTGACAGAATAATATTTTGCAACTAGAACCATAGATGCAAGGACATTTTTGAATTACTGTATAGTTTTTTAGCTTACCAGTGTCTGTAGTACAGAAATGAACACTACAAAAAAGTGGCAGTAAATGACATTTACCAGTTTTCCATATTTTCCACCCAGTACAATCTTCAAAGATGATTTTTTTCTCTTCTTAATAAAATTTATATATTTTGGGGAAAAAAGGTAAATGGATTCTGATATAATTTAAGAATAGTAGGCTTAATCATGCCTGGGAAAATAGTTTCAAAAATCTTTCCTTGGGCCGGGCTCGGTGGCTCAGCCTGTAATCCCAGAACTTTGGGAGGCCGAGGCAAGTGGATTGCCTGAGCCTAAGGGTTCGAGACCAGCCCCAGCAACTTGGCGAGGCTCGTCTCTACAATAAATCAAATATTATCCAGGTGTGGAAGCACATGCCTGTGGTTCTGGCTACTTGGAAGGCTGAGGTGGAAGGATTGCCAGAGCCCAGGAGGTTGAGGTTGGGGTGACTGTGAGTGTGCCACTGCACTCCAGTCTGGGCTACAGAGGGAGACTCCAACTCAAAAAGAAAAAAAAAAAAATCTTTCCATAAAGGGCATCAATGGGTCTTTAGTATCATAAAAGAGATTTGACTAGAGCAAATAGTAATATATATAAAGAATCCTAAAATAGTCATATGCTTTGAACTAGTAATTCCACTGATAAAATCTAGAAAAAATAAATAATCATAAAGAGTTATTTGCCAGGTTTGGTGGCTCATACCTGTAATCCCAGCACTTTGGAAGGCTGAGGCGAGAGAATTGCCTGAGCCCAGGAGGTTTGAGACCAGTCTGGGCAACTTGGTGACACTTCATCTCTACAAAAAATAAAAAAATTAGCCGGGCATGGTGGTGTGCTCTTGTGGTTCCAGCTACTTGAAAGGCTGAGGTGGAAGGATCGCCTTAGCCCAGCGGATTGAGGCTGCAATAGCTGTAAGCAGCCCTGGGCAACAGAGTGAGATTCCAACTCAAAAAAAAAAAGAAAAAAAGAGGAATTATTTATGTAGAAAAGTGTTTCTAATTGCATTATTTATAATACTGAAAAAAATTAAACATTCAACAGTCTTCAATTAGAAAAATGGCCAAGTATATGGAATACAAGCATATGGTAATAATATACAAATATTAAAATGATGTTTATTATATAATTCTGAATAAAAACAAGGCTACAAAATTTTATGCACAGCATAATTTAACTACTGAAAATATATAAAAGAAAAATAGGAAGGAAAAAAGCCAAAACACTAGACTGTAGATTATGAGTAGTTTTCTAAAATTTTCCTGCTTCTTTATGCTATTTACTGCTTCCTAAATTTTCCACAAAAAGCATGCATTACTTTGTAATCAAGAATAAAATGAAATAAAAAGGAATTTATTGTCTCTAGCACAACAATTAAGTATGTGCAAGAAAAATAATTTTTAACTGTTGAGATTATATGAATGAAAGGCAATCGGAAAGAATCAGGACTTGTTTCTACTCTCTTTAGTGCACACCACTAAAGGGATGCTGTTGCAGGCAATTTAACAGTCAGTTTTAGAGGAAAGCAGAAAACTGCAGAATGTTCCATAACTGGGTCTGCCGATCTTCTTAGGAGTCTTGTTTAACATTCTTGCTTTTGAAATATGTAAACAATATCAACTGGTTCATTGTTCTTGTCAAAAACAAGGAAAACATAAAAATTGTTTCCATTTTGTTGGTTCCATTTTGTTTGTTTTTAATTATTCTTTTTACTTTGAGGAAATTATAGATTCACATATGGTATAAGAAATAATACGCAGAGATTGTTTTACCCTTTTTTCAGTTTCTCCGTTAATAACTTATTACAAAAGTATTGTCAAAAATCATAAACAGGATACTGACATTGGTACAGGCAAGAGGGAACAGCATTCTTTCCTCTTCTATTTTTTATCACAAGTGTCCCTAACATTACCTGTTTATAGCCATGCCCAATTCCGCTTCACTTTGACCCTCTCTTTAACACCTGGCAACCACTGATCTGTTCTCCGTTTCTAAACTTTGTCATTTCAAGAATCTTATGTAAAATTGAATGATACAGCATGTGGACTTTGGGGATGGGCTTTTTTCACTCAGCAAATTTCTATGAAGATTCATCCAGGTTGTTGCATAGGTCCTTTTTTATTGCTGAGTAATGTTTTATTATATGGGTATTCCAGTTTACTTAACCACTCATTCATTGAAGGATATCAGGATTGTATCTAGTTTTCCATTATTATTAATAAAGCTATGACAAACATTTATGTGTAGGATTTAGTGTAAACATAAGTCTTAATTTCTCAGAAATAAATGCCCAGGAATGCAATTACTGGATTATATGATATGTGCAAGTTTGGTTGTTTAAGAAACTGCCAAAGAGTTTTCCAGAGTGGCTGTATTATTTTACATTCTCACCAGCAATGTATGAGTGATCCAGTTTCTCCACATCCTCACCAGCATTTGTTGTTGTCACTACTTTTTATTTTTTAGCCATTTTGAAAGCTGTGTAGAGGTATCTCATTGTGGTTTTAATTTTCATTTCCTTAATGGATAATGAAGTTGACCATCTTTTTATGTGGTTATTTGCCGCTTTCATATCTTCTGTGGTGAAATGTTTCTTCATGTCTTTTGCCCACGTTCTAATTGAGTTGTTTGGTTTTGTACTGTTGAATTTTGAGAATTCTCTGTATTAATCATTTGCCAGATACGTGGTTTGTAAATATTTTTTCCAAAGTGGTAGCTTGTTTCCTTATTCTCTTAAACAGAGTCTTTTATGGAGCAAATATTTTAAAATGTTGTTGAAGTTATGTTTATTAGTGTTCTATATTACAGATTTTATGGATCATGCTTTTGTTGTCAACTTGAAGAATATTTCATTTGGTTCTAAAGCCTGAAAAACTTTCCCTATAATTTCCTCTAAAAGTTTTACAGTGTTAAGTTCATGATTCATTTTGAATTAATTTTTGTGGGAATGTGTGAAACTTAGATCAATGATCTTATTTATTTGTTTATTTTGAGTTGGAGTTTCATTCTTTGTAGCCCAGACTAGAGTGCAGTAGCATGCTCACAGCCACCACAGCCTCGACCTGCTGGGCTTAGGTGATCTTTCTGCCTCAGTCTTCTAAGTAGCTGGTACTACAGATGCACACCACCACACCCAGCTAATTTTTATGATTTATTGTAGAGATGAGGTCTCACCAAGTTTCCCAGGCTGGTCTTGAACCCCTGGGCTCAGGCAATCCTCCCATCTTGGCCTCTCAAAGTGCTGTGATTAGAGTCTGAGCCACCATGCCTGGCCTATTTTTTAAATTTTTATTTTAAAGATGTGGGGTACAATTCAGGTTTAGGAATACACATGATTATTGGACAGGTAAAGTTTGGGCCTCACTTTGGTTAAATATATATTTTTGCTTATGGATATCTAATTGCTTTGGTACCATTTCTTGAGAAGGCTATCTTTCCTCCAATTAGTGACCTTTTCACCTTTGTAAAAAATCTGTTGGGTATATTTGTGTGGCTCTATTTCTGGGCTCTCTAGTCTATTTCATTGGTGTCTGTCTATTCCTCCAACCCTACCATACAGTCTTGATTACTGTAGGCATAAAATAATCTTGAAATTGAGTAAACTAATTCCTCTATTCTTTTTTTAAATGTTTTATCCATTTGATTTACTTTGTCTTTCATATACATTTTACAACAAGCTCATCTACAGCCACAAAAATTCTGAATTTTGATAGAAATTGTGCTAATTATGTATATCAATTTGAGGAAAATGGACATCTGTACTATATTGAGTTTTTAAATCCATGAACATGGTATGCCTTTAAAACTGATGCACTTTACTTCTTTCCTCAGGATTGTGTTGTTTTCATCACACAAGTCCTGTACATGTTGGTTAAATTGACATCTTTAACATTTTGAGTACCTGTAAGCAGTATTGTATTTTTAATTTCACCGTTCATTGTTTACTGCTAATATATAAATACAATTGATTTTTGTTTAGTGTGTATCATACAGCATTGCAGACCTTGCTTTTTTGTTCTAAGAGTTTTTGTAGGTTCCTTGTGATTCTCTACATAGTCAATTATATTATTTTAAAATAGGAACAGTTTTTATTTCTTCTTTTCTTATCTATAAGACTAATTTTTGCTTGATGCTGAATTGCTGGAGTAAAACTTCTAGTACTGTTGAAGAAGAGTGCTGAGACTGGACATTCTTATTTCGTTTTTTATCTTAGAGGGAAAGCATTCATTCATTTATCATTAATTATAAAATTTTCTGTAGATTTTGTATAGATATTCTTTATCAAGTTGAATAAGTTCCCCTCTATTCCTATTCTTCTGAGTTTTTGTTTTTGCTTTCTTTTTTTTTTTGAGTTGGAGTCTCACTCTGTCACCCAGATTGGAGTGCAGTGGCTGCTCCCGGCCACCGCAGCCTCAACCTGCTGGGCTCTGGCGATCCTTCTGCCTGAACCTTCCAAGTAGCCGGAATTACAGGCATGCACTACCACGTCCGGCTGAATTTTTGATTTATTGTAGAGATGAGGTCTCGCTGCCCAGGCGGGTCTCGAACCCACGGGCTCAAGCAATCCACTCACCTCAGCCTCCCAAAGGCATGGGATTACAGGCTGAGCCACCGAGCCTGGCTGAGTTTATATTATGAATGAGTGTTCAATTTTGTCAAATAATCAAACATGATTGATATCATGTAATTTTTTCTTCTTTAGTCTGTTAATCACATCGATTATTTTCAAATGTTGAAACAGACTTGTATTCCTGGAGTTAACTTGACCTGATCATGCTGTATAATTTTTTGTATACATTGCTGCATTTTATTTGCTAACATTTTTAAAAGGACCTTTGCATCTGTATTTAGGAGAATAATTGGTCTTTGTTTTTTGCACTATGTTCATACAGTTTTAGTATCAGGGTAATACTCATTTCATAAAATAATTTGGAAAATGCTACCTCCTTTTCTATCTTTTGGGAGAGATTGTGTAAAATTGGCATCATTTATTAAACATTTGGTACAGTTTTTCTCTGACCATCTGGGCTTGGAGGTTTTTTTTATGAGGAATTAAAATATCATGAATCTAATTTCCTTATTAGTTCTAGAGCTATACAAAATATCTATTTTATATTGACTGAGAAATGAGTGATTGTATTTCCCAAGGACTTTTTCCATTTTCACCTATGTGGTCAACTTTATGTATACAGAGCTGTTCATAGTATAGCTATCCCTCTGTATCCATAGGTTCTGCTTCTATGGATTAAACAACCACAGATTGAAAATATTTTTGAAAAATTATGTCTATAATAAACATGTACAGACTTTTTCTTGTCATTATTCCCTAAATAATCTGGTATAACAACTATTTACATAACACGTATTCTGTATTATAAATAATTTAGAGATGATTTAAAGTATGGGGGGGATGTGCATAGGTTATTTGCAAATATTATGTCATTTATATCAAGGACTTGAATATCCACAGATTTTGATATCCACAGGAAGCCCTAGGACCAATCCCCCCCAGATACCGAAGAATACCTTATTATTCTAGTATTCCCTATTTCACTCTTGATTTGGTAAATTGTGTCTTTTTTCTTTCTTCTCTTTTTCTTTCACCTCTCTTACTGTTTCTGTTTCCTGTGTATACCTCTGAAAAGATGTCATTATAGAAATTTAATAATGAATTTCAGAGGAAATCAGGAAAACTAAAGAATGTACACTATCTTATTGAGATGATCTGCTTGATATTTCAGAAGTCTAGTTTAATGGTCTGACTTTTGAAATATTTAAACTATAGGACCTTGGTAGTGGCTCTTGTTGAAACAAGGATGCACTTATCAAAATGCCCCCAAGTTTTCTGTTTTAATTGCCTAATTCAATTTTCTTCAGTCTAAGTTGGACTTTTGGATGATCCTAGAGAAAAGGACACAGAGGGCATGATAGGATTTTTGCTGTGACTTTTGCCCTGACCTGCCATTTATTACCTAATTGAAGTGATAAAAACTGTATTTGGATACATACCGCCTCAACTTAATCCTAGTTCATTTCAGAGGTCTAGCGAACCTTTTTTAAGGAACTATTTTAAGAGTTTTACAAGGCACTGAGTTATCCCCTAGCCCTTTGAGCAATTTCTTTATTCTCTTCTCTCAAACTGATATTGACAGAACAAGACTATTCCTCAGGATTTGATTCTATATTTTAATTCTAGTGGATTTCCCAGAAGCTTGACATTATTTTCCATGGGAAGAAAACTGTTCACTTAAAATACAGACTTTAATGATGAAAGTATCTACATCTGGAGAAAAAAACAAACAGATTGGGAAATAAGAGTTCTAATTATTGACAGTAATCTATCATTTGGATTTTAAGCAAATCCTTAATAAGCCCGAATTTCCTGTTTGCTAAATTCATACATTTATTCCCAGCCCTCAACCTTGGGGAGAGAAATTACCAAAAGAAAACTTACCAAGCACTGAGTCATAGAAGTAAATTGGAGAAGATATATAGCATTAACTAACCTAGCTACTCCTACTAGTTGGTTGCTGTGTAATTTTTTGATGTCTCTACATGACTGAGAACAGCAAACAATATGTTTATGAGATGTTTATTATACTAAAGTATTACATTTTAGAAATTTTGCCAAATCCTCTCATGTGAATGATAAGAAGACTAAAGTTTGGAGCCATTTAATCACTCCTATGACTTTCTCAGTCCACTTTTTGCTTCAACAGTATTTTTCTTTAATTCAGCATCTGCAAATGAAAGGTTTTGTATTACTGACACCACGAAATTTTTATTATACCTGTGTATGACATATGTTTCCTTTTTTTTGCAGCAATACTTACCAGAACATTTCAAGGCAAGAGTATCAAGTTACTAGAATTTTGTGAATGAATATGAGCCAATCTAGTAGGATGGATTATGTCTCTATCACTTGTGAATGAAGAGTTTGTAGTTAAGCAATAAAATCATACTCTTTCTGCATGACTAGCTACAAGAGCTCCAAGTGAAATTAGAAGCTTCTCCTTCACCACTTGAAAGAAGGTAGTTTGGCCTTTTTTTATTTTGATGAGTTTGGCCCCCAGAATATGTGTCTTTGGGGTGTAATTAAAGGAGGAACAAAGACATGTCCAATCTGAGAGTTGAGAAAGGGTTCAGAAGTTGCCTTATTCTAACTTGATTACTCATGGAAATAATCTGTATTAACCCAACTTCATTAAGGAATGACATTTTTGGCATATTAGAGAAAAATCGGGCTGATAGTTTAGGTTCTTAGCAGAAGAGTCAACAGAAATTAAATATATGTAAAGCTATCATGAAGTCCAGTCAAAGCAGATGGCAGATTTAAGAGACGATCTCAGGCTAAGACAGTGCTAGAATCAGGTGTAGATAAAATCTAGAGAACACAAAGCAGAAAGATTAGGCATAGCAAGTACAGATTCTGGCTTCCTAGGCAAGAGAGGCTCAAAGTTGTATCAATGTCCAAGAAAGACTGTAAATGTTCTTGTTAAAGATCACCAGGGACAGACCTATAATTAAACAAGATGCGCATTACTTGTTAAAGCAAAGGAGAATGTATACTATGGGGAACAGTGGGGCATCTCAGTGACAGTGTTAGAAAAAAACTTACTGGAGGATTTGGGCCTGGACTGGGGGTTTTTTTTGAATGGTCTAAGCTAGTGGGGATTCACTCTTGTTTTTTGTTCGTTTGTTTTTCAGAAAGAGGAAGCAATTTTATAACTCGGTGTTTTAATCAAGTAATGATAGAATCATATCTATAAACAGGTCTTTTGTTTTCCAATACATTTTTTCCCCATCCAAATGTAGCTATTCTGCCATCCTTAAAATCTATATTTTTGGCCGGGCTTGGTGGCACAGCCTGTAATCCCAGCACTTTGGGAGGCCGAGGCAAGTGGATTGCCTGAGCCCACAGGTTTGAGACCAGCCCGGGCAATTTGGCAAGACCTAGTCTCTACAATTCTACATTAGCCAGGTGTGGTAGCACGCACCTATAGTTCCGGCTACTTGGAAGACTGAGACAGAAGGATTGCCTGAGCCCAGTGGATGGACTCTGGAGTGGCTGTGAGTGTGCCACAGGACTCCAGCCTGGGAGACAGAATGAAACTCCAACTCAAAAAAAAAAAAATCTATATTTTAAGTGAGTAATTTCCTTCCCCTGACTGCTTTGTTGTATGTTTACTCTGTACAATTCTAATTTTTAGTTCCCTCTTCTGGTTCAGACCTACCTTCCTCTCGCAGCCTGTTTACCTATATCTGATTGCTTCATTCTTACCTTTCTCAACCCTTTTTAATTCATACTGAGTTTCTCAACTTGGTTACATTTCAAACTCAGCCAAGACCCTTGGTAAGGATACACATTTCCAAGATGCTTCCTGATGATTATAATTCACTAGCCTTGAGGTAGGTCTTGGTAGTGTGTATTTTTAATAAATAAAAACTTGCTTTTTATTTATAAGAAAGCTTCTTAAATTTATTGATCTTAAAAGTAAACAGAACCCAATTAAAGACATCATATTTTTATTTGAGAAAATATTTTAACTTTGTAAATAATCCTCTGAGAAAATGTTGCCATTTCCTTCGGAAATGATTTTTAATGTAGAAAAGCATGAATAATAATATAATAGACATTTGAGTATTTACCATCTAGTATTTTAAAAGGTTAAAAATTTTCACATTTGTTTCAGAATTTTTAAAATATAAGAAGTACTACTAATAAATATTATTTTATTTATTTATTCTTGTTTTAAGTCCTTTTCCAGATCTAGTTCATTCACTTTACACTGCCATGCAGCACACAAATGTGTAAATAATTTCATCATCTAATCTATTTTCCTTCTGTTGGAGATCTGCTTTTTTCTAACATTTTGTTGATATATTTAATGCTGCCAAGTGCATCCTACGACCTGCCTTCTTATGCGTATGCATAAGGGCCTTTAGGATTTATAACTAGGAGTGTTCTAGTCTGTGCATTTTCTCTTTTTTTGTTTTTCTTTTAAAGATGTGTGGTACAATTCAGGATCAGGTATACAAGTGGTTATTATACAGGAAATGTTTGGGCCTTCCTTTAGTCCCAACTTCACCTGGTTTGAGATCATGTTATGTGTTCCCCCATCCCTCCCTCGTCAGTGTCCTGCTACTGCCAAACTCTTTCTTATAGTATTATGATTAATGTTCAGGGTTCACTTATGAATGAGAGCATATGGTACTTAGTTCTTTGTTTCTGTGATAGATCACTGAGTATTATAGACTCTAAATCCATTCAAATTGCTGTGAAGTCTCTAATTTTGTCCTTCTTTATGGTTGCATAATACTCCATTGTGTATATGTACATTTTTTAATCCAGTCTACTTTTGATGGACAGTACGGTTGGCTCCATATTTTTGCTATTGTGAATAATGCTGCGATAAACATGCGTGTGCAGTCATCTTTTTCATAAAATGATTGAGTTCCTTTGGGGATATTCCCAGAAGGGGGATGGGGAAACGCTGGGTCATATGCAAGGTCGAGTCTTAGAACTTTTAGGAATTGTCACACTGTTTTCCACAGAGGTTGTACTAGTTTACACTCACTATAGAAGTATTCCCGTTTCTCCACATCCTCACCAGCATCTGTTGTTTTTTGAATTACTAGTGATGCCCTTTATCAGAAATTGCCAAGATGTTCTCTCACCAGCAATTTGTCAGAATTGCATTTCTCCTATAAACTTATTCTAATAAAATATAGCTGACTTTTCATTTGAGAGGTATGAAATGGCAATATGCTGTTTTAATTTGCATTTATTTAATTACTGGTGAGGATAAGCACCCTATCAAATGATCTATAGTTATCTGGGTTCTTGTCCAGTGAATTAGTCTTTCTGATTCTTTGCCCATTTTTCATTGGTTTTATTGCCTTTTCCTGTTAATTACCTGTTGATTATTATTTCTTTATTAATTGTAGATACTACCTTTAGTATCCACATTGCAGGCAATGCATTTTGCTATTATAAGTTTTGCTATTTATTCCTAGTTTTCAGACATATTCCAGATGATTGAGATTTTCTGAAGAGTTACTGCAGGTAAGTATTCCTACAATTTGTTCTTTTATAGGCAAATATATCATGCAATTTAAGATAATTTAAAGCTTAGGCAGAATATTCATTCTTTTGTTATGTATAATGGAACAAGCATAAGTAAATTTAAAAATCAAAGCAATAAATTTACCATTGATCAGCTTTAATCTGCTTTTTGCTAGAGCAATAGCTTTGGAAGTTGATGTAATGGTACCCTTTACATCTCTTCCTAAATTAGCTAAATTGGGAAAATTATTTCAGAGAGGCTTCAAGTTATGCTAAGACCTTTTCTAAAACAAATGTATTCCTCTGTCAATGAAAATTGAAAAAAATTAAAGGGCACATTAACATACAAAATGTAATTTTAAAAAAACAGTGTAGAAAAGTCAAAGCTTTATGTTACTAATTCTGGTGGTAAAAGCAACTCTATGGATTTAGTATACTGTGTATGTTTTGTTAGCAGACTAAAGGTTAAACAAATTTAAACTGTGAGACCAAAACTAGTCCCCCAAGCACCTTTCAACTCAATTTCTCTGGTGAATCAAAAGAAAACTAAAATGCTTCGAAGCTCTTTCGGTTTAGAAGTACCCTTGCATTTTTGTAGATGTTGATCTCTAAATACTTAATTTTTTTAAAAACTAACCTTTAGTATTTTGAAAAAACAAGAGGCTGTTTCCAAATTTGTATTCCTAGAATTCTAGAGACAGTGTTTTTAAATTCTCAAATGAAAACACTTGTTTTTAGAACTGCGTGTTCTTTTTTCCTGAGCATATATCATATTCTTTTTTCTTATAAAATTGGCACAAAATACTCCTTCTATTTAATCAGTACAAACTGTCCATTGGCTCTACTAATCAGAGGTGCTATTTTCTAAATTTTTGTTTATTTGTTCCACATATCTCACAGAAAATTCCAGTCAGCATTCTAAGAGGATGAAATATAGCCACTCCAACCAAGCAATGCTTTAAAGCCTAGTAGGAGACTGCATCAACCTGAAGCAGTATTGTAGAGGAGGAAACGTGTATCTGCAGCAGCCTTATCTCTCTTTTTCTTCTTTTAAGCACCCACCTCCACTTCCCCACCTATACAATTTTCCTTTCCACATACAAATATCACACACACACACACACACACACACACACACACACACAGTCCTTGTGACCACTCCAGTCATCTCTCTTTTCTCCTCTGTTGTATTAACCACTAACAGAGAGCTCATTCCAAGTAAAATGTGAAGAAATATCCCTTTCTGGTACATTTATATTGTAATAGAGATGTTGGGAAAACCATTGTCTTGCTTGGTTCCTTAGTCCAGACTCCATCTAGCACCATGTTGGAACTAAACTGTGATTGGATCAATAGGTAAAAAAAAAAAAAGTAGAATCTTCTTAGATCCAGTTTATTTTACTACTCATTACCAAGGGGTTTGCCCTCTCAGTTTGTCTCAGTGTGGGAGTGCCCTCCTTGGTCTCTTGGTCTCCAGGATTGACCATTGATATCTGTGCCAGACTTCCTTGACATGAGTTACTTGTTGTCCAGGATCGACAGCTGACCAAATTCTCTTAGACTAGTTTGTCCACCTACTGGGACAAACTATTTCTTCAAAGGCCAGATAATGAGTATTTTAGGCTTTGTGAACCATGCATTCTCTGTAATAACTACTCAACTTTGCCATTGTAGTTCAAAAGCAGCCATCAACAATATGGAAATGAATGGTAACAGCTGTGCTTCAACAAAACTTTATTTACAAAAACAGACTGTGGGTCACATATGACCTACAACCTGCAGTTTGCCAACTACCTCCCTAGACACTGTTGACATAAACAATCAATTAGCTTTACTCATTCATTCATTTATTCATTCACTTATTCAATAAATGCATATTGGAAACCTACTATGTGTCAATTATTTGAAGCTCACTGCATATTGAATCAAAGATGATGGATACACAGTCTTTCCCCTGTTTTAGCTCAGAGTTCCAAGAGAAAGATAACTTTGTAAAAAAAAAAAAAAAGATAGTAATACTTTGATAAGATATGTGTGTCATCTTGGATTTGTAGTTGTTGCAAATGACATAAATCCTTTCCAAAATTGGCTTAAGCAAAATTGGTTCTTGCAAGCTAAAGAATTCAGGAAACTTGTTTCTGGGTTCTAACCAGGAGCCATTTTTTAAAAACTCTGCTTTCTTGAATGGACTTTATCTCCAAGCTCCATGTGTGAGTCTCAAAAAGATTTAGTGTTAGTATGGCAACACAATTAATACCAAAAGAGATTGTTTGACTCCAAGATAGCACAAAATTATGGACTCTAGTCTTCTTGGTCCTTGAGCTGCTTTGAGTGAAATGCCCATCCTTGGTTAATCACTGTGCCTGGGGAGATGGAATATCCTGACTGATTTTAGTTTCGGTCACTTTCTTCAACTCTGGAAACTAGGAAAATCCCATGGGCAGAATAAAGAGGGATGGTTCCCCCAAAGTAAAATTAGTACCATTATAATATATGCATGCTGTGTGACTGAAACAACCAATGTCCACCACAGAGTAAAACTCTGTGACAAAAGAGGCATGGGAGCAGTTTACTGTCATTCTGCTAAACTGATTATTGCCCTATTCTGGGTGATTAGGAAGCTGACTTGGACATGTCCTACCAATAACACAACCCTGTTCCTGCTTTTTAAACTATTACCCATTGCCAGGGGATTTGCTCTCAGATTGCCCATGGTTGGGAAAGCTTTTCTTGACCCTGCTGCCAGATTTCCTTGGCATGAGTTACTTACTGCCCAAGACCTATGGCTGACCAAATCCCCTCACACTCCACGTACTGGGACGATTGGCCACTAAATTGGATGACCTTGATTGTCTGAATCAAAGAGTTTGTATATTTGATATAATTCCTGGTCATGAAGGAACCTCTGTCCATACCCCATCTCCATAATCCCTACAGGAACAAGTTGCCATATGTAATCTGAAATATCTATAAAAGAAGTTTAATCGGGAGAGGAAAAGGTAATCTTAGTAAACAGAAAGTTCTATCATAGGTACAAATCCCATGTCACATGTGCATAAGCTCAATCCTAAAGGTAGAAATAATAATAGCTTAATTTAATAATAATAGTTTGACAATAGTACATAACATTCATTAAATGCTATGTGCCATGTGCAGTTATAAGCATATATATCGAATCCTTTAATCATACCCACAGCACTAAATGGTAGATATGATTTTCACTTACATTTTTTAGAGGAGTATCCTGGAATAGAGAGAGTTTAAATAACTTGCTCATCTAGAATCAGGCACAGTCAGGATTTGAACTCAGAAAGTCTAGATTCTACTTGTATGGTAGAATTCTGCTACTCTGATGTACTGTAGAGCTGTTTCCAGTGTAGTGTAAACCATTCTTGGAGTTTTAACATCATGTTCATTTTAAGAGACTATAATTTCCAGTTGCAGATTAAGAAGTAAACCCCTTCTTGTTTTTCAAAGACTAGGACCATATCTAGCTGTCTTAAATTCTAACGTAACACCTCGGTAGACTGTGTTATATCATATTAAGTTATTTCAATTCTGTCTTCCTTGGCATTTGCTAAATTACAATAATAATGCACTGTGAGATAATTTGAAAAGTACTGCTAACTGAAAATTATTATATTATATATATCTATGTGAAGTGCATCACTTGACTAAACAACTTTTCATAGAGAGATTACAAAAATATTAAATATCTACATTCATAAACCAAAGTCTTGGCAAAAGAGTATAGTGACTCTAAAATATGTTTCTTGTGTGGTTTTATTTTAATGATCTAGAGATTGTTTTTTGAGTTGTAACCAAGGAATACAATGTAAAGTGTCATATTACAAACTTTTTTGGAAAATAATGATCCCTTTAACTTTATAATTGAAAGTAAATTGTGGCTTGGCTTTTAAAAACCAATGCACATGTGTGATGTCTTCTGTAGTTTAGAAATACGAGATTTTTTTTCCCTCAGTTAAAATAACAGCTTAGCAGGACTGAAATATTCTTAATTCCCCTCTTTAGATCATAAAACAAGACTATTGAGTAATAATTCTACCAAGCCACACTTGGAAATTATTGCTAATAGATGAACTCATGTTGTTTTTAGTATTACTTTGCTAAAACATGCATGTCTTTTCACTTTAAATTTAAATGCTAGAATTGCTTGATTGTATTTTACAGATCTCTTGCTGTCTTCCTTTTCAATAGAGCATCCGTATGAATATTAAGTAACCCCAGAACAAAAATGAATCCACTATTTTTCCCAAATGCAGATAATTTCAGAAGATTCATGGGAATATTAAAGAGTTAGTGGTAGTACTGACAAAGGATGACAGGGTTGTTTCAGTTTTAGGAATAAATTGCTTTCTATACTAATTACTCTTCTATGCTCGTAATAAAAGAAATGACTTTTAGACAATGAAACAGGACAAGGCATTAAAAATATTTTTTCAAAATAGATAAACACTTTCAGAAATGATGGAAAAATGAGTTAATGTATTTTTATCCAATTTTTTGTTGTGTATATTATTAATAACTCTCCTTTCCTCCATATGCAGAATAATTTATAATTATACTATCTTATATATTACATTCATAAATACATGTTAACATAAAATGGCTCCAATAAACTTTTTTTCATAATACTAGTAGTGCCTCTTAACTTTTTAATATGTATCAGGTACCATTCAAAGAGAATAACCATGACTATCTCCTTTAACCCTCACAATATCATTAGGAATTTACTATTACTGTTTCTTTCTTTCTTTCTTTTTTTTTTTTTTTGAGTTGGTGTCTCACTCTGTCAACCAGGCTGGAGTGCAGTGGCATGCTCCCGGCCAACACAGCCTCGACCTGCTGGACTCCAGTGATCCTACCGCCTCAGCCTTCCAAGTAGCCAGAACTACAGGCATGCGCTACCAGGCCCAGTTCATTTTTGATTTATTGTAGAGAGGAGGTCTCGTGAAGTTGACTGGGGGGGTCTTGAACCCACGGGCTCAGGCAATCCACTCGCCTGGGCCTCCCAAAGTGCTGGGATTACAGGCTAAGCCCAGCCACTATTACTGTTTCTGCTTTATGGATATGGAATCTGAGACACAGACAGGCCAAGTGACTTGCCTAGGGTCACACAGTTGATGAGTGGCAGAGCTGGACTGAGAAGCCAGACAGTCTGACTCCAGAGACCACACACTTCACTACTCATTATTTTGTACCACACTTCCTTTTTCTCACCTATCAGAAGGAGTTCTGCTGAAAAATTATTCAAAATACTCCTATTTCTGGGGAGCATTTACAATTTGGCCACAAGGTTAATGTAGATACCATATTGCCCTGCAGTTGCTCTCTCTCTCATTAGTAATGATAGAGTAGAGTAGAGGAATATTAGGTATGCAGGAGACTGCAGGCAAATTAGGAAACCTGTGGAAACTTCTGCAGGGACTGCCACAATTTCAAGGCTTCTAGAAGATTCAAGGAAAAAAAAAATTAAAAGAATTCTCACCCAATATGTCTGCTGCAGCCTACTCAGGATGTTTGTGGTTGCAAGCTGACTACCATACAGGGCACAGTTGGGGAATGCCCTGGGCATGTGCTCAAATAGCCAAGCTGACTTCCTTTAACCTTTATCTTCATTATATGCTCATTAGCATCCTAAATGACATACTCTCCAGCACCAGGACAGTTCTGACCCTGCCCACTTACAGTAATAAATTGGGTGGCACCCCAAGTCCAGGAATGATCCACCTATCACTTAGAAAAATCCAGCCCTTTAATAGAATATTCTACCCTTTTATTATCATAGCTCACAAAACCCATAAGCCAAAAAGTCACAGCATGACACATCCTTGTGTTCACCTGTCCTTTGCACTACTGTTTATACTATTCTGTTGATTCCACTTGTAATAAACTTGCTAACAACCTTGATATATTCGACTCACCCTGAAAGCTTTTCTGCTGCGAAGTCAAGGACACAGAACAGAACTCTAGTAACAGACACAGAATCCCAGTAATAGCAATATCTACTAATCATCAATAATATCTTTACCTGGTTCTTTTCTAGTATTGCACTCATTCTTTTCTTTTGCCTCTGGAGAGTTGTCTCTGATCAATTAAAGACAATAGCAATACAATGTCTATTTGAAGTTCATAGCTTATAGTAATAGAAATACTCTTGAATCGCAATCTACGTCTATTATTGTCATACTGGAGAGGGCCCTGCCATGCAAATCAATTTGATTTGATTAGAGGTAGTCAAATCATAGATGAACTCGGAGGTCATGAGCTATCCTGGCAAAAAAGCTCTGACCAAACAGGAAAAAGGGAAACTTAATATACCAAATATATTTAATTTCATGCACAAAGAGATTTAGTTTGGGAAGTGAGAGGGCTACTCAATTAGCACCCTATACAGCTTTTTATCTGGTATTTTCCAACTTTTTTAAAAAACTCCAGTAGCTCTAAAATAATTTTGCAAAACTTTGTATCGTATGGCCCATTTTCAGTTGTAACTTCCAGTTTATAATCAGAAATGTACACAGTTGCAAAGGATATATCTTCTAACATTAGTAAATATTGAGATTTGAAAATAAAAATAATCTTTTAAGTGAATTAGAATGCTTAGACCTGGGCAAAACGAGTTCTGCACACCATATAAATTTATTTTTAAAACTCCATGAAAGCACACCATATAAAGTCATTTTAAAATCATATAAATTTATAAGGCACACTATATAAATTCATTAAAAACACCTAGGAGTGGAGAGGTTCGGTGGCTCAACCTGTAATCCCAGCATTTTGGGAGGCCAAGGCGAGTGGATTGCCTGAGTCCGCGGGTTCAAGACCAGCCCAGGCAAATTGGTGAGACCTCATCTCTACTATAAATCAAAAATTAGCCAGCCCTGGTAGCACGTGCTTGTAGTTCCGGCTACTTGCAAGACTGAAGCGGAAGGATTGCTGGAGCCCAGCAGGTTGACACTGGGGTGGTCCTGGGGGTGTCACTGTATTCCAACCTGGGTGATGTAGTGAGACTCCAACTCAAAAACTACAACAAAAGCAACAACAAAACACCTAGGACCCTCTATCACTAAGAACCAGCATTTAACACTTGCAGAGGAAGACCTGTAATCTGAACATCTGTTCTCAATACTAACACCTTCAAGAGACAGGGAATTGCTTTTGCACATCTCCTGCCCTAGGCCTCCACACAAAAAGAAACTGCAGCTAAATGTCATAAAAGCTTGTAGGATGTACTGTTGCTGAGGACTGAGTCAGATGCTTTGAAGGGCAGTGTATATTTGAAGTACTTAAGAGACAGACCAATTAATTAACTCATCAAATCCCTATGCCAGATGGTGTGAATGCAAAATATTCTTGCAATAACAAAGTAATATTTCCTACCAGGTCAAATACCTATTTGCAAGAGCTGTACATAGTAGCTGAGAATTATCTATCAATAATAAACAGTTTCTATTTTATATTCATATATGAATATCTTTTATATTTATATGTATATACGAATAACTAGACCACCTATTTGCACTGACAATTAGATAGAAATTGAATACTAAAATTACAAATGCATTTTAAGTAAATGTATTTAATAATGTTAAAATCAATGTTCAAAAATTGTGATTTTGATTAAAAGTTTAATATTTATTGCTTATAATTTGTATTACATCTTCTAATTTTAATGAACAACTTTGAGTGCTTTAGTAAAAATATTTTTTTTCAAAAATATAAAAAAATTATTAGTTTCACATTTAGTATAATTCTTTATAAACCTGTTTTCCAGTTTCGTGCACTTTGATTATAATTATAATTTGTTTTTAATCCTTCATGTCATTACTGTCAATAAAACACAAATTATGTGAAAATGTTGATTATGACAACATAATTAGTTATTTGCTAAATAGAGACAAAAATTAAACATATGGAAGAATACATAACAACTTATATGTTATGTATGCTATTCGTTTTTCATGTTTCCAAGCACAGGCAGTCCACCAAAAGAACACTCAAACACACGTAATAATACATAAATTCAGTACTCATTAATATTTTTAGGTATTATTTTTAGACATATAAAAAAACAAAACTTTACACATTTGTTTTTCTGTCACCTTGAGAGAACATTTTTCAAGGTAACATAGAGCATGTCTTTCTTAACAACTTGTTAGCTTGATTTGTAATTCCTACATATTTAAGTTTATAGCAGGTGGACCCCATTTGAACTCAGGGCACAGCCACACCAATGTTTGGGGGCAGCCCAGTTCGAATGTTTCTCATACAATCTAAATACCATAGTCATCTCATGCTCACCCTTATCCATTTTTTAACATTTTATTTATTTATTTAATCAACACAAAAATTGTATATCTTTATTGTGTAACATACTGTCTTGAAGTTCATATACATTGTGGAGTGGCTAAGTCAAACAGCTTTATCCATTTTAAAAATTAATCATCACATTTTTCTTGATGAGCCAACAACTTGCATTGTTCCTTTTATTCTTTGTTCTCAAATTTCTATTTCACTTTCCATAGGTTCATATCCTAATGTAATATTCCTAGCAACTGCCTCTATACTTGAAGGCCTGATATTAATCAATCATTGCCTATACTTTATATTATACTTTCTAATTCTAATATTAGATATTTGGATATTTTAGTAAAAACAACCTTTTTCAAAAACATTAAAAAACTTGTTGCTTTCACATTTACTATAATTATTTACAAACCTATTTCTCCACAGTATATATCTAAATATAATATTTCTGGTGCATGTCTTTACACTTGAAGGCGTGTTATTAATCACCTATCATTTTCTTCTGCCAAAAAGTATGTAAATTGAAGTTAAATATTTTTATTCCTGTCATTATGAAAGTTTACATGTAAAAATATTTTTTCATGAACTGAGTTTTATTATAATCATTATTCATTTACAGATGTTGAAAATATATTTAAAGTTTTGATCAACATATTAAATACAAAAGTGTTTCTCTTACTGAGATAGCTGGGGACATTGTCATTAGTTCACGTATCCATGGATACATTAAAATTGCTTCCCATTCCCTCTATTTATTTTTTCAAAGAAGGTTTCTCCGACCTAGTCTCTAAAAATGAAATATGTAGAATAGAATTGATGCTGAGACCTAACCCTGTTCTAGCATAGGTCTCAGCATCAATTCTATTCTACACATTCCATTTTTAGAGACTAGGTCTGAGAAACCTTCTTTGAAAAAATAAATAGAGGGAATGGGAAGCAATTTTAATTCTTTATCAATAACAACCACCTCAAATTTGGTTGAAAAGGATTACATTTTAGCAACCTTTTTCCAATGCTATCCACTGATCTAGCCACAGTTCCCTCTTGCCTGGATTTTTTTTTTTTTTTTTTGAGTTGGAGTCTCACTCTGTCGCCCAGACTGGAGTGCAGTGGCCACTCCTGGCCACCGAAGCCTCGACCTGCTGGGCTCCGGCGATCCTTCCGCCTCAGCCTTCCGAGTAGCCGGCATTACAGGCGCGTGCTACCACGCCCGGCTGATTTTTTGATTTATTGTAGAGATGAGGTCTCGTTGCCCAGGCGGGCTCGAACCCATGGGCTCAGGCAATCCACTCACCTCATCCTCCCAAAGGCGCGGGATTACAGGCTGAGCCACCGAGCCCGGCTCTTGCCTGGATTATTAATAGGACCATAAGCGGCATCCTATCTTCCACCCTGGGTTCCTTTCATTATACAACAGTGTTGGTGAGTCTGTTAAAGAAAGGTAAAATCGTATCATTCCCCTGTTTTAAACACTCCTTTGGCTCCCCATCTCACTCTGAGCGAGAGCCAAAACCTTACTGTGACCTTCAAAACTCTGCATCATTTGTCCCACTTTTCCCTCTCTGCCCTTATCTCCTATTCTTGGCCTCACTCACTCAAATACACCCCACTGGTTGCTTTGCCATTTCTCCATCAGATGAGCGCGTCTCCATCTCCAAGAGCCTGTGCATTGGTCTCTCTCTGCCTGGAAATACTTTCCGTCTTTCAAGACACTGTTACTTGCTACTTCTTTGTGAGGCCAGACCTTCAATAACTCCTTCTCTCTGACCATGTTCCTCCCACAAATCATTTCCCATTTTCCTACTTTCTTTTTCCTTAGCAATCATTACTTTCTAACACGCTAGATATTTTAGATCTAAAAGTTGTTTATAGTTATTCTATCCCCTAAAAGGGAAAACACGTGAGGGAAAGGATTTTGGAAGATGTCATTAAATGTTTTCTCTCAGTGATTGGAATATAGTATACACTCAATAAATACTTGTTGAACACTGCACTGGTTTTCTATGCTGCCTAACCAATTATCACAACTGCAGCAGCTTAGAACAGCATGCGTTTATAAGCTCAAAGTTTCTGCGGGTCAGGACTTCTGGCTGGTTTTGCTGGGTCAGGGTCTCACAAGTCTGCAGGAATCTCACTAGGTGTCTGCCAGGCTGTGGTACTTTCTGAACTTCAGGCTCATCTTCCCAAGTGGTCCTTGGCAGAATTCAGTTTCTCGCAGCTTTAGAACTTTGTTGCTAGCTGTCAGTCAGGGGCACTATTGGGTCCTGCAGGCCTCCAAAGTTCTTTATCCCACGGTGCCCTCCCAATCCTCTGACAACATGGCAGCAGACAAGAGGAGAATCTCTCCCAGTCTTGCATAATGTTGCATAATCTTGGGAGTGGCTACCCCATCCTATACACAATTCCTGCAAACTCTCAGGGGAAAGGATTTCACAGTGTGTGTACCTCAGGGAGTCACTCTAGGGCTGCGCTTACCACAATGACTGAGAAAAGGTGTGTGTGGAGGGAGATAGGTCTTATCTTAGGATTTCTTGATAAAATAATATTTAAATATACCATTATGTTTTCCTGATTTTGAGGACCGTGGAGGCTCTACACTTCTTCCCTAGAACAATTCAGTTTGAATAAGGATATAGTCATTGAACAACTGTGAAAGAAAAAGAACTGATCTCACACTTTGACATTCCTTAGGCAGATCTGTTTCAGGAACATGCATCCAAGGAAGTTAAAAGTTGTTTATAGTTATTCTATCCCCTAAAGGGAAAGCACATGAGGGAAAGGATTTTGGAAGGTGTCATTAAATGTTATCTCTCAGTGATTGAAATATAGTATATGCTCAATAAATACTTGTTGAACAATACTTGTTGGAAACTGAATTCCCTTCAAACTATGTGTGACCCTGAAAAGACTTCCTGTACCCTCCAGACACAAACATTCTCCAGTTTGAAGACTACTCCTAAGTCGATCTGAGCGGAATCACTTGTAGCAAACATTGGCATTCTTCTGACAGCAGGACTTACCTCCAGCTACAATTCCTTCCTGATGCTCTAACAAGAAGCAATTGGAAACCTTCCTAAAATGAAGGGACTTCCACCCATCCACCCCTAAAGTCAGATTAACTCTATCTTCTGATTCCTTGATCATTTTCTTAAAGGCATCTCAAGCTGTCTCCAAACTTTCATTTTAACATCCAGCATCTTTTGTTTTGTTTTGCTTTGCTTTTGTTTTTGTAATAAAAACAACACTATTTTTATGTATCTTTTCAGCCATTAGCGATCAAAATACATGACAAAAATATATGACAGAAACACATGATAGCAATTTCTAAGTCTTCCAACCAGAGGTTGAAAACCACATATTGCAGATTCCTCGTATTCCGATTAGGAGGGTAGCATTGGCCAAGGGAGTAAAGTCCAATCTGTAGAATTGGATTCCATTGGCTGAAAATATGAAAGAGCTGCCAGATCATGGAGATATATACATATATGTACATGTGCTTAAATAAATATATAGTTGAGGCTCGCTCTGTGGCTCACACGTATCACCCCAGCACTTTGGGAGGCTGAGGCAGGAGAATCACTTGGGCCCAGGAGTGCCAGACCAGCCTGGGAAACATAGCCAGACCTCATCTCTACAAAAAAATTAAAAAATTAACTTGGCATGGTGGCTCATGCCTATAGTCCCAGCTACTCAGGAGACTGAGGCAGAAGGATCACTTGGGCCCAGGAAGTCGAAGCTCCAGTGAGTCATGATTGTGCCATTGTACTCCAGCCTGACTCAAAAAACAGAGTTTGAATTAGGATAAAGTAGTTGAAGAACAATTGTGAAAAGAAAAGAACTGACCTCACACCTTGACAGTCTCTGTGTAGAGAGAGAGTTGATATGTCAGAGTGTTTTTATTAGACTTATACACACGTGTGTATATGTGTAGGTTTGAGAAATAATTTGAGACTAGAGGTGTTCCAGCAAGTCAGGTTGCATGAGTCCTATTAAAATAGGTGTGTGTATTTGGGAGAAGAACAGTAGAATTGAAAGTGGGAAATTTTGTAATAAGACACAAAATGGGAAATGGGGCAAGGGAAACTGAGTCACCTTAACAGAGTAATTAGGAGAGATTCACAAACCTGAAACTGAGGGAACGACGGAATGACCTAATGAACAAAGTTAGTCTGAAACCTGAAAGATTTCCCAGTTCCTAAATACAAGAGGTCAGGTCCTGCTTTGGGAGGATTTCCAGCTCCCTTGTTGCTAAAGGAATTCTTAAAATAAATCCCCGGTTGTAAAGTTAACCTGGGTTAATTTCCACAAGGATTTTGCTTTAAAGATTTAAAAAAAAAAGTTTGATATGCTTAGTTTGTACCAAAATGGCATAATTTGACTACTGAATGCATATTTAAATGATAAATGTGTTTACTTTATAGAAATGTGATTTCATTTTCTGAACTGTGTGTTTATGTGTGTGAAAAAATGTCAAAATATTACTGATGGTTAATTCTATGATTATGCAATTTTTTCATTTATCTGTATTTTAATTTTTTTTTAAACAAAATATGATCAACTTTGGCTCAAAACCAAAACAAGTCCTTGTTGTCTTGAAATAAAATTATTCTAAATAACTATCCATGAAAAACCAAGAATTATTTATAAAAATATATTTCATAGAGCAATTATGTATTTTAGGCAAAATATTCTTACAAAATAGAACTACCCTATTAGACCACAAACTCCCAAACAAAGGACTTTTTCTGTGTTGCTCCCTCAATGTCTAGAAAAATACTCGGCACCAAGCAGGTACTCAATAAATATTTAACATAAACAACTCTCCCCACGTAAACAATGGAAATATTAGTAAATCTACTTATTATTTTTGTCATTGCCCATCTCTTATTCATTTCTAAATAACTTGAGAAGAAGAATTAAATATGAAATATGCTTTTCCTCTATCCTTCTTCAGGAAAAGATATTTTTTACCCTGTGCCTTTTTATTCTCTCCTCAAGCACATAATGCAATAAAGAAAACAACCTCAAATAAATAAACTATAATAGTAAAAATGTTTAATTAACCACTTTCTGGTGTTCTCGTTTTAGAGGTAGAGAAGCCTATGGTAGGAGATAAGTCAGTAACGACTCTGTTTCTCAGGACTTGCTACCACCCTCCTTAGAGAAGAGGGTTTATCATAAAGAGCATTGGGTAGACCACTGCATTTCAGAGATTTTATTTTATTTCATTTCATTTCATTTCATTTCATTTCATTTCATTTTAATTTGGAGTCTCACTCTGTCGCCCAGACTGGAGGGCAGTGGCTGCTCCCGGCCACCGCAGCCTCTACCTGCTGGGCTCCGGCCATCCTTCCGCCTCAGCCTTCTGAGTAGCTGGAACTACAGGCGCGATACCACACCCGGCTAATTTTTTGATTTATTGTAGAGAAGAGGTCTCGCCTGCTCAGGCGGGTCTCGAACCCGCGGGCTCAGGCCATCCACTCACCTCAGCCTCCCAAAGGCGCGGGATTACAGGCTGAGGCACCGAGCCCGGCTTTCAGAGTGATTTTAAACATGAACTTCGACAGGCAGAGGCCACCCATTGCTTACCCAGAAAAATCTTGAACAAGAATGTTATGGACACTCCACATAGGGCAATTAATTGCCATTTTGAAGTCCTGAATGCAGAAAGATGGCTTCTACCTCCTATGCTAACCATGTTTCTCAAACACATGCTGTTCTAGTCTACTTCCTAAACAAATGCACCTTGAAAAGCGGTTGTCTGCATAGGTTTGGTTGGAAATAAATATGAATGCTTACCTACTAAATCAATGCTTCACCAATCTGGTTGGACATTAGAATTACCAGGTGTTTAAAACTGCTGATGCCTGCATCTCACCCCAGATAAGGCAACCAGAATTCCTGAGGTGGAGACTGGGATGTATGTGTGGTAGTGATTTATAATCTCTGCTGTAGTTCAGTCCACTTCTAGGATGGCAAACCTTTACATTAGATTGTAAACTTCCAGCCGGGCTTGGTGGCTCAGCCTGTAATCCTGCGCCTTTGGGAGGCTGAGGTGAGTGGATTGCCTGAGCCCGCGGGTTCAAGACCCGCCTGGGCAGCGAGACCTCATCTCTACAATAAATCAAAAAAATCAGCCGGGCGTGGTAGCGCGTGCCTGTAATTCTGGCTACTTGGAAGGCTGAGGCGGAAGGATCGCCGGAGCCCAGCAGGTCGAGGCTGCCGTGGCTGGGAGTGGCCACTGCACTCCAGTCTGGGCGACAGAGTGAGACTCCAACTCAAATAAAATAAAATAAAATAAAAAGATTGTAAGCTTCTTAAATGTGGGAACTATGTCTGTGTCATTTACCTCTCTATCTCAGTGCTTACCATAGTGCCTGACATACAAGATCTCCCAGAACTCACTGTGCAGTTTTAAGCTTTAATAACTTCAGAAGTATAAGCATTGTTTGAAAGCTTAGTTGAATTTCAATTTCACATATGCCTGTATTTGTGACTTTTCATTAATAGACTGTTAATTTTAATTTTTTGCTTCAGTCCTTCTGATTAAAGGTGGCAATGATTAAAAATAATTAAAATTTAAAATATACTATTCAAAATTTACAAAATCAAATTAAGTGTTAAAAAAATGAAAGAAATGAATCCTTTCAAGTTTTCTTATTTGTAATGTAGAATTCATATGTATGAAAATATTAAAATTGGGGCAACCCCCTAGGGTCCCCTCTCACTGTGGGGGTTTTTCTGTCTACTCAATAAATCCTACTTTCTAAAAAAAAAAAAAAATGGCCAGGCTCAGTGGCTCAGCCTATAATCCCAGCACTTTGGGAGGCCAGGGTGAGTGGATTTCCTGAGCCTGCAGGTTCAAGAGCAGCCTGGGCAACTTGGCGAGACCTCATCTCTACAATAAATCAAAAATTAGCCAGGTGTGGTAGCGTGTGTCTGTAGTTCCAGCTACTTGCAGGGCTGAGGCAGAAGGATGGCCTGAGCCCAGCAGGTTGAGGATGTGGTGGCCATGAGCGTGCCACTGCACTCCAGCCTGGGTGATGGAGTGAGACTCCAACTCAAAATATAGTAATAATAATAAAATAGAATTGCTATTAAAAAAAAGAAAAGAAAAGGTTAAAATTTACAACTAGGACAACCGCTTCAGGTCCCCTCCTACTGTGGGAGCTTTTCTGTTCTCTCAGTAAATCCTGCTTTCTCACTAAAAAATAATAATAATAATATTTTACAACTAGGCTGGGTATGGTGGCTTGTTCTTGTAATCTCAGTACTTTGGGAGGCTGAACTGGGAGGATCTCTTGAGGCCAGGAGTTTGAGACCAGCCTGGGCAATGTAGCAAAACCCCGTCTCTATACACAAATAGAAAATATTGACCTGACATGGTGGTCCAGGCCTATAGTCCCAGTTACTCAGGAGGCTGAGGTGAGAGAATTGTCGGAACCCAGGAGTTTAAGGTTATAGTGAGCCATGACCACACCACTGTACTCTAGCCTGGGCAACAGAGTGAGACCCCCACCTCTAAAAGAAAAAAAAAAGTAAAACTAATTAAACTGTTTGGAATATGCTGAATAGTAAGGAATCAATAATAATATGGTTGAATCTGCATCTGAATGTTGAAATCAGAGGTCTCTTAGAGGTCTTGTTTCAGCTGTATTCTCATGTCAAAATAGGAATGCCTTTGGCTGCATGTAAAAGCACATGGTAGCTTAAAAAAATAGAATTTATTTTCACATAGCTAGAAGTTAGGAGTTAGGTAGCTGCTGATGCTGAATCAGTGGTCCAATAATGCCAGGGTAGTATTCAGTCTTTCCCTACAGTAACTGGAAGATGTCTTCCATAGCTCTAGGCTGTGCATTCAGATTCGTGCTTGAAAGGGTAAAGTTAGGGTAGTAACACTAACTGCTAGTGACTAATTTTTTTCTTTATTTTGGCAAATTTTGGGGGGACTTGAGAAATTGTTTATGTGTATATAATGTGTAGAGATTAATTCAGAGTATTGAGGGCGTCCATCTCCCCATTATAACACATTTTTGTTTAATTATAGTCACCCTACTCTGCTATCAAACATTAAATTTATGTCTTCTGTCTGACTGTATGTTTGTCCCCTTTACAGAAAAACATATACTTTTCACAAATCCCCTCAGCAGATTTCCACTTAGGTTTTGTTAGCTGAGACTGTATCATGCAACCACCCTATAGCTACAAAGGGTCCTAGGATATTAATTACTTGAATTTTCTATCTTCTATTTTGTTGGCAGGCAAGAGAGGAAAGTCTAACATTTATTATCTAGTCAAACTATGTCATCACTCAGCTTGTGTATTTCTCACCATTTAAAATCTACTCAATTAAGTATGGAGTCAACTACTTCTAAAATTAATCAGTCTTTTGTTAGATAATATTCTCTTTTATTCTTAAAAAAAAGTTTTTAAGAACTAGAAGTTTTTTCTTTCTTTTTTTTTTTTAAGACTCTCTTTCCCAGTAAGAAATGTTGCAGTCAAAAATTTGCTTGATCAATTTTGGGGGGAAAATGTTAATCTCCTCTAATGATGAAACCAAGATGTAAAAGTCAGCCACAAAGACTTTGGAATTTTATTCCATATGAAATGGAAAACAATTGAAGGACTTTGGACAAGGTAGACATTATAATCAAGTTTTGTATTTTTTTAAAAGGTTATGTGGAAATTGTATTCATGGGGAACAAGACAAATACAAAGAGAAATTTCTTAGCAGAATTTATCAAGTGTCACATGTGTTTCCTTATTGGAATAGGGGTATTCATTGAGATCACTGCAGTTGTCTAGGTGAAAAGTGAGCATTATTCAGACCCTAACCCTAACCCTCACCCCTAACCCTATGGGTACTCCATATGGGGAGAGGTGGCCAGATATTCTAGACACAGAATTGACAGGACGTGTTGAAGGATTGGAAGTGGCTGTGAGGAAGAGGAAGAAATGAGAGTTGACCACTAGGTTTCTGGTATGAGAAGCTGATCAGGAGAGGAACTAAATGAAACTTGACTCATGAATCTTTTTGTAGCTTATAGAGCAAAACTGGAATAATATAGATAAGATTGACATTAATCTTTGGCATGGATGATATACATATATATAGGAAATACTCCATAATGTTTCCACAACCCTAAAAGAAAAATTATAAAGAAAAATACAAATTAAAAAGTAGGCCGGGAGTGATGGCTCACGCCTATAATTCCAGCACTTTGGGAGGCCGAGGCAAAAGGACTGCCTAAGCTCAGGGGTTCGAGACCAACCTGGGCAACTTGGGGAGACCTTGTCTCTACAATAAACAAAAAAATAAACCAGGCATGGGAGTACATGCCTGTAGTTCCAGCTATTTGGAAGACTGAAGCAGAAGGATAGCCTGAGACCAGCAGGTAGAGGCTGCAGTAACTGTAAGCGTGCCACTGCACTCCAGCTTGGGTGACAGAGTGAGACTCCAACTAAAAAAATAAAAAGAAAGTAGTATTACCGTGAACAATAAAGGAATAAAATCAAGTATATTACTCTATATACCAAATATAAATTAATTTAATTATTTTAAGGAAGGCCAAGATGTCAAATTGAGTTTAAAAATTTATTTTATTACTTACAAGAAACATGTAATGTGATAAATCGATTTAGAAAATATAGAGATGATCAAAGGATGCTAAGAGATTTGAATTAAGAAATCAAGAGTGGCAGTGATATCATTCATGGTGAATTATAAGGGTAAGGAACTAAGTAGGACAGTAAGACAATGTATTATGATAAAAGGCATTATTATAAAGCAAATACAGCAGTTATACATCCATTATCGAACTATATGACAACTAAATGCATGTTAAAAAACCATCAGAAATATCTATCATGAAAATGTGATAAAATATCTTTATGCTGAGAGACTTTAATATACCTCTTTCAGAATCTAACATATTTAGGAGATAAATCAGCCATGTTGATTATTAACTAATAAAACTATCAAAATCTTCATTTTCAGCCGGGTTCGGTGGCTCAGCCTGTAATCCCGCGCCTTTGGGAGGCTGAGGTGAGTGGATTGCCTGAGCCCACGGGTTCGAGACCCGCCTGGGCAGCGAGACCTCATCTCTACAATAAAAATCAAAAAATCAGCCTGGCGTGGTAGCGCATGCCTGTAATTCCGGCTACTCGGAAGGCTGAGGCGGAAGGATTGCTGGAGCCCAGCAGGCGAGGCTGCGGTGGTCGGGAGCAGCCACTGCACTCCAGTGTGGGCGACAGAGTGAGACTCTAACTTAAAAAAAAAAAATCTTCATTTTATGTATGTTAAGATTGAGATGCTGGGCAGCAGCCCAGGGCTCAGAAAAGCACGTGATGCTGAGTCATGTCATGCTTTAATGTCAGCATATGATTTACAAGGTGAGGGATAAAGTCTTTTAGCATCTCAGGACCTACATAAATTAAAGGCTGACCTTTCTCTGGCCAGACCTTGTTTTGTTTAGTTCCATTAAAATGGAATAAAGGCTGTAGGACATTGAGACAGAGATCATTCAAAAAGGTTTTACTACTTCCTCATTCATTGCTCATCAAGAAAACCCTAAGCAATAGCCAGAGACTACATGTGCTACTTACATTCCTCTGGCAAACGTGATATTTCTTCAAAAGTCCAAGCAACTTGGACAACTGAGCTCATCTAGCTTACAAGGTCCTTAGGCAAACACAGAGGGTTTTCCCTACAACTCTTAGACAAGCTTAAGAGGCATTACCAAGCAATTATTTCAACACGGTAACATGTTCTAACTTGTTTTATGACCTTCCTGGGAGCAGAAACCGAGGCCCCTAAGTGACATCCAATTATAGTTCTTCGTTCATCTGAGATAGATTCAATGGTGACACTGAATATAAGCTTGAATCACAACATCAAGTAGCAAATATACATAATTGCTAGTCAAAGAGGGATTTCTCCCAGGAATTTGCAATATATGTAATTTGTCTTCTGTACTTGTTACAATATGTATGCTGTAATTTATCTTGTGAGAAATGAATGGGTAAAGGGCACAGCAATCTTTTTGCAGCTTGGTTATTAGTCACAGCTTATTAAAACCATATTCTCGCCAAGAGACAAGGGAAATGCCACAGTATCATGATATCAGCATCTCAAGAGGGACTCCCATAACATCAACACACTGATTCTGTCAAATCATTCTCCATGTATGTATTTAAAATGCAAGCATGTTGGTTGCTTTACTAGCTTACTGAAATATATTGAACAGAATCTGCTATACTTCATTCCATCCGACTTTCTAGTAATGAAGTAAGAAGTTCTCTTAAACGAACGAAAGATCTATAAGCAAAAGACATGAATCTGGAAGTGGTTTTGAAAACTCCGCATGTCTTGGAAAAAGTCTCTTTCAAGGAGAGATATTAGAGAAGCAAACTGTAGGTTTCTAATTTTATTCCTCAGTATATTGTTTTATAAGAATCTTTGCTTGGATGTTATTTTTAGAAAAGATATTAGATTTATGTGATTAAAGCTATTCATATAAGGTGCTTTTGTAAAGTTGTACCTCCAGATCAGATTCTAGTACAGTCCAATGTGTCAACAACATACTCACTACATGAATGATGCAATGACCACAGTAATCTCTTTGCCCTGTGACAATGAAGATCAAAGACAATAACTATTTAAAAGTATGGTGGAAATACTCATTAAGTCAATACATCGTTTTTGCGTTCCCACCATATGGCAGACACTATTCTAGGCGCTGAAAATATGGCAATGAATATGGCAAGAGAATCCTTGCCCTTAAGGAGCTTATGTTATTTTGACATATGAACATGAAGAGCTGCAGTTGGAAAAGGAAACTGCACAGGTAGACATTCATGAGCAGGAGAGGCAAAAATGAGGGGTAGCTTGAGGGAAGTCTGATAAAGTGATAGGAATAAGGTAGAAAGTAGAAAATAAGGCTTTCCTGACAGCCAGAGAATAAGATAAACTTAGGAAGAGTTCAATGAGCTTAAACAGAAACACATCATACTTTACATCGCTTTCACTTCACCACAGAGGTTGTAAGGTCAAAATAGAAAGAGAAGAAGGTTAAATCTATAATAATAATAATTGATCAAAATATAGAAACCATTTCAAAGATTATGGTTAAATTAATAAATTATGATTAGATTAGTCCAATTAGCTTTAAAAAAAAATACGTAGTTATTTAGTCACCACCATCTTTGGACAGAAATAAATGCTGCCCATGCCAGCATTAGGAGAACTGTCTCCCCACTTTCAATCCTTTCTCTCTTCTTCACACCCACCCATAAACCTTTTATTTTCTTAAAAACTTCAATAGGAAATGCAATCTCTTCATTTACAATAATTCTCTGATCTCCTCTTGCACACATGCTTATACTTTCTGAAGACTATGCTGCTTGAAAGATGAAGAAAACTATCCTGAAGCTGGAATGGACACACTGGATGTAAAAATACACAGCATTGTTTGAAAATGATTATTCTTTGTTACTATTTATATCAAGTAATTTAGAGGCTGAGTTTAGTTACTTTAGAATAAGATGTAGAAACTGGATTCTCTTGCGTATTTCTTAGGTGGTCTAAACTCTAAAAATTCTTGAATGTTCACAAATAAGACAAAAGTTTGAGACATTCTCTCACCAAATTTTTGGAAAGGTGCTAGGGAAGCAAACTATAGGTTTTAAATTTTATTCTTCAGTATATTGTTTTATAAGAAACTTTGCTGGGATGTGATCTTTAGAAAAGAAACACTTTAGGAAGTATTTAGAGTTAGAACATGAACTCTCCCTCAAAGAAAAGAATTTTTGGTTTTTTCCCAACCCATATCCAATAAAACAATTTTGATCCAAAACATATTATAAATAGAATATAATGCTTCACTTGTTTCCTTAGGTCAATGTGCTACCATGATGCTACCTCAGTAGGCATGAAATATTATACTCATGGTTATCATAGGTATCTCTAAGAAGACAAAGTGGGAAATAAACTATTGCCTGTCAGACAATATCAGAAATTAAATACTTACCCTTAGGATTTTGGATTTTCCTCTGCCTTAGATGAATCAAAATGTGTCAGGTATATGAGGGTCCACTGTTTTTAGAGCATTGACCAAGCAAGAACAAGATTGTAGTGCAATATATTGTTGAGAGTAATGTTTCTAGAGCTGCTTTCTATTCCAGAGCTGGTAAATTACAGTTATAAATGTGATCTTTAATGTGAGAACTGTTTTATGCCTATGCCCCCTGTTGGTAGCCAGTTATTTATGAGTGTTGTTCATAGGCTTCCTAAGGTCACATTCCAAACCGCCCTGGACCCATCTTTTTCCTGCTTTACAATACAAGTGTAGCACATAATAAAATATGCAAAATATAGCAAGTAGACAAAGTTGACCTCAGACGTTGGTATTAAGAGGAGATACTGTCAATTACCACTCCTTCTCCCCAAAAAGTGAGGAAAGGGATCAAAACAATAATCAGAGTTAGCCAGACTATGAGGTGTGATGGTAAGGTCCCCACAACATCCCTCACTTTTGACACCAACTGCAAGTCAGGAGATTCCCCCCACACCAACCTCAAACTTGATAATTTGCTAGAGAGACTCACAGAGCTCACTGAAAACCTTTGGACTCACAGTTACAGCATATTATAAGACAGAAAACAGATCAAAGTCAGCCAAAGGAAGAGACACATAGACTAGAATCTGGGATAGTTCCAAACATCACTCTTCTGTGGTTCTCTTCTGTGGAGCTAGAACAGATTACCTTTCCAGGACTGTGGCAATACACAAGGAAAACAGTCAACCAGAGAAACGTATCCAGCTCAGTGTCCAGAGTTTTTATTGGAGTTCCATTATGGAGAAAGAATTAATTGGTTGATCACCTTTGTGGTTGAACTCAGCTTCCAGGTTAACTGATATCAACCTACTCAAACACCCCACCTTAAATCACGTCTTTTCTTTGTGGTGTGTCCAGTCCTTGCCCCAAACAAAAAGACTCCTACCAGGTTGTGACCTGAATTACTTCCAAGAAGCCAAGGGCAAAAGTTAGACTTATTTTGGGGCAAAGCCAAATTCTTCACTATGAAGAGAGAGAACAGGTGTTACTACTCATAGAGGAGTTAAAAAGAGAGAAAGTTGAGAAGACCCTCAGGGCTCCAGAGGGAAATATAATAACTCAGAAATTGGAAACCTGCATCACTTTAATTCTTCTTGGCTCAGATTATGGTGTGTGAATGGTAAATATTTGAACAAATAAAGGACACTCTCAAGATTGTTTCAGAAAGAAAATTATAACCCTCAAAAGTACATGGCCATGTTGGAGGAGAACTTTCTTTCTTTCTTTTTTTAAAAGCTATAAGGACACTAGCTTTATTAGGAAAAAAAAGAGAGATAAGGCAAGATCATAGGTATTTGCTTTATGTAGAGGGGGAGTTTCTTATTCATACTCAATTCTTGTTAATACTTCTTAATGACAAAATAAACTAAGAAGTCTTTTTTTAATGTTTGAAGATTTTTTTTCCTCTTCAGTTTCTTGTATTCGTGTGTGTGTGTGTGTGTGTGTGTGTGTGTGTGTTAAGTTGTGGAGTACAAGTCAGGATTGGGTACACAAATGGTTTAGGTACGGGTAAAGTTTTGGGCCTTCCATTGGACCTCACTTCACCTGAATTAGGATCTGGTACCTTTAGATGTTAAGTCCTCGCACCCCCTCCACCCACCCCACAGTGCCCCACTATTGCCAATCCCATTTTTGTAGTATTATGATAGGTGTTCATGGTCCACTTATGGTGAAAACATGTGGTACTCAATTATTTGTTTCTGTGTAGATCATTGAGTATGATAGACTCCAAATCCATCCAAGTTGCTGCAAAGTCCATAATTTTGTCTTTCTTTATGACTGTGTAATATTCCATCATGTATATTTATCACATTTTTTAAAATCAAGTACAGTTTTGATGGACTTCTTGGTTGGTTCCATATTTTTGCTATTGTGAATAGTGCTGCAGTAAACATGTATGTGTAGATATCCTTTTTTGTAGAATGATTTGAGTTCCTCTGGGTATATTCTCAGAAGGGGTATTGCTGGGTCATATGGAAGGTGAAGTTCTTTTAGAAATCACCACACTGTTTTCCCTAGAGGTTGAATTAATTTGCACTCCCACCAACAGTATAGAAGTGTGCCCTTTTCTCCACATCCTCGCCAGTATCTGTTACTTTTTGCTTTATTAATAATGGCTATTCTTACTGGAGTTAAATGGTATCAATGTGGATTTGATTTGCATTTCTCTGATGATTAGTGAGGCTGAGCATTTTTCATGTGTCTATTGACTGCTTATATCTCTTCTTTTGAAAAGTATCTATTCATGTCTTTTGCACATGTTTAAATAGGGCTGTTTGTTTTTTTCCTTTTGGCACATTTGAGTTCCTTATAGATCCTGGGTGTTAGGACTTTGTCAGATATACAGTTGGAGATATATGGTTGAAGGAAGGCTTTTTAAGACCACTCCTCATGTAATGATTCATTGGGAGGACTCACAGGGCTTAGTACAGTAAGTCCCCTACATACGAGTGACTTCTGTTCCAAGAGCCCATTCATAAGTCCACTTTGTTCATAAGTCCAACAAAGTTAGCTTAGGTTCCCAACTAACACAATCAGCTATACAGTACCAGTTATACCACCACTGCTTTTACACTTACTCTGGATGTCCTGGGTTTGAAATAAAGATACTGTTCTACGGTATTCTATACAATACTATAAAGTAAAGTATACAAAAGCATAACCACTTGTAAAGCATTCATGTACCTGACAATGTATGTCAGGCATATGAACTAACTTACATGATTGGACATGTGAACACACATTTACATCTTTGAAAGTTCACAATTTTAAGGTTCGTATGTAGGGGACTTACTGTATATAGTCATACTCATGGCTAAGGTTTTATAGCAAAACCCATAGAACAAGATTAACAAAGGGAAAAGGCACATGGGGCAAGTTTAGGAAAAACCAGATGCAAGCTTACAAAGATCCTATCCCAGTGGACTCATACAGAACACACTTAATTTTCTCCAGTTATGAATTGTGACAAGACATGTGAAATGTTACCAACCAGGGAAGCTTATTAGAGACCCAACACACAGGATATTTTTTGAGGTCTGGTCAAATAGGTATTAAATTAAATTAAATTTGTCCTAGGGTTACCTCTGCACCTTGAGTCTCTATGTAACAAACTTCATCCTATCTCAGTGGTAAGCAAACTGAAAGGCTAACTTAAGTATATATTTTTGTAACAAGTAGCAATCACAGCAGCCAACCTTCTGACAAGTACAGGCTGCCAACTCATCAAAACATGCCCAAACAAAGCAAATGCCTCATGACACCATGACCAAATAAGATAGATCCCCAGCTGTAGCCAATCAGATGATTTCTCTACTTTGCTTCTGTGTCTGGTCTATAAAAGCTCACTGCTCACACTACAAGGTGGAGCTCCCTGAACTTTTACTGGTTCAGGGTAATGCCCAATTCATGAATCATTCTTTTCTCAAATAAACTGCTAAATTAAATTTATCCACAGCTGTTCTTTTGACATAGGTAATCTCTGCCAGTTGTAGACCAAAATTCCAGATTCCCTGACGTATAAAGCACATGTTCAGTACAACTGTCTGAACAAACAGTTTAGCCATAATGAGCTACTCTTATGAGTTCTGGAAATGGCAGGAATCTTCCTGAAATTCAATTTCCCAGTTGCTCCTCAACCTTGTAAGCAGGCTTTTCAAAGAATAGTAGTTAACTCTATTCTGCACAGTGGCATAGCCAGAGTATCAGGGAGGAAAGAAATATGAAAATGTTATAAAACATTTAGACCCAAACACAAGGGTAAGTGAAAAAGGGACCCCAGCAACTGCTGCAATGTGAAATGTGTACATGACCCTAGCCTGAGACTTAGGACTCACAGGGAATTTTTTACATTCTCCTATAATTTGTAGGTCTGTTTTCAGCCTAAGAAGATGTTAAAATAGATGCCAACCTCTCCTATATTCCAAAGTGAGTTGCTAGACCACCCAGGGAGGATGTACAAAGGAGGTGATCCAAAACAATTGATTAACCCTTACCTATCCCTGGCCCCTTTACTATAAAATGGTTGGAGTTGAAGAGAGCACAAATAAGGAGATTTGTATGTGTGACACACCCCTATGGGTAGTTTATGTCTAATTTTCATGTGACAGTGGATATTGTAAAAAATTTTTCCTCCACTCAAGACAACGTGTTGGAAAGCAAGTAGTGAAAGTGACATTGCTATTAAACCAACACTGGATCATCTCGATTTTTTAAAGAGTATTTTTAAAGCTTTGGTTCTTTATTATTAGTGCAAAATGCACCATTGGTTGCAAAGGAGCATGATGCTGAGAACCACTGCTGTGGACAGTAGAAAAACTTTGAAAGTTTTTGAGAATGATACAACCAGAAGTATTCTTTAGAAGTGTCATCTGACTGGAGAGAGATGGGAGGCAGGGAAATTGGGTGTAATAGTCTTAGTTACCTAGGATGTCATGAGACAGTAGCAGCAAGCAGACATAGATGATGAAGGTGAGAATACTGCAAGTAGAAGCAAGATGAGGAGGAAAGAGACTAATTAAAAATAATTCTAAAGTTTTGGGCACGGATTTCTGAAAAAGCCCAGAATAAAGACAAAGTTTTAGAAGAGAAATGAATTCAATTTAAAGAAAATCAAATGTTTTCTACCATTGGGTCCTCAAATGTGGATGTCTAGCCTGTAGCTGGAAGTGTGAGAAATGTGCAGAAGAGACTTTGGAGTGGAGAGTAAGGACTAAACTTTGACCTTTTTTTTTTTCCCTTGCCCAAACTCCTAATTAAGGAGCATGTTCTACAAACCATAAAGTCTCATCAGATGGGTTTTTATTATAATGTGACTTACTTTCCAACCTGACTCTGGCATAACATCGCATAACAGATAAAAAAGGAAATAAAAAATATTTTGTGATCCTGTATAGAATTCCCTTCCTGGGGATCCTCAGAGGAGCCAGACATTTGCTATTTTCTCTAAGGGTTGCCACCTATGAGGCTTAACTTACATATCAAGAATCTTGGCTTCCTCAACTCTCCTGTTATCTCAACTCAGCATTTTCTTTACCTATCTCAAAATTCTTTAGACAGAGCTTAACTCCTTCTACCAGTTACCAATCAGAAAATCTTTGAATCCACCTATGACCTGCAAATCCTCACTTGGAGATGTCCCACCTTCCCGAGGCCAAGGTAAACCCCATATTTATTGATTTATGTTTTGCCTATAACTTCTGTCTGCCTAAATGTATAAAGTCAAGCTGTAATTCAACCATTTTGTAATTCAACCATGTTCTCAGCACCTCTTGGAACTGTGCCACAGGTCTAGGTCCCTCCCATTGGCTCAGAATAAACCTTTTAAAATATTTTACAGAGTTGGGCATCTTTAATCAACAGAGTTATTACTTGAATGTTATCCACATAGAAGCAATGAGGTTGATGAGTTACTAAGTCCCTTTCTAGAAAACGTATTTTCTACTTGTTGGCATTATTTAACCATTTTGTTGTCTAAATTTGTGTCTTAAAAACAAAATGTGTACATAAATTGTAATCATCTTAGTAAATACTTAACACAAAACGTTTAAGGAATCATTCCTGTTAGATGGAGGTCTCTCAGGTTGGTGAAAGAACTCTTAAAAAGAAACCAAATTTTAAACTTACTTTTATTGCATATCTATATTTCAAATAGTGTGTATGTACACACACGCACAAACACACACACATATGTGGGTAGAAGTAATGAAGAGCCTTTGCAATAAAATATCTTAGGTTAAAAGAAACATAGAGTGAATTTTATGTAAAAGTGTTCACTGACTCTGCTCAGTTCTACTTTTCTTCTTGAGCTTTGATCTTCTTTTTGTCTTCATTCCTACACATGGTATCCAAGTCCCTGCCCTTTGTCCAAGGGCCTTAGAGTGGCTGGAATTTGGTGGTGTTTCTATAAGCAAAGGAAGGGAAGAGGGACTCTTTGTCCCTCCAGTTATTCCTTTCTCTCCTTTCTGAGTGACCACTCTTTTTCTTTCAATTTCTCCAGGCTCAGTCCTACAAGTCTCTGAAAGCAGAAAAACTGGTTCCTCAAATTTGCAAACAAGGAATCTTCTTAAGTTCTTTCTCTTTCTTTGTTTCTTTGAAAGGGGCAGAGGAGAGGAGAAACTGCTTGGAGAAAAGAGGAGTCATAGTCCTGCCAGGCCACACTCAAAGTATGTTTTCTTTTTTCTCTTACAGTAAAAGATGCTAGGCAGGTTGGTTTGCTTGTATGTTTGTTAGTTTATCCCACTAGAAAGCTCTTTAAAAGTAGAAATTGGGACAGATTCCAAGATGGCGATGGAGGCTGTCAGAGTGCGTGATCTCCACATAAATGAGAGGGTGCAGTGACAAATGTTCATGCTAGGATGTTGGCTAATGGATGTGTGAATATCTCATTGAGTGGAGATGTGGGAGCAAGCGGCCTGAGCTCCCCCCGTCCCCCATTAGGCGGCTGTTCTGTGTGGCTGCCCAAACCCCAGTGCCATTCCACAGCCCAGAGGCAGGCACCACCTCTGCAACACTACCCAGGGGAAAAAAGGGAATGAAATGGCCAGGATCACTCACTGCCAGTGCCGGCCTGCCACTGCAGCCTTCAGTGCCAGAGCAGACACTGGCAACAGGAACTGCAAAAACAGATACTAGAGAAACCCATCTCCAGTCCCAGCCCAGGAGACCCAGGTTTCCCATCCCCCAACTGAAGCATTTGCAGTCTGCATCTGCAAAGGAAGAACCTAGCTCCAGCTCACAGTGGAAGAGAGGCAGCACTGGCAGTGAGTGATCCTGGCCATTTCATTCCCTTTTTTTGTTTGTTTTTGGGTTTTGTTTGTTTTTTGAGTTGAACTCTCACTCTCTCACTCCAGCCCAGGCTGGAGTGCAGTGGCACGCTCACAGCCACCACAGCATCGACCTGCTAGGCTCCAGCGATCCTTTTGCTTCAGCCTTCCAAGTAGCCAGAACTACAGGCTTGCCCTACCATCCTGGATAATTTTTGATTATTGTAGAGATGAGGTCTCATCAAGTTTCCTGGGCTGGTCTTGAACCTGCGTGCTCCAGCAATCCACTTGCCTTGGCCTCCCAAAGTGCTGGGATTACAGCCTGAGCCACCAAAACCACCGGCAGTGAGTTTTAAAGTGACCCGGCACCCTTTTCCCAGTGGTTCACGGGACGTGTGATTCAGGCAGGCAACATTCTGATCAGCACCCACAGAGAGGGCTGAACATTGACGGATCAGCTAGGGGCATTTTGCAGCCTCCCCCTAACTGCAAGGAGAGAACAGGGGGACAGATTTGGAAGTCAGAAACCCCTTCCCTCTGAAACCCCTCCCCTCTGCCATGAGCTAAGAGAAGCACCTGCAAGAATAAGTTTCAGCAGCAAATAGGGAACCTGCAGTAACAGCCCCGCAGTTGCAGAACCCGTTTCATGAGGTAGCCCCACCTCTCAAAGAGACATACTAAACTGAGAATTCTTTATCTTTTTTTGTTTTTGCTTTTGCTTTTTTTGTTTTTGGGGGGACTATTGGTTTGTTTGTTTGATTATCTCATTTGGCTGCTTTGTTGATTGGTTTCTCTTTTATTTCCTCCTTCTATTTCTCTTTCTCTGTTTTTTTGTGTTTGTTTCTTTTTCTATTTTTCTTTCCTCTTCTTCTCTTTCTCTTCCCTTCTTTTTTCTCTCTTTTCCCTCGTATACCCTATCTTGGACTCAGGGGTTATGCAAGCATACCCACTGTAAGGTCATATTGTGCAGAGATGGAGAACGAGTTCCAGGTGGCCCATTTAACAGATAGCAAACATCATGATTTGCCAATAGGTTCAGAATCCTTACAGCACTCCCCACGCCACCCCCTAGTAAGCGCTCAAAACGGTAAAGAGACAGCACAATGCCCCACCCCAGTCCTACTTCATAACTGAACGAACCCAGAGCCCCAGCTCAAGGAAGGAAAAGAAGTGACTACTTCTTCACTTACCACTGAGCAATGGAATTAAAGAGAAAGAGAAGAGAACTGCTACAAATGAACAAAAACCAACGAAAAACTGCCAGGTAACCATCAGAGCCCCAGCAAAGAGTCTGTGCTAGAAAGAACAGCTACTGGGCACAAACAATGGCTATCTCCCAGAATGACAGTACCCAGAGGGTACTTACAGAGATCAGAGAGTTGTTGGGTAGAATTAATAAGAATCAAGAAATGCAAAGGCTAAAACTAAATGAAATTGCAATGGAGCTAGACAGATGCAAGAAAGCATACTTAGAAATAACAGAAATAAAGAACTCTATCCAATAAATATATAACAAACTGACAAGCATGGGAAGCAGAACTGACCAAGCAGAAGAATCTCAGAGCCCAAATATGGAATTAACCCAGGTTATTAAAAATATAGAAAAATCTTAAGAAGAAACTCTTCAAGAGATGAGTAATTTTTTTTTTTTTTTTTTTTTTTTTTGAGTTGGAGTCTCACTTGGTTGCCCAGACTGGAGTGCAGTGGCCGCTCCCAGCCACCGCAGCCTCGACCTGCTGGGCTCTGGCGATCCTTCCGCCTCAGCCTTCCTAGTAGCTGGAATTACAGGCATGTGCTACCACGCCCAGCTGATTTTTTGATTTATTGTAGAAATGAGGTCTCGCTGCCCAGGCAGGTCTTGAACCCGCGGGCTCAGGCAATCCACTCACCTCAGCCTCCCAAAGGCGCGGGATTACAGGCTGAGCCACCGAGCCCAGCTGATGAGTAATTTTTATCAAGAAACCAAGCCTATGTCTGATCGGAACATCTGAAATAGAAAGAGAAATTGGAAACACCTTGGAACAAACATTGCATACCATCATTCAAGAAAACTACCCTCATCTAGTCAGAGAGACAATTATACAAGCACAAGCGATCCAGAGAACTCTTGCAAGATATCTTACTAGAAGACCAATCCCCAGATACATAATAATTCACCTACACAAAGTAAGTATAAAAGAAAAAATCCTAAAGGCAGCAAGGAAAAAAGGTCAGACTACCTACCAGGGAGACCTATCAGAATTCCTGCAGACTTATCTGCAGAAACACTACAGCCCAGAAGAAATTGGACCCTAATCCTTAATGTTCTCAAAGATAAACAATTTCAACCCAAATTTCCTACCCAGTCAAGCTAAGCTTCATCAGCAAAAGAGAATTAAAATCCTTCCTAGACATCCCATCCCTAAGAGCATATGCTGCTTCCAGACCAGCTCTACAGGAGATGCTTAAAAAGGTGCTATGCACAGAAGGAAAAAAGAAACAAAAGAAAGACCATATACTTCACAAGTTCACAAACAAACACAGAAGCAGCAGAACACAGGGCATAACCACAAAAATGAAAACACATACACATATGAACACAAAAACCAAATGAAAACAAAACAGCCTTATAGGAGCATTATATCAGGAACACACTCTCACATTTCAATAATCAGCCTGAATGTGAATGGACTAAATGTACCACTGAAAAGTTATAGAAATGCAATCTGGATAAAAGCACATTACCCAGTAATTTGCTGACTCCAAGAAACTTATCTTACCACAAAGGATGCCCATAGACTCAAAGTCAGAGGATAAAAACAGATTTTCAGGCAAATGGATCACAAAAGAAGGCAGGAGTCACAATCCTAATATCAGACAAAACAACTTTTAAGTTCTTTGACAGGATAAACAAGATTGATGGACCTCTAGCCAGAATGACTAAGAAAAAGAAAGAAAAAATTCAAATAAACACAATCAGAAATGCAAAAGATCAACTCAAAATTAACCTTGAAGAAATACAAAAGATTATCAGAGATTACTGTGCATGCCTGTATGGAAACAAACTTGACAACCAAAAAGAAATAGAGGAGTTTCTAATATCACACAACCTCCCAAGATTGAAACAAGAAGAAACTGAGATCCTAAATAGACTAATAGCAACCCAGGAAATTCACTATGTCATAAGAAAACTACTTACAAAAAAAGGTCCTGGACCAGACAGATTTCCAGCAGAATTCTACAAAACATTCAAGGAGGAGCTGATACCAATCCTATTGAAAGTATTACAGCTAATTGAGAAAGACCGAACTCTCCCCAAATCATTTTATGAAGCTAATATCACACTAATACCCAAACCAGGTAAAGATCTAGCAAAGAAAGAGAACTACAGGCCAATATCCCTGATGAATATAGACGCAAAAATTTTCAAGAAGATTCTAGCAAATTGGATCCAACAACACATCTCAAAAATCATCCACCATAACCAAACAGGCTTCAACCCCAGGATGCAGGGCTGGTTCAATATCTGCAAGACCACAGATATAATTAAATATATTAACAGATATAAAAACAAGAGTCACATAATTATATCATTAGATATGGAAAAAGCTTTCAATAAAATCCAGCATCCCTGCTTGATAAAAACCCTTGAATGAACACCTAGGCATAGAGGGCACATAACTCAAAATAGTAAGAGCCATCCTTGATAAACCCACAGCCAACATATTGCTAAATGGACAGAAACTGGAAGCATTTCCCCTGAAAACTGGAACAAGACAAGTCAGCTCACTCTCACCCCTCCTGTTCAGTATAGTGTTAGAAGTTCTAGCTAGAGCAATCAGACAAGAGAAGGAAATCAGGGGTATCCAATTAGGATAAGAAGAATTCAAGTTATCCCCCTCTTTGCTGACAATATGATTCTATACCTCAAAAATCCAAGAGAATCTTTCCAAAACCTCCTTGCACTGATAAAGGACTTTGGCAAAGTCTCAAGGTACAAAATAAACATACAAAAGACAGTCACGTTCTTATACATCACCAACAAACAGGCACAGAACCAAATAAAAAGCACAATCCCATTTATAATAGCCAATAATAATAATGATATAATAATGAAATACTTCGGCATGTTCCTAACCAGAGAAGTGAAACATCTTTACAATGAAAACTGCAAAACACTGCTCAAAGAAGTCAAAGGTGACACGAACAAATGGAAAAATATTCCATGCTCATGGACTGGAAGAATCAACATTGTTAAGATGTCCATCTACCAAAGGTAATCTACAGATTCAACACAATATCCATTAAATTACTATCATCATCCTTCTTAGACATGAATAAACACTTCTCAAAAGAAGACATTTGAACAGCCAACAGACAGATGAAAAAATGCTCAGCTTCACTAGTCATCAGAGAAATGCAAATCAAAACCACATTGAGATACCATCTAACTCCAGTAAGAATAGTCATCATTAATAAAACAAAAAACAACAGATGTTGACAAAGATGTAGAGAAAAGGGAACACTTCTACACTGCTGGTGGAAATGCAAACTAGTTCAACCGCTATGGAAAAAAGTGTGGCAATTCCTAAAAGAACTAGAAATTGACTTTCCATACGACCCAGCAATCCCCCTTCTGAGAATATACCTGAAGGAACTTAAATCATTCTACAAAAAAGATACTGGCACATAAATGTTTATTGCAGCAGTATTTACAATTGCAAAATGGGGAACCAACCAAACTGCTCATCGAAACTGGACTGGATTAAAAAAAAATGTGGTACATATACATGATGGAATATTGCACAGCCATAAAGTAGAAAATTATGGACTTCACAGCAACTTGGATGGATACAGAGTCTAAAATACTTGGTGATTTATCACCAAAATAAAGAACTGAGTACCACATGTTCTTACTTATAAGCAGACCCTGAACATTTACCATAATACAATAAGAAAGAGATTGGCAGTAGCTGGAAACCACCAGGGTGGGAGGGCAGGGAACATAACATGAATAAAGGTAACTGAACCCAAACCAGGCAAAGTGAAAACTGTATGATGACTGCTTGTATATCTAATCCTGAATTGTATCCCACATCTTTAAAATGAAGAAATTTTTTTAAAAGTAGAAATCACATCTTATCCAAATCAATTCGTGTTTTGTGAGTGAGCACAAGTGAATGAATGAACAGTGAATGAATTGTTAATCTGGGGACAGTAAAAATGTTTGAATAGAACTTTCTCAGTGTATAACTTTTCATATATATCCTGTTTCATAATTCTTGATAGAATTCTATGAAGTCATTTTTAAAAGTTTTTAAAAGCTAAGAAAATCATCAAGATGTGAATCCAGGTCTTCTCATTCCAGTTAGTTGCTATTTTTACTCTATTATAATAATGTCATAGGCTAGAGAATAAGAATGTTTAGTAAATGATTTTTGTAGATTAGGCCAATAAAAGGCAGTTAAAGTCAGTGGAAGCAGTGACCCATTCAACTAACCCTCATCTAGTGTTTTCAGTACCTGTCTCCAGTTATTTGTGGTTTTCCACCCCGCTTTGTTTCTCCTCATACCATTGATCTCTGATATATTGATTTGCTTATTACTTGTCTTTCCTTGCTAGAACTTAAGCTCTAAGAGAACCAGGACTTGTCAATTTTGTGAACTGTTGTTTTCCCTGGTGTGTAGAGCAGTACCTGGCGCTACTGTCCCTCAATAAATATTTTTAAATATATGAATGTACTATTCTAGAACACTCGTTCCTTTTCTTAAGTATATTTTCCTCAATAGTTTCTTTGTGAGAATGAGAGGAAATTCATATAGAAAAATTAAGGACCAATACCAGAGGCAATCAGTTATTGATATTTTCATCATTTTTTTCTCTATGTAAAGTACACCCCACTTGTTTCTGCCAAATGTGCTTCAGATTTTAACTACTTTTTAAAAATTCAGTGTAAAAGTTATAATTTTAATATGAATTTCTAAGTTACCAACCCCAAATTTTGACATAATTTGCTAATGTAACCTTATTTAGTCTACTGTGACCTAATTCCTTAAGGACTGGGGTCATTGGGAAATCTCTCTTTTTTGTGAACACAGAAATCTCATGAGATGATATTCCCATTAAAAAAAATCAATAAAATATTTCAATCCTCAGCTGTAAAATGTAGTTCCTTACCTGTTTAGTTGGAGAAAATACAAACTTAGTTTTAGACTTGTTTAAGTATTGTAACAATTTTGCTGTTCTTGGAAGAACTTTATCAATATTTCATCATGATATTCACCTCTGCAGGAGAGCCTAAGAAAAATATTCTATTAATCATGGTGATATTAAAACTATCTGTCACTTGTAGCATGCATATGTAATAAAGTAATCAGATAAAATTGATATCAGAGACAAATGGCCCATATTAAAAATGTCTGCTTGAAGTTCTAAAATTACTCCTTTTTATGATGATCTCAATAACTAAACCTCTCAATTTGCAAATGAAGATAAATGCTAAGATAATTTTTTAAACTTTAAATTGTGAAACAGAATAAAGAGAGACCTTAAGTGGCTAACAATAAGCCATCTGAAAGAAATGCTTACAAAATCTTTGAGACAAATATTTCTATCTACTTGCTGTTTTTTTAATATATTTACTTCAAATTCTTTGTAATTTTATTAAAAATGAAACCTTTAAAATCTTACTTCCATAGACTTTTAGACTTTCTGAGAGCTCATAACCTAGTTCTAGACAAAAAAAGGTACTAAACAAGTGAAAACACTTTGTTCATACTAATGTATTTCAAATAAACATCTGCATCTAAAAGTGAAGGTCATCTTCGTTATATGTAGCATATTCTTTATTTTCAGAGCTTTATATTAAGCATATATGAACCTCAAAAGAGGTAAGTCTTTGACTCATCCTGTATTCTAATGAAAAGGAAAAACATAGACAAATAATAGAGAAAAATGGTGCTTCATCATTTATGTGTATAAATGATTGGTAAATTTCTAATTCGTATGATTTCATGTTATCTCAATAGCAGATTTTTAAAGAGAAAATTATATTTAAGCCATTATTCTTTCAGTATCATTACATTTCAACACAGACTAGAGATGGTGCAATTGTCAGTGCGATTCTGAGCAAAGCACGGTGCTTATAACTCCATCTGTCCTCTAAGCCAGACTGGATAGGCAGATTCCTAGGGCAAACAGATTGCAATAAAAAAGTAAGTAAAAGAGTAAAAACCAAACTGCGAGCTCAAGTCATTCACTATAATAGTTTTAGTGTCTGCAGCAATGGCAGAGGAGCCAATCATTGAGGCAACAGCGGGAAGCTGCCACACTGTTTCATCAGGGATGCAAGAGAGAGACCTTGGCATTGATGTCAGGATCCTTGATTTGGAGGATGGAATAGCAGGAGAGTCTTTAATGGCTTGCTTGGCAAAGTTGCTGCTTTGCTGTCCATGGCAAAAAGAGCTGGCACCAACACTAGTAAAGAAAAAAGGAGAAAAAGGATCCGTGGTTCATTCAAGACAATCCACTGAGCATATGTAGAGAATCTAAAGGAAGATAGAGTTCTCAAAAGAATATGGATGTGTGGACTTATTTTTACTCCAAGACCACTATGGTGTAAAAATAAAATGGGATATAATGCCAGAAAAAGAAGCAGCCATGTATGCAAAAGTAATTTTCAAACAACCTAGATTTTGGTGGCCTAGGAACCTTGTAGAAGAAGACTATGGGAGGCGAAGGTGAGTTCAAAATGCCTAAAGTAGTTGGATAGACAACAGAAGAAGAATTATAAATGGAGAGGGACAAAGAAGGGGAGTCAATCTCATGTATAATAAAGAGGGGGTGGGGAGAAGCCAGAAGAAACATTAAGAGTTTCCCATCACAAGGAAAGTTATGACCAAGTGATCTAAAGCACATATATGTTTATAAGACACTTTCTTTGAATTAGCATTATTCTAAGCACTGCAGGGGTACATATAAATGACAGATCCTATTCCTTCTAGAATTGCAAGTGATGGCTGAGGCTGGTTATAAGGTCCTGAGGAGCATATAGACAAAAATGCATGATAAAGTAGGGCAGATTACAAAGAAGGAGTAAAAATAGAAAATAAATCTTATCACAATAAGGTCAGGAAAAAATGAACTTCAAAAGATGGGAAAGATAAAGTGTTCTTGAAATATGTAGGACTTACATATATAGAGTTGGGTTTTGTGTTGTATTAAATATAGGCACTTTTTAAACCACTTTTAATCTCTATCTGATTGAAAAAAAATTATTGAGCCACTGTATATTCCACTTAAACATATTTTTAGAAGTAAGAGATAGCTGACAATTGGAGGAAAGTTATATCAGTAACCTTTTGCAAACATAAGATAACATATTGAACATGAAAAATATGGAGTGGTGAACCTGACTCAGCATAAAAATATTGAAGGACAATTTTTAACATTCATGAAAAGGACAGAATGTTGGGTAAAGATTTGTTTTGAAAATTGTCAGCCTTAGAGAGTCTTCTTCCATAGATATGTTTAAAAAGAAAAGATTAATAAATTATTTCAAATATAGCAAACATACCTTTTACTCACTTCAAAACTAAATTGGCTACCACCAGAATTGTATGAAAAAATTATTTTTCCTGATTGCAGGATGGTAAAACTAAATGATAATTTCAAGCATAATTATGGCATGTTTTAACAGTACATGATCTATTTCAGATTCATGACATCCTTTGAATTTATAATAAGGATTTAACTTTGGGAGGCTGAGGCTGGAGGACCACTTGAGGCCAGAAGTTCAAGAGCAGCCTGGGCAACATAAAGAGACTCTGTCTCTTAAAAAAAAAAAAAAAAAAAGCCAGATATGGTGGCATGTTCCTGTATTCTAGTCCCAGCTACTTGGGAGGCTGAGGTAGAAGGATTGCTGAGCCCAAAAGTTTGAGACTGCAGTGAGCTGTGATCATGTCACACTGCACTTCAGCCTGGATGACAGAGTAAGATGCTGGCTCTTAAAAAACAAACAAACAAAGCATTTAAACAGGCAGCTTTGTACTTCCTAGTAGAAGGAGCGGGAATTTGAACCAACCACAGGAACCTGAAAGGCACCGCCTCTGACCTCGTATGGGCTCATCCTCAGCGTGTTCATATATTCTTGTAATTCAGGCAAGTCCTTCCTCTGAAAACAGATGTATCTCTAAAAACCTCTCAAGTAAGCCGGGCTCGGTGGCTCAGCCTGTAATCCCGCGCCTTTGGGAGGCTGAGGTGAGTGGATTGCCTGAGCCCGCGGGTTCGAGACCCACCTGGGCAGCGAGACCTCATCTCTACAATAAATCAAAAAATCAGCCGGGCGTGGTAGCGCATGCCAGTAATTCCGGCTACTAGGAAAGCTGAGGTGGAAGGATCTCTGGAGCCCAGCAGGTCGAGGCTGCGGTGGCCGGGAGCGGCCACTGCACTCCAGTCTGGGCAACAGAGTGAGATTCCGACTCAAAAAAAAAAAAAAAAAAAAAACCTCTCAAGTATTCTCTCTACTAATTTCTAATTCAAATATTCTTTTAAGGCTGGGTGTGGTGACTCATGCCTATAATCCCAACGCTTTGGAAGGCAGGCCAAGGCAGGAGGATTGCTTATGCCCAGGAGTTCAAGATAAGCCTAGGCAACATAACAAGACTTCATCTCTAAAAAAAAATCAAAAAATTAGCTGGTCATGGTGGCACACCTGAGGTCACAGATACTCGGGAGGCTGAGGTTGAAGGATCACCTGAGTTCAGAAGATTGAAGCTACAGTGAGCCGTGATCATGCCACTGCACTCTAACCTGAGTGACAGAGTGAGACCTCGACTCAAAACAGACAAAAAAATATTTTTTAAATAGTGTTTTATTCATGGACACATCCTTGATAATGTTGAAAAAAAATAATTTCGCAATTCCCTCTCTCCAAAAATGAATATGTTATTAGCCCATCATAAAAATGTGTGAGAAATCTTTATACATCAGAAAAAGTCCTCTGTAACCAGAAATTTTTATTAACACTATGGAAATCTGAGTCTAGTATGATTAATTACTAAGAAGATTCTCCCATTGTTAGCCATATTAGGCAGGATTACATTTGATTCTTAATTTGTTTCACTTTCATAATCTCTTTAAAGTTTTCTAGATGTAATTCTCCTTTGTTAAATGAACAAATGGATTTGGGTTATTACGTGGGAGCTTATGTTCTATAAGAATACTTTGTGACATTGCCTATCACAGAAGGCTTATGTGTCTAAGAATAGAAATAATGTTGTTTACACTGAAAATTAATTCAAATTTATAAGGGTTTTCCAGTGTTTTTACAAGTGTTTTTAAAAGTGCCCTTTAACAAGTGTTTTTAAAAATCACACCTTTGTTCAAACACACAAAGTAAAGATGGCACTATCCTAGAAAATAAAGAGAAATAAGAAACGTAAAGAAAAATTTACTTTTAATAAATCTAGAAGTGTCTTTGAGTCAGAATAACAACAATTTGAGTAAATTCCGGGAAGATATAATAATAGAAATAAACAGAAGAAGATATCTATGGCTGCAGATCTTAGACTAATCTAGCAGAATTTTCAAAGTAGGTAACATAACACCACATCTCTTGACTGAAACATCAGAATGTCAGGATGTGTGGGCTAATGATGGGTGCTTCTGTGAACCAATAAGGCAACAACAACAAAAAAAAAACTCGGGCAGGTAAGGCTGAAAATGAATTCCACTGGTATCCTATATTTTCAGAAATCATTTAGTCAGTGTCGCAGAGCAAAAGATAGCAACATAAATGCAGGCATACCCACGACTGTTTGTTTATGTTATGCTATATCTAAGAGGAATGAAAGAGGAAAAGTAACTGCAAAGTACATTTACCAAAATGATCTCATCACAGAACAGATGACCAAAAAGTATCAGCATAGAGATGCTTCATGAAGTGATGGTCTATGTAAAACAATTACTCAAAGTATAAGTTGGGAAACATGAGACTTTATAACAAAATGAGTGAAATGTGAACTGAAAGAGCCTAGGAAGAAGAGAACAGAAAGTAAACCCATCTCAGAAATGAAGGGTATGTTGGCAGAATCACACAGTACAAATCACTGCAAGGAGCACAAAGAATAATATTGAGAACAGCAAGCAAAATTAAATGGAAATAAAGAATTAAAAGGACTAGAGGAAAAAATTATTACAACAGAGAGCAAGTGAATATACACATAAATGGTTCTCCTGAAGATGAGAATCAAAATAATGAAACATAACAAATATTTTCAAATAGAATACAAGAAAACTTTTCAGAAATTAAAAACATGATGATGGTAATCTAGAAACAGAAAAAGCACAGCATGTCCAGGTGGAAAAAGTGAATGTAGAGTGATCAATATTAAGAATAGTTAAATCTCTAAATTATAAGATAATAAAAGAGTACTTTCAGTGTACAATATAAAGATCAAGATGCCTACATGTGGTGAAACATTGGGATAGTCTCCAAGAGTTTCACAGGAACACTAGAAGACAATGGAGTAATGCCTACACTGTTCTCAAAGGAAAAGGGTATATGGCAATACTTTGATACCCACCCAAATTCTCATGCAAGAGTATAGGCAACCAAACTTTTTAAAATGCAAGAAATCAGGGTATATAGTGCCTATGAGCTCTTGAAGAAACTACTCAAGAGAATATTTTAACCACCCAAGAAATAAACTGAGACATAGTCACAAGGAAAGACTGATGATAAATGTTAATTCCCTTTAACTCTAAAACTAAGACTAAACAATTATAGTGATTACAATTGCAGAGCAAAATGTGATACCTATAAATCTTGATAGACTCCTTTCACTTGCTTGGTCTCTTTTTCATATTCACCAGAAGTATGTCGGCCATCTGTAGAAAGTCCTTGAGTATACAGGCGTACATCAAAGATGAGGAAGCACTGAGATAACTTAAGCTACAGGTTATGTTCTGTTTAGACTCTACTAGGAAAGGAAAGAAGGCCTGTAGGCCTCAGGTAAGAGGCCTTTACCAAAAATAAGTCCTGTTTATTTGTTGGTGTATCCAGTGTATTTTCTCACCAACTGAGTCTGGTGGCTGGCGTACAGGAGGGTAAGATGCCCTCATATTAATTAGTTTTCTAGAGTTCAAGTTGGTTATGCACCATACATACTCTTCTATTGATTGTCTCCAGAGATTAAGATAAAAGAAATACCGATTTACTGAGACTTCAAAATTGAGTGGATTGCTAGTTTAAAAAAAATGCACGTAACATGCATGGTTAAATACAACTGAATCTTTTCATCAACCCATATAATATCACACATCAATTATTATTACTCTTTTTAAAAAAAATTATTTTAAAGATGTGGGGACATTTCAGGGCTAGGTATACAAATTATTATTGCTCTTTAAAGTAATGCTTATTTTAGAAGTCACTGGAATATTTGCTGATTCCAAACAAACTGGAAATTGTCTTGGTTTTAAAATCAGTTCACTCTCAGCACTCTTTTTTTGCATATCAAGTTCTGTTTATTTAACCACCACAGTTTGAATTTTTTTTTTTTTTTTTTGAATTGGAGTCTCACTCTGTCGCCCAGACTGAAGTGCAGTGGCCGCTCCCAGCCACCGCAGCCTCGACCTGCTGGGCTCCGGCGATCCTTCTGCTTCAGCTTTCCGAGTAGCCGGAATTACAGGCGCGCGCTACCACGCCCGGCTAATTTTTTGATTTTATTGTAAAGATGAGGTCTCGCCTGCCTAGGCGGGTCTCGAACCCGCGGGCTCAGGCATCCGCTCACCTCAGCCTCCCAAAGGCGTGGGATTACAGGCTGAGCCACTGAGCCCGACTCAGTTTGAATTTTGATTAAATATATATTCATGATAATAGTAACTTACATTTATCAAGCATTTGCTATATGTCATGCATTATTCTAAGTGCTTTTTACATATTATCTGAATTAATTCTCTTTTTTCTTTTTGAGGCAGATACTATTATTGAGCACATTTTAAAGAAAAGAAAAATGAAGTACACTGCACAGAAAAGAGTCATATAAAGGAATAAATGTTAATCCCTGAAGTAGAAAATCTGGACTTACATTTCACCTCTATCACTTAGTGTTATTTTGAAGTTATGTAAACTGAGATTTCAGTAGTTTAAAGTTGTAACAATACTAGTAATGATAATGACGAAACTAATAATCATGTCTACTGTACAGTGTTACTTTGAGGATCAATTCACATAATTTACTAAAAATGCTTTAAGTATAAGGCATCATACCAACTTATTAATATTGTTATTGGTATTATTGTGAGATGGTAAAAATTCTTCATTTGGTCATTTCAGTTATAATTAGCAATATCGTGAATGGTTTTTATATCTTTAAAACAAGGTTCTCCTGTTTTTTAATATAACTAAAATTCACTAGTTCTACGAATTATTTCTTTCTACAAATTGAATCTAAAATTCTGGTTTCTGAATGATCTGTGAGAGGAATGTTCATGTTAACTTTCAAGGGAGTTTTATCTTTGAAAAATTGAAGAACCACTGATAATAGAATGAATTGCCTAACCAGTTGTGAGAAGTCATTTTTAAATCATAGGAGCCATAGATTTTAGTAGCATGTGCTAGCAAATTCATATTTATGTTATCTGCATTATCTCTAGGTTCCTTGAACTTTCTCTCTTTCCTAAAATAACTGCATCAACCCAAGAACAATGCCAAGCATACATGATTCACACCAATTAATTAGAAATTGTTTCTCTTGGTTACAATATGAGTACAAATTATTCCAACAGTCAAGAGAGAGCTTTTCAAATATTGCACATGTTTACAATTTATAAGAGCTTTCTCCTTTGGTTTTAATAATAATTTGCTTTTTCTCTTGTGTTCTAGAATATCCTTTCTTAAATGTGTTTTTCTTAAAATGAAGTCATATTTCAGATACATTTTGAATATTTTATCTTGCAGTCCTCTTCCCTATTTTTCCGTATTCTTTCTCAAGCTGTCATTAGGAGAAAATCATGCTTTTCCAGAGAAAAGCAACTTTAGTACATAAGAATTCCAAAAGTATCACTAATGCAGACTGTTTAAATAACTGGCAAGGGTAATTCCAGCACTGTCTGTCAAGGCTGCAAACATTTAGAAAGAACAAGCTGTAGAAGGGTGAGACTCAAGCCCTATTGTTCTGGAAACTAACTCTAAGTTGATGCTAAGTTCACTTCATCATACTCCATCTCTACAATTTTATGATTTGGAGTATACTGCTTTGATCTACACATTTCTTTCTCTCCCACTCTAATGTATCTTATGTGGGCATAAACTCCCCAAGTAAACACCCTTTGAGTGACTGACTGCCAGGATTTGTTTCTAAACCCTTGAATTCTTTTCCCAGTCTCATACTTTGAATTTGGAAGTGAGATTCATTTGTTTTAGCTTGTTCATTTGTTTTTGTTTTTGTTTTTTGACCTGGTGTAGCATAAGTACCATTAAATGTTTCTGTGATGTCCGAACATAAGTGAAGAAGAGAAGTACAAGTTATGATACAAGCAGAAAGGAAACGGTCATGCCATGGAATTTTAGAAAGCCATCACATACATCATGCTTAATATTTTTCTCTCCACTTTTGTTCACTTACCTTTAAATCCTTTTAGTATATAGTCAGTTCCACCTTCATTAACTGAATCTCACTCATTAGTAATTAAAATTAAATTTAATATTAAGATATCTGTCAACGTAAAACTGTTATCTTCATTTTATATTAGGAAAATGTCAAGGCTTTTTTGCTTCTTTTTTTTTTCATTACAGATAATGATTGAGTTGGTGCCTATAAAAATTCCTAATCCTATTATGGTGAGTCTTATTTAAAAATCTAAATATAGGCTGGGTATGGTGGTCTGTAATCCCAGTATTTTGGGAGACTGAAGTGGAAGGATCACTTGAGGCCTGAAGTTCAAGACCAGCCTGGGCAATATATAGCAAGTTCTCGTCTTTACAAAAAAAAAAAGGTTGGGCATGATGGTGAGTGACTATAGTCTCAGCTACTTGGGATGATGAATTGGGAGGATCACTTAAGCCCACGAGGTCGAGATTACGGTGAGCCGTGATCGTGCCAGTGCATTCCAGCCTGGGTGACAAAGTGAGATGCTGACTCGTAAAATAAAATCATAGCTAAATAAAAAGTTACAGTAGATTGATTACATTCATGCCTCCATTTCTTCCTCTCTCCCTTCATCCACAATCTGCAAGATGACTTTGCATGACTTGCCCCCAAAATAAGTGAAGTATATTTCCATACCCCTTGATTTTGTATTCAGCTTATGACTTGATTTTGTCCATGGGGTGTAAGCAACGATGACACATGCAGGGCTTGAGGAAGAAAGCACTCAAGCATCCGACACAGCTCTTGCAGTGTGGAGATGGCTGGGTTAGTGCATTAGCGGAGGCACTTGGACCAAAAGCACACCAAGCCAGTCATTCCAGTCAAGGTCATCCCACATCAGCTAAGACTGGTCCATCACAAGCATCTGAGTAGTCCAGCAAAGACCAGCAGAGCTGCCAGCAGATGCGTAAAGAAGCACAGCAGAGATGACTTGAGCAATTATTATGAGAGTACTACATAGTTTATTACTTTAAACTTTCAAGGTATTGTGGTTGGTTGTTATGCAATATTATTGTGTTAATAGATAACTGATATCAATGCATATAGACACAAATATACATATGTGAAAATATATATATATACACACACACACAACACACACACACATTAATGTATAAATACTTAAAATGTGTTGGAGGGCAAAAATATGTTTCTAAATAGTTATGTGCAGCATTTGCATATATGTGAATAAATTATATGGTAGATTTGGAAAAGTTAACATTTAAAGTCACAAAAATAGACATTTTCCCTAAGGACACTGTACCTAAACTCATTTACCTAAAAGGAGTTTTCCAAATATTCAAACCCCCTTTCAGTGTGTTTGCATATATTTGAATGATGTATTCTTTACTTTTTATATTTGGTGGGAAATTCAGTATTTTAATTATTTAGTTTTCAGGATGCTTTTATCTTGACTTTGTATATCTAATAAGTATTAAATTTGCAAAATTTGGGAAAGATGAAAATATTTTGTTTCTTTATTGCTTTTATTTAAAATTGTATTCATTTTTAATGTTATTGCCTTACTAGGAAGAGATAAAATCTCTTCTGTTTAAAAAGATTGGCAAGCAATTTCTCCAATAATATTGTCATTAGTATAATAAATTATGAATGCACAAACTTGATGCAGTTCAATCATGGTTGTTCTATGAATTATATTTCTTAACCCAGTGTTTATCCATGGAATAAATATGTTGAAAACATCTTAATTTTATTAAGTTGGTCTGAGCCTGAAACATTTTTAACCCTTCTTATATGAACTATTTAAAATTAGGTAAAGTCTTTTAAGTGTTCAAAAACAGATAAAACAAGAAGAAATAAACAATGACAATTTTCATAAAATGCTGTAAATTTGATAAATGTGTACTACACATTTAAATATAAAAATATATTTCTATATTTTTAAATATGTTAAATGTGTTGGAGTTAACTGAACTTGTTTGTCTTTATCTTGTCCTGTTGTTATCCATGTGGTCAAGGGAACAACCTAAGACTTAGAAGGAAGCAATCATGGGCAGGGTATCATTTATGTTCAATTATTGCCAGAAAATGCCAAGAATTAGCACAAAACAAATGGATCTTTAACTTAAAGCCAAAGTGGTTATTTTGCACACACTCACGTTCATATGCACACATGCAAATAATCAGAGCTCATCCGTCCCTAGAAAGAACACAAATTTCCCATGTAAACTAGACAAAGAAATACATAAATTAATGATTATTTGTCAAAGCATATTATATTTTAGATACTTGAGAGGCAATCAATGCCCATATTTAAAGAACACCTTTCAATATTTCTTCTCTTGCTGCTGATCATAGGACCAGATTTGGTTCCATGACGGAGAAACCATTTATAAACTGTGAAATGCTGTGCAAGTATAATCTTTTGGGATTATAGATTTTGAAATTTGCCCCCAAGGTATATTGTGTTTTGTTTATTCATCGGGAATGGTGCTATGCCGAAAACAACAGCAGAAGTGTGAGCAGTGTTGGAAAAACAATTCCAATAGTGTTGGAAAAACAAATCCCATTTTACATGATGGTATGGTTTGAAAAACTCTTAGCATCCAATTTAAAATAGTTGTGATGATATACTAAGTGGCAAAAATGTTCCAGATGACAGAAAACAAAGCTTACAGTTGTACAGTGGTAGGAGCTGGAGTTCTAGTTGCAGTATTAGTAGGGCTAGACTGAGAAACACAATTGAGTCAGTCACAAGCCATTGGAAGCTACCTGCGGCCAAATCAACAAAGAAAGCGAAAGTGTCAGAGCAATTAATCAGACACTGGTGCCAATGTATTGGGCTTCCCTCATAGAATTCCTTATATAACTGCTGCAATGTTGATTATGCCACCACCGAAGTAGACAGCGCCCTCATGTGGACAAATTTCAAAACATTCCTTATTTGCACCATCCTATCTTGCTCTGCAATTCACACAGCAAGTTTGCTGTGCACACATTGCAACTGCAGGCAAACCCACCCTCAACTCAGAGACCAGCCAGCTGAGAGCCAGCCAACACCGAGGAGTCTTTGTCAGCAGAAATTCTGAACCAAAATCGTGCACACACAGCGCAATGACCAGGAGTGAGTGGCAGGTTTTATCATCTAAGTTTTAAACATTTAATATGCCTTCCAGAAAGGCAACTGGTTCAGGGACCTTCAAAGGAAAACAGAGAGAACAATGACTACAGTGAAACAGGGAACGTTTTTTTTCTACCATGAAAACAAGCACAAAGAACTTTTAAGTGTATTTTCAACAAGACTGTAATTATATCCAAGTTACCTCTATTCTTAGTGATTGAGAATGACTAACACTCTTTCAGCTACAAGTAACAGAAAGATTGCAAAATAAAAGGTAATTCTAAATAAAATAAAATACTGTGCCATGTTCAGTACATAAAATGAGTTACTTAGTTTGAACATAAAAAGGGAGGTAGTTCATTAATGAGTTGAGCCTATTTCTGTCCCTACAAAATAAATATTTAGTAAATATTTAAAAGTTATCTACTTGAAATGGCAATATATCATTAGCCTGTGCAAGGTAGTCTCATGTTCCAGGCAAAATCTGTACAATTCCTGACTAAACACGTTCAAACCTCTGAACTAGAATAGCAGCTAGGGCTGAAAATCATATATATATATATGACATACATACATATATATATATATACATATATATATATGCACACATACATATACACATACATAGATATATATAAAGATATATATATGAGGGGAGACCCACAAAAGCCAGAATTTATTTATAAAAAATTGTGTACTTAGTCTTACATGTTTAAACTTCAGTCATCTTCAGAGTACTCTCCATTTGATATAATACACCTATCGGGTCACTTTTTCTACTGCTCAGAACAGTTTTTGAACTTGTCAATTTTGATGCCTTTTAGTGCTTCTGGCATTTTTCGTTTCACCTCTTCCACATTGGCAAAATGTTTTCCTTTGAGGACTTTTTTCATCCAGGGGAAACAAAAAAAAATCACTCAGGGTGAGATCAGGTAAATAGGGAGGGTGGGGCCTGGGAGTCATGCAGTTTTGGGTCAAAAACTGCTGAACGCTCAGCTCAGTGTGGGCAGGTGCACTCGTAAATCACCCATCATGGCATCGGCAAATGCTGAAAGAATCTCCAAAAAAATTCACTGAAGCTGAACACAGCCTCTCACAACAATGCTAACTGGTACACTGATGTCAATGGGTTCCTAGAACACTTATGTAGTGGGAAAAGTCTGTAATACAATAAATAATTAATTAATAAATAATTCCATTTTTTGTGGGGATACCCCCCTCATATATATTTATATCTCTATATATTTAAAATCAATAAAAAACTAAGTCCCTGTCTTGTACTCAGTATCTATCAATAGTTCAGAGATCGTGTGGCTGCTCTAGTCACAAATTCAATAAAACATCCTCTTGCCTGCATGGGAAATATTTTTTAGACTTGTCATTCAAATTTACAAGCCTGGAAGCACCTGGATACCTAAATGATAAAGATGTAAGCAAATTGTATCCTGGGATATGAAATAGCTTCAAAGTGGATATACAAAGGCAGAAAGAAAAGTGGTCTAGGAGTTATTCTTGCCAATGAGAGTTCATTGGTAGAACAATTATAAAAAACAAAACAAAATAACAACAAGGACAGCAAAACAAAAGAAAAAACAAAAAAAAGGTAAATATAATCTGTACACCAGAATTAATACAAAGCTCTGCCATGCATAACAATGGGTCCTCCCAAACCCAAATCTGACAGAGGGACTTTCCCAATATTCAAGGGAACAATGAAAGGGACAGTATACTGCAGTTATATATGTTGATTAAAATGAAATAAGTCTAGGTAATATCTAGTTGCTCAACTATTAGAAGTTGATTTTTCTCTAGCCCCCCAAAAAAGAACATTAGCCAGAAGATTAAAAAGGAAGATGATTTATTCCTGAAGAAGATTTACTATATTTAGTTTTTTTAAAATGCTAAACGTCTCAGGAAATCAGTACAGATGCTCCTCAACTTACCATGGGGTTACCTCCAGATAAACTCATCCTATGTTGAAAATAACAAATGTTGAAAGTGCTGATATTTTCAACATAGGATGGGCTTATCTAGACATATTGTTTCCACACCACCATAGAGTCAAAAAATTGTAAGGCAATCCATTGTAAACTAGGGACCATCGGTGTTATTTTTGCTTTGTACAGAAGATAATTCTTAGATTTACTCGGATAGTTGCCACATTTTATTGCTCTTAATTCCCTCCTACATTTCTGTGTTTCTCTCTGGAATCATTTTCCTTCTTCTTGAGGAAGTATTTAGTATTTTAGAATTTCTTTAGTGTTTCTTGTAGTCTTGGTCACCCAGTGAAGAACTCTCAAAATCTTTGCCTACAAATCTTTATTTATTTCACCTTTACTTTTGAAAAAGCTTTTCACTAAGTAAAGAATTCTAGGCTGGCGGTTGCTTTCTTTTCATATTTTAAAGATCGTAATTCATTGTCTGACTTCTATTGACTCTCTTGAGAAGTCAGTCATTAGTTTCGTTGTTGGTATTATGAAGGTTAATACATCTTTTTGTCTCAAGTGGTTCTGTTTTTTATCTTTCTCCCCTTGTCTTTGGTATGAAACCAGGAAATTAGGTGTGGTTTATTTTGTTTGTTTCTTATTTCTAATTTATACCTGCTTTGGTTGGTTCACAGCTGTTTAAGAAACTTTAGTTTGATTGTTATCATCAGTTTTGAAACATTCTCAGCCATTTTGTCTTCACATATTGCTTCTGCCCCATTCACCCTTTCTTCTTCTGTTACTTAATTAAATATATAGGACATCATCATTGTGTCAGTGTCTTTTATGATCTTTTTGTATTTCCCATTCTTTTACTCTCTGTGTTTCAGTTTTTCTTAACATGCAACTCATATATCTTTTCTTCAGATGTGACAATCCGCTGTTAAACACATCTATTGAGTTTTTAAGTTATACTTTCAGTTCCACAATTTTTCTTTACAGATTCCAGGTCTCTGGTTAAATTGACCATCTCACCTTCTATTATCTTTAAACATAATGATTACCATAAATTTAAAGTCTTGACTTTTCTTTTGTAGTAGTCTGTATCAGCCATGAGACTCATTCTATTGTCTTCTTCTCTTAGACATATTTCTTGGTATGCCTGGTAATTTTTTATGAATACTAGTCATTGTGCACAAAAATTTGAGGGGTTCTCGGAGATGGTACCTCCCTCCAGAGACCAATCACCAGAATGCTGGCAGATTATCTGAACAAAACTGACCTGAGGCGTGTTTCAGATAATGTATGGCTTAGACTCTATCTCCTAGTATTTAAAATCACCATCCTTCTTCCCAGGGATTTTTTTTTTTTTTCTTTACTGAGAGCACAGGATATTTACTAGGGTCTCTCCTTTTAGGATTTTTCTTACTCTAATTTTTGTCTCACCAGCAAAAAGGGAGACAGCTGAAATCTTTATTTGAATTCTGTTTTCTGCTTAGATTTGGGTTTCTTGATCTTTGTAGTTTACAATTCAAGAAATACCTGGAAAGGAAACAACATTTCTCCATTCCCAAGGTACTTCCTTGTACTTCATTTATTTCCAGAATTTTGGACCTGAAGCCTGGCTTTCCTCACAGGTCTCCACTTCTGTTTTTGTTTCCTAAGGTCCATGGGATTGCTGAAAGCTCTGTAAGCTTTGTTTGTCTTTAGCTTTTGTCCTCAGCTTCTTCTTTTTTTTTTTTTTTTGAGTTGGAGTCTCACTCTGTCACCCAGACTGGAGTGCAGTGGCCACTCCCAGTCACCGCAACCTCGACCTGCTGGGCTCTGGCGATCCCTTCCACCTCAACCTTCCGAGTAGCCAGAATTACAGGCATGTGCTACCACGCCCGGCTGATTTTTTGATTTATTGTAGAGATGAGGTCTCGCTGCCCAGGCGGGTCTCGAACCCGCGGGTTCAGGCAATCCACTCACCTCAGCCTCCCAAAGGTGCGGGATTTTCCTCAGCTTCTTAAGAATTGGCAAACCAAGCTTAAGTCAAGAATTGTCACATGCCCCAAGGGTAAAGCAACATGCAGAATGGTGGACTCTCTTCAGTGAGCTTTTCATCTCTGAAGATCTTGCAGCAAGTACAGGCCTCTAAGAAGCTCCACAAACCTTGAGATAGGTTGAGTTTGAATGTATGTATGTGTACATTGTATTCATTTTCTGATTACTCTCAATGGGAGTGTTGGTCTACTATAAGTTCCTTCATCACAGCCAAAAGCTCAAGTCTTAAATTACTTGTGGAAGTTACTTATAACATAAATCAGAAAAAAAGAGAGAAAATTGATGGCATCCCAAAAAGTATGCAAAGGAAAGACAGGTTTATGGTAAGTTTCCAGCCAAATGTCCTAGTCACTAGTAATGACTATAATTTTTGATGCTGTCAAATAAGTTACTTGATTGATAAGGTGATTCCACTATCTAGTTGAATATTTCTGAATTTGTGAGTTAGATATTCATTTGCCTAAATACATGACCTTGACATGAAAATCTCTTGACCTCCCTCTTTAATGACTTTAGCAGTTTATCCACATGCCATATGCTAATAATTTAAACTTCTTGGTCAAGCCATATCATAATAAAGTCAAAAGGAAACTCTACCTGCTCTTTTGACTTTTTTGTTTGTTTGTTTTTTGAGTCAGAGTCACACTCTGTTGCCCAGACTGGAGTGCCGTGGCACACTCACAGCCACCCCAGCATCGACCTGCTGGGCTCAGGTGATCCTTCTGCCTCAGCCTTCTAAGTAGCTGAGACTATAGGTGTGTACTACCACGCCCAGCTAATTTTTTTGTTGTTGATATATTCTAGAGACAAGGTCTCACCAAGTTGCCCAGGCTGGTCTTGAACCCGTGGGCTTAGGCAATCCTCTCGCCTTGGCCTCCCAAAGTGCTGGGATTACAAGCTTGAGCCGCTGCACCCAGCCTGTCCTCTTGACTTTTAACATTTCATTCATGCAAGAAGAAATTGCCTGCCCACTCTGAGTGACATGCCATGGTGGTGCTTATTTATTTGTTTTATGAAAGTAGCTTTTATTTTCAAAGACTCATGAATAGAGGGGCTATATTTAAAAATTAAAAAGACTAGATTGCTTCTACTTTCATTTTGCAATACTGCATTCCATGTTTTAAAAGCAAATTTACCTAAGGAATAGATTACTTAGGTGACTCAAGGCATAAAATAACCTAGTCAATGGATTGATTAACAGATGTAAACATGGACATGAAATGTATTCACGAAAATATGATATTCCCTGTAAGTCTTCTCACTGCTGAAGAACCTGTGTCCTACTAAGCAATCAAGAGTCTCTCACTTTTCCTGTAGGCCAGCTTTTGCTGGCAGTCGTATTTCACTTAAATATATTCATATTTTTTTAATACTATAACTTGTTAGATTTTCCTATAATTTTTATTTAATGTTTATAAAAGTAGACCAATCCTATCTAAGTAGGTCTTAATAGAAGATATAAATCATCTCTTGGTCTTTTAAGCTTGGTTAAAACGTTTCCCCTTTGCCCTCTTTAGTGAAAACCATTATTTACTTTGTCTGGTAATGGACTAATAGTCTTTACTCAAATGCTTTCCTCCTCCCACACAAAAAATGTGCTACTCTTTCAGCTTCATTTTTCAACAAAGAGAGTGTTTCTCTACCACTTTCCCTTATGCCCACCAGGTATGTTCATAACATTTCTAAATTTGTTAAATTTTGATCTTAATTTCTGACTAAGCATGAAACACTAACTCAAAAATGTTCATTGAGCTAAACTTTTAGCTGGTCCACAACTGAGTTGTTATCTTTTTATTCTTGTTTTGTACCATTGTCAATTAATGTTTTTTACACACTAATTTTAAGTTTCATTTCCAGCAGTGGGTTAGAATGGATAAAATTTTATCAAACCATCCCTTTTATAAGATTGTAGAACTGTGAGAGAAAAAATATATAGTAAATATCCTTATAAATGCATAGGTAAGATCATATGAATGTAATAAAAAAACTCCAGAAGCCTAAAATAAAGAGGTAACTATAAAACAACATAAGCAGTGAGCTGATGTTGCAGATATCTTTGGGAGTCTCATTAAGCATAACAATGAGTTGAGTTATTTTTAAGCCCATGTCAGAGCAAGAAATAAGGCAAAGCATCCACTCAAGGCAGAGAGTTAGAAAAGAGATGCTAAATAAAGCTGAAATGCCTTCCCTCCCCTGTTATGGACTGAATTGCATCCCCCAAATTTATATGTTGAACTCCTAATCCCTAGTATCTCAGAATATGACTGTATTTGAATATAGGGCCAGTAAACAGGTGGTAAAATTAAAATGAGGTTATTAGGGTGAGCCTTAATCCAACCTGATTCCAGTTCTTAGAAGAAGAAGACATTTGGACACACAAAGAGGGACTTGTGCACATAAAGAAAAGACCATGTGAAAACATAGGGAGAAAGTGGCCATGTTAAAGCCAAGGAGAGTGACCTCAGAAGAAATCAAGCCTGCCAACACCTTGGTCTTGAACTTCCAGACTCTGGGACTGAGAGAAAATAAACATCTGTTTTTTGAGCCAATCAGTTTGTGATATTTTGTTATGGCAACCCTAGCAAACGAATACACCTTCCTAAGAATCTACATCCTCAATAAAAAGAAGTATGAGAAAAAAATCCAACCTCCATTGATGGGAAATAACATGGAACTTTGCCTATCTCAGGCAAGGGTTGAGGAGAAAGTCTCCCTTAAGACTGTAACTGCAGTGCTGTACCTCATGCCACTGGGACTCAAATTTAAACTATCTACCATACCAATAAATTGACATAAAAACTTCTTATTGCAATTTAAGACAGAGTGTTCATCAAAGTTCTCACTGAATGACATTTAAATAATGACTTGAAAGAGGTAAGGAATAAAGTCATGTTAATATCCGGGAAAGAATGTTAAAGGTAGAGAGAACCAAGAACTTAATCCCCAGAGTGGCCTGCAGTGACTCATGCTGGGCTATCTCAGACCCCTAAATGTGTGTGTCCCTCCCATTCCACTGCTCATTGCTCCACATTGGCCCACTGGATGTATAACAAGTTACTGATCCATTTCACAGCAACACTGGAGAACCAAACAAAACACAGGTCAGTGACACCAGGACCCAAATCAAAGCAGACCTGGAAAATCCGGCCTCAGATTTGAACTGAGAACTGCCAATGCAAGACTGCTCAGCAGAGCCATGTTTTTGAATAGCAAGACCCACGTGAGCACTTTTGCCAAGCAAGACGTTATATTCAAAGACATAAAGCACAGAATGAAGTGTTCTAACATATGTCTTTTAGGAATTATAGAAGAAAAATAAAAAGGAAATGGAAGAAGAAAATATTTGAGTGGCTGAGAATTTTTCAAAATGGATTTAAATATAAAACCATAGATTCAAGATCAATATGTCTGAAACAGAATATTAGTAAATTCAAACCTAGATACATAGTTAAAACAACAGAATGGCAAAAACATAAAAAATCTTGCAATGATATTTTCAAATGGTCTTTTACTTTTCTTTAAAATTGCTGAATGATCCCTATTACTTAACAGATAAAAACCAAACACTCATCTCAAGGGTGCATGACTTTTCTCACACTAGACCAATCCTGTCTACTAAACCTGTTGTTCTATCATGTCCCATAAATACATCTACTAGGTTTATACCGTTTGCATGTCATATGTATTCTTTTTTTTTTTTTGAGTTGGAGTCTCACTCTGTCACCCAGACTGGAGTGCAGTGGCCGCTCCCAGCCATTGCAGCCTCGACCTGCTGGGCTCCGGCGATCCTTCCGCCTCAGCCTTCCGAGTAGCTGGAACTATAGGCGTGCACTATCACGCCTGGCTGATTTTTTATTTATTGTAGAGATGAGGTCTCGCCACCTGCCCAGGCGGGTCTCGAACCCACGTGTCATATATATTCTAAACTCCATCTTCTCGTTTGTCTTCTTCCCAAGTGAACTGCTGTCTGTCATCATCACTTAAAATCTTACCCATGGCCTACATTACAGGCTGGTCTCCACCTTGAGACCTTTCTTAATCATCCCAACCCACATCTGTGCCATGCACTATGCCACACAAGGCCTGTCATTGTTTCTATTTATGGATATTCATCTCCTTGCTCAATGGCATCATTGTCTCTTAAATGATAAGTAAAATGAAAGTGGTTTAAGGCTGTCATTCTGACTCTTAGATCTAACAGATTTGTAAGATTCAAGGTGATAAAGCATTTCCAACTCTTCTTTCAGCTGAAAATACGTTAAAAATCCAACAGCTACCTACTATCTATATTATAAGAGAAAGGAGATTTTAATAGTGGATATAATCTCGTTTAATACATTTTCCTCAATAATTAGTGCACTATATTGTTCTTATTTTCTTCCCTTTACTAAAAATAACAAAATCTTGATCAAATGACAGTTCTGGCTGCTTTCAGACCAGCATGTAGACATCACTGCTCTACCATTACTTTGACTTTCCCCCTTCCCGCCCTGTAACGGCAGTGCTGTACCTCATGCCATTTTGGGATTCAAATTTAAACTACCTGCCATACCAATAAATTGACATAAAAACTGATTACATTTTTAAACGTTTTACTTTTTACCTTGAAACAGGAGGGATACACACATTTAGGGGTCTGAGGATAGCCCAGCATGAGTCACCGCTGGCTCACCCTGGGGATTAAGTTCTTGGTTGTCTCTGTCTCTAACACTCTTTCCCAATATGAATGAATCAACATGATTTCATTCCTTACCTCTTTCAAGTCTTTATTTAAATGTCATTCAGTGAGAACTTTGATGAATACCAGAAGAGAGAAGATAAAACAAATACTTGATCATTAAGTAGTTAAATCAGAATTATCTTCATTTCCTCACATTTTCTTATTTTGATCACTCTGGTCAGGTCATTGAGAATTTTTTGAGATTACCAGTGTGAAAGTTTTCTGTGCCTCCTTGTAGCAGATGCAGTTTTTGTTGCAACTCTTCTATTTGTTTTTTAAGGTGTACTTCAAGACCTACTTCTGGCATTCCTTTATTGTCTCTTATGTTGACCTTTCCTTCTTTTCTCTTCTTTTCACTTCAAATTTATTTACTATTTTCTAGCATCTTCTTTTCTCTAAGTTGGCCTGATATTTATTTCTGTGCTTTTCTTATCTATACTTAGATGCTTACAAAACTTTAATAACTTATTTTTTCCCATAGTTCTCATCTACAAAAGTAATTTTCCCTTGTGCACTTAGAATTATTTTGCAAAGATAATTTTTCTATTCTTAAAGCAGTACAAATTAATGGCAAATACTTTAAACATGCCTTTTATTTTATTTCATTTCATTTTATTTATTTTTGTGTCAGAGTCTCACTCCGTCACCTTGACTGGAGTGTAGTGGCATGATCATGACTCACCCACCTTGACCTCCTGGGCTCAGGTGATCCTTCTGCCTCAACCTCTCAAGCAGCTGGGATGACGGATGTGTGCCACTATCCCCAGTTAATATTTTTGAATTTTTATAGAGCCAAGATCTCACTGTGTTGCTCAGGTTAGTCTCAAACTCCTAACATCAAGTGATCTTCCTTCCTTGGGCTCCCAAAGTCCTGGGATTATAAGCATGAGCCACCACACCCAGCCTAAATGTGTGTGTGTGTGTGTATGTGTGTGTTTTCATTGAAAAAAAATCTTATTCTCAAAGGTAACTATTGTTAACATTTTGTTGTATTTCTTTACAGTATTTTTTTGGCTGTGAGCACCCCTACCCAGTCAATAAAAAATTTCTATCATCTATCTATCTATCTAGTATAATTAACAAAAGAATATTCAGAGGTTCTAGATGGAAAATAATATAAAGGGATAATTTATTTAATTATAGTATCTGCCACTTTGGATGTTACCACCATGAGAAAATAATACAATATATCAAATTACTTAAAATAAAATTTTTTAAAAAGCTTGAAAGATGGAGTCTTGCTATGTTACCCAGGCTGGTCTAAAACTTCTGGGCTCAAGTGGTCCTCCCATCTTGGCCTCCCAAAATGCTGGGAATACAGGCATGTGTCACCGTACCTAACCACATTATATGAATATGAAAGATAAAGAAAATCATGACCTAAGTTTCTTAGCAATCAAAATGGCCATTACCATGATCTATACAACTCTGCTTTTGAGGATAGAGGAAAAAAAATACATTTGGCTTAATAAGTCTTCTGGCAGTATCCTTCCCATGAAAATAGTTTAGCTATTGCTATTAAGTGCTGTACCATGGTATCACCAAATACCGATTTCAGGGTTTTTAGTATAGTTGACAGAACATTTCCCTGCCTGCTTCTTAGAAAATCCTCTGTAGTCTAGAACCCTGCCGTTGGGTGCCACCACGAACTCACTCATCCATTAGATTTCAACTGCCTCCCTACCATTTGTATATCTTTTTTTTTTTTTTTGAGTTGGAGTCTCACTCTGTCGCCCAGACTGGAGTGCAGTTGCCACTCCCGGCCACCACAGCCTCGTCTGCTGGGCTCCGTGATCCTTCTGCCTCAGCCTTCGAGTAGCCGGAATTACAGGAATGCGCTACCACGCCCGGCTGATTTTTTGATTTATTGTAGAGATGAGGTCTCGCTGCCCAGGTGGGTCTTGAACCCGCAGGCTCAGGCAATCCACTCATCTCAGCCTCCCAAAGGCGCAGGATTACAGGCTGAGCCACCGAGCCTGGCTACCACATGTGTATCTTATTGGCCACCATAGATAGGATCAGTTGTCAGAATCAGAGCTCAAACCTGGCCAATACATAAAGTAACTTTTCCTGTTTTTGATTTTCAATTTTTCCTGGAAATTGGCCTCAGAAAATGAGTCACATCACTGTGCAGTCCAAGTAGTCATTTGGACTGAGGGGTGGAGGCCTTTCTTAGAGTTGCCATAGTGGACCACATAAAAAGAGAAGCAAAGGCAAAGATCATACAGCTTCAAAAAGAGAAAGATCTTTATTTTTCTAGATCTGATGACTCTCTGATACCCAGGCTCAATCTGCACAAAGTTCACCTTTTCTTTCTGTCTTGGATTTCTACGCTTTGAGCAACACTCTCTTTCTTTTTCTGCTGAGCTATTTTAAGTGTGGTTTTGTTCCTTGTGAGTAGTGACTGAGTACAAAGTAGGAAAAAAGATAAGAGATTTTATGCGAATTGTAGAAAGATAAATGGAGATTCAACAAAAATGAAATAGAATTAAAGAGAAGGAAACCTTCCCCACACAAACAAGCTTTATCCTGAACTGCAAAGTTCAATGAGGAAATACTGCAAGTATTTTTGTTTTTGTTTATATTATCATTATTATTTTTTTTTTAAAGCAAGTAGGTAGTTTGGACACAAACTTTAAAAGTCGGTCTCTTTGCTGTGGGCAGTACCTTAAAGCCCAGTTCAACTTTTAACCTTGCTGGGCTCCCAGAAATTTGGGAAGAGTCTAAACATAAAATCTAAGGTTTTCTCTTTACAGTTTTCTTCTTTTCTGGTACTCCCCACCCCCAATTTCCAGTGATTGCAGTTACCTGCTGATCCTTATCTTCTGGTTCCTCAAGCAAATAGAACTACAGCTTTTCCCTGAAAACTTTTTCCCTATAAGTAGAAACTGGGGTCTACTCCCATGTCAAAAGTTTTAAAAACAGGAATCTCATCAGGCTCTATTCCCTTCTTCCATCTCCACTTTAATTCCCACACCAATTTTTCATTAGATTGTCATCTCCTCTCCAGTTTCTACCTGCTTTTGTTCTCTCTGTAAGAGAGTTGTTTTATTTATGTTTTTTCAAGGGTTGATAGTTTTTATCAACTTTGGGAGAGCTGATCTGATAAGAGCTATTTGGCCCCACTGGAAGCAGAATTCCTGTGCAAGACTTTTCATAGTCTAACTCTTTCCGTCCTTAGTTTTGCTCTTTATTTTAACCTCTGTCAGATGAAGTATTTCATCAAGTAATCATTTTTATGGTGCATATATAAATAAATATTTTCTAAATTCGCCTATGCTTCCAAATTCCATTCTAATCCCTTCCCACACAAGAGCCAACTGCCATTGAATACTTCAGAGAAGTAATAAACCAGAAAATGGGACAGGAGAAATTCCTACTTGAATCTAACAAATCCATACGACACGAAGCAATAAATTCAAGCTATGAATCTGAAAAACAAAATTGACAAGTTTTGACAGACTATGGCCAAGGACAATCCATATACTCTTTGACTGTTCTAGATAGATCATCTTCCTATAAAGAATGAGGAAAAACATAGCAAAAAATAAAATCCAAAGTGAAATATTGATTAATCAAGGATGTAGCAGCAATAATAACAATACATAAACTGAATACCAAAAAATTTATAAAGGTATTGTTTTGCCAAGGTGTGGGCAGGGTGTAGAGATACCAAGAAAAGGTGGTGCAGATCTTCAGAGTTAGCAAGCACAGGAAGTCACTTCTGCCCCAACCCTGCCAGGGCAAGAGCAGGAAACAGCTCTTAGAAACCAGAGTAAGTAGCTATAGGGAGAGGGCCTTGCACAGGAGTTGTGAAGAATGGAAAAGAATGGATGCAGGGAAATAAATATTCCAATCTCATTCTCCTCCCGCTCTCCAATCTCCTGCTGATGCTCCCATTGGCTGAACTCAACTGGAATTCAGAAGGCTCCCCAGCCTGTTGGTGTTGTCCATAGATGTCAGCCTTACAAGACTACCATATGAGGGCACAAAGGGTGAAGAAGGATCAAGAGTAGCTCTAGAGGGTCAAACAGAAAAAGACTCTAGTGTAAAACCTATGAAAAAGTTACCATAGATGGAAAGGAAGAAAATTTCATGCTAAAACAAAAAGAAACTATGGTCTTTTGAAAAATACTATATAAATTAGAAGAGTACATTAAAATATGTTTGACATTCTCAGTAGGATATTAAAAGAACCAATCTCTATGCAACAGAAATAGAATATAAAAAAAGAACAAGATTTAGAGGTAGGTAGCACTAGGTAAAATAATGATTTTTTAAAAAATTAAAGATATAGGAGCAAAAGCAGTAACCAGAAAAAGTGATATGTTAAAAAAATCAAATAAGTTATAATTAATATGAAAAATTAGCTGATGTGGAAAACATAAAATGTACGTATTAAATTCTATGGACTTCAAACATATGTTTATATCAACATTATATTGATAAAATACAACAGGCAAAATTTAAATTCAAGACCAAGTTTAAATGTAAAAAGGAGACATTCCTAATGCCAGAAAATAAGAGAGAACTTAAGTAATATTGAGTGAGTAGGAAAACAAGCACCCTATGATGCTTCTGAATTTTATATATGTATATAGAATTTCTTCTTTTTTTTTAGTTGGCTTCTCTCTGGTACCCAGATTGGAGTGTAGTAGTACCATCAAGGCTCACTGCAGTCTTGAATTCCTGGGCTCAAGCAATTCTCCCTCCTCAGTCTCTAGGACTATAGGTGACCACCACCACACTCAGTTAACTTTTTGATTTTTTTTTTGTAGATATGGAGTCTCGTTATATCACTCAGTCTGGTCTCGACCTCCTGGCCTCAAGTGATCCTCCCATCTCAGTCTCTCAAGCACGAGTCACTGTGCCTGGATAAATGACTGGATTTTTGACAATGCCATTGAGATGTTTGTCATGGCCATAGGCCTGGTGTATGAAAGATGTAACGAGCTTCCCTACACAAAGAGACGAATCTGTAGAAGATACTCTGTCCATTCCAAAAGACTAAAGAGACTGTCTACTTACCTTGGGTAAAAGGGCGTCCAGTCTCCATGGGTCACTGGAACATTATTGTAACTTGAGAGAAACAGAAAACACAAATTTGTAGATGTTATGTCTGAATTTGCACATTTCCCCAGAGGGGAATCACAGAGCCAAGACATTTACCTAAAAGCTGGAAGGACATCCTCACAACTTGAGTCACTCAGTCTTCCATAGAAAATAACTCCTACTGATAATGAACTCACAGTACAAATTTCAGCATTCAGAAAGAAAATACACATCCCAAGCTGGTTTTGAAAGCTGTAAAAAAAATGGGCAAATTCATGTCTCATCAATACTTTTAGACAAATCTAATACAGGTAGCAAAATACTCAGATAAAAATAATATAACCAAAATTTAAGAATAAGCATAATGTGGGAAAAAGAAGAGCCAGGTATGAAGAAGAAAATAGAAATTCTAGAATTAAGTAATACAGTTCATTAACATTAAAAACACAAAACTTTTAGCTGTTATATTGAACTAGCTAAAGAGAAAATTGATAAATATAAAGAAATTACTGAGAATGCAGCATAGTCAGCTAATGTGAATAAATAATTTTGAAAGTTGAGACACAAAGAATGAGACATTTTGACTTATTTCTAATACTGTTGAAGGAGAGATTCCAGAACATGGAGGAAAAACAATACTTGAAGAGAATTTTGGAGAATTTTTCAGAGTTGAAAGCATGAATACTCAAATTAAAAACACTTGTCAATTTCATATACAAGAGATTTAGATAAGAGAAAAGGGGGAAAAACACTTGTCAAATCTTGAGTAGGATAATTTTAAAACAAATGCACATATAGACTAGACATATCACAAAGAAACTACAGAACATCAAAGATGATGGGAATATATTAGAAACTTAACAGACTACAGTTCACTTCCAAGTAATGATCACCAGACTGTCAGCAGACTTCTTATGAGCAATAAAACATGCCAAACCAAATGGAATAATATCTTCTAATTGCTGAAGACAAGTAATGTCATCCTTCTATTTCAAATTCAATTTCCATTTGAAAGTAAAAATAAAATCAACATATTTTTAGATACACACACCCAGTAATAGACTTTATACTTACAAAAAGCACTATTTCAGAAGAAAGTACTTTACCAGAAAGAAAATTGAATCTACAATGGAGTTTAGAAATAGTGTTTTAAGGCCCTCATCTTCACTGGGCAGGACATATGATGAATCTTAACATTAAGTTTTGTCACGACATATGTGCATGTAATAATTTTACTAGGTAATCTTTAAGGTAGTGGTTCTCAACTTGGGGTGACTTTCCTCTTATGGGGAAAAATTGTCCTTATTTGACAATGTCTGTAGACATTTTTGGTTGACACAATTGGAAGGGAGGAGTGTGCTACTATCATTTAGTGAGTAGAGGTCAAGAATCCTGATACGATTCCTACAGAGCACAACACAGCCCCCACCATCAGAGGATTATCTAGCCCCAAATGTTATTTGTGCTGTTAATGTGAAAACCTGAAAACAAAAAATCAGAGAAAGTGTAACTTTAAAACCAATGGGAGAAAAAAGGAAATAAGTATGTTATTCAGAGAAAGCACGAGTCCAAAGTAGTAAAGAACTTAGGTAATAAAGATTAAGATGATAGAAATGAAATCAGTATCCATATAAACTAAATAAACTTGTTTCAAAGGCAGAAAAATAAAAAGAAATTAAATTTAGGTATTTACTAGGATATATTTAGGACTTCATGGTAGAAGAAGTTTTAAAATGAAGAAATGGAAAACAATACTAAACAAGAGAAGGGCAACATAAGCACACAGTATCATTAACTCAAATATAATGACAAGTTAAAAGCATAATAATTGTCTATAAGCATAAACCTTACTTAATGATATCATTTTGAATATACATGTGCCTAACAATATGACCCAATGTATAAAGAAAAAAGTTGTTCAATTTCCAAGTAGAAATAGACAAATCGACAATCACAGCCAGAATTGACAAGAACTGGTAAATTTAGCAAGAACTGATAAATGTAGCAAACTGATCAGTGTAGACATGTAGAATATGCTTTAAAAACTTAATCATATGTAAATGGAAAGTAATGAAAATCAGAGTGTCTGCTAGCTCTGCCAACATGACAATAATATTAAACTTTTTATAAGCATAGATGGCTCTGGGCGAGGTAGAAAAATACCTGTATGCTTCTGCTTTACAACGAATAATGTTTTCCATTTCTGACTGAGCATAAAACACTGTCTACAGACAAACATAAACTTATGGTTTGTTTTTGTTGCTATTGTTGTTTTTACTTCAAAACCAGTAGTTTTTCCACTCTAGTACGTGGGTGGAAGAAAGGCAAACAAATTAATCAATACTTTAAAGGCCTCACTAGGAGTTCTATGTTTCTGTGGAACAAATAATAAATCTCAGCACAGTTTTCTAAGACTGAACAGTGAATGTAAAATAATGCTGTAGTCTGTACAATTACACCTCTAGTCTCTCTTTAGATCTTCTCAAAAACTATATTTCTTTCCTGCTTACATATAAAGTTAGTTAAAGAAATGTTGCGGAAAAGGGAATTATCACTTAAGAACATTGTAAAAAGTTGATCATAGGGAACTTTTTCTGGAATCTCAAGTAGCCACCATTCAATTGTTTTTCTGGATGAACTAGAAAGCTCCAGAAGTCATTTTCATGTTTTTCCCAAGTTTACATATTCCCATATAATGAGAATAAAAATGTTATGCCAAAGTTTTGCCGGGGTTAAGTAGAAATTTCACATCATTTATATATGGATGTAAGGCTGTTTGCTGATATGCCTATAAACATTGCACAGCATGTTAGCATTTACCCAAGCACCACAGTAAGCTATTAAAAACTCATGAAATAAAGCTGTTGAACTATAAATTTCCATGTGAAGTCATCAAAGTATACTACATTTGAAATGCAATATGTACAAAACTTTAATACAAGAAAAAATTCTGAAAAATGTTGTTCCTCAAATGATATATTTATATTATCAAAACTCAATGACATTGGAATCCATGGATGTTTGAAGAGGGATATAGCACTAAATACACTAAAACCTGATAAAAAAAAAATATGTAATATTCTTTCTTTATAATTTGTGTGATTGTTTAAAGCATCAGTATTATATTCTAACTTGGGGGACAAAAGAGTATTGAGTATTTTTGCCAGTGTTATTTACTGATATATCAACAACACTTCCTCCAATGCAATCACAGTATTTAAATGCTGTTTGTTATGATTCAAGAGGGGAGACAAAAGGCTTCTGACAGCAAAGACATGTTAGAATTTTTGTGGTTGTATGGAACTGAATAAGAAATTATTTGATCTGTACTCAAAATTATAGCTTTCCAAATTAAAGAAAAAAAACTACACAGAGAATTAAGGAAGGAAATGCTAAGAAACTTTATAAAAATAATGTCTTAGACAATCCCTTCCCAAGTGATGTGGTGTTTTAAAAATATTAGCACAAAGTTCATATAATTTCATTATCATTGGCTTACCTTAGTTATGCTAAAAGAATCTTTGGAAATTTTTTTATGTTACCAAATATATGCATATAATATACTACATGATCTGCTATTAAAATTATGTCATACTCTATTTAAATTTCTTCAATAAATGTAAGTCATATTTTATTTTATTTCTGTACATTAACATTCTCCAAGAATAATACTTTGATGAATGCCTCAAAAATAAAATATTCAAAAACTCAACTTGTTCCTTCATCAACTTAGTGTTTCCTCTGTATATCCTAAAATTGAAAATTGACTACATTTTTATTAACTTCTTTCTCTTATTTAATGACTATTGTTCAGAGAAAAAGAAGTCTGCACTATAAATACTTTAACACAACAGAATAAGCCGGGCTCGGTGGCTCAGCCTGTAATCCCGTGCTTTGGGAGGCTGAGATGAGTTGATTGCCTGAGCCCGCGGGTTTAAGACCTGCCTGGGCAACTTGGCAAGACCTTATCTCTACAATAAATCAAAAAAAAAAATTAGCTGGGCGTGGTAGCATGTGCCTGTAGTTCCAGCTACTTGGAAGGCTGAGGCGGAAGGATCACCGGAGCCCAGCAGGTTGAGGCTGCAGTGGGTGGGAGCAAGCCACTGTACTCCAGTCTGGGTTACAGAGTGAGACTCCAACTCCAAAAAAAAAAAAAAAGATACAGAATATAAAGAGATGGAGTGTATGCAATATAAAGCATACAGTTGTGTTGAGGTTGCTGAGTGCCTAGTCAAGTACCTCTCTAACCCATGCCCAACTTGCCAAGTGCAAAGAAAATTCATGAATTGGTAAAACTGAATTCCTGTATGCCTTGGATTTCCTAATTCCTTGTGGATACTATGAATGCTGAATCTTCAAATATCAAAAATCTACTGTGAATATCTAAGTATGTGTAGGCGATAGGGCAACAAACATTTTTAAAATAAATGTTCAAGTAGTAAATACACTAGGCTTTTTTATATAAACAGAAAAAATAAAATAGTACATACATATAAATGTATATCTATATATTTATATATGCTACATATTCACATACAAGTATATATACATTTATTTATCTGATTTATTTATCTGATTTCCATTACTTCAAAATTTTTTATTTATTAGTTTTGTTTACTTGTTTTGTTTTGATTTTGAGTTGGAGTCGCCCTCTGTCATTCAGGTTAGAGTGCTGTGGTGTTTATGGCTTACCTCAGTCTTGATGTCCTGGGCTCAAGTGATCCTCCTGCCTCTATCTTTCAAGTTTACAACCAATTTTTTGATTTTTCATAGAGATGAGATCTCACTATGTTGTCCAGGCTGGTCTTAAACTCCTGGGCTCAAGCAATCCTCTCACCTTGGCATCATCACTGCATCATACTGATGTCCACTGATGAACAACCAAACTCTATTTAGCAATGAGTTTCAAAATTTCCTTCTTTTACTTCTATTAACAAGTAGGAAATAAACTGATTAGTTTTTGTTCTTTCTCTTATGCTAGTTAAGTCTTAAAAAAATTAATATTTCTAGTGCACCAGTAATGTGCTAAATGCTATAGATACACAGGTGTGTATCTATATATGTAAATTATATAATTGCTTAATTCTTATAAGAATATGGTACTATATTGTGTATTTTTATTTCCCTTTCCAAGGTGAAGAAACTGAAATCCTTGAGATAGGTAAGTTGGTCAAACCTCCAAAACTAACAAATGGCAGAGTTGGGATTCAAAACAGGTTTACCAGATTACAACATGTTCTTTTCACTATCAAGATGCATTTCTTAAGAGAAACAGTAGCATGAAAAGCAAGTGACAAATTGGCAGCAAATGAAAAGTCGCTCTGATGGAGCAAAAACATTCATTTAACAACAGCAACATAAAGTTCTAGGCAAGCCACAAAGTAATGATCTTTAGGCTTTGAAAAATTCAGTATTTGTGCATATGGAAAGTTTTATATGATTTTAAAGTAATGTTGATTTGTGGTTTTTCAGACTTGTGGGGAAATACACTTTAGTTTATTGTGGAATTGAAAAATACTTAAATAGGAAGCAGCTAGAATGTGTCTGGAGAATTAGGGAGCCGTAAGAATACAAAACAATAGTAAAAAGTGTGTCACCTCTAAGCTTCTTGGCAAAAAGTTTCTATGAACCAATTTAACACTCAGCTGTATATTGTTGTTTGTATTTTATTGTTTATTGCCTTGTATTCTTGCCTTCTCAGCCATACTTTAAGTTATTTGAGGACCAGATTTTAAATGTCTTTCTTGAATGCCAGACGTCAAATAAGGTGTTGTCACATTTCTCATCCTATTTGAGATTTTTATTATTTTTTGAGTTGGGGGTCTCATTGTGTCACCCAGGCTGGAGTGCAGTGGCATGATCACAGCCCATAGTAGCCATGACGTCCTGTGCTCAGATGATCCTTCTGCCTCAGTCTCCTGAGTAACTAGGATTATAGGTGCTTGCCATCATGCCCAGTTAATTTTTTTTTTTTTTTTTTTTTTTTAGAGATAAGGCCTCAGACTGTTGCCTGGATGGGTCTCAAACTCCTGGACTCAAGCAACTGTCACAAAGCCTCCCAAAGTGCTGAGATTACAGGCAAGAGCTACCATGCTACCATGCCTGGCTAATATTATTATTCTTGATTTCTCCAGGACACACAGTGTTAAACATACTAGAAAAATTGTCATGATCTGGTGATTTCTTTGAATGTATGTTTCTGATTGTAATGTAGTACCAGTTATTGATGTATTACATCTCAGTTGCAAATTCATTCTTTTAGCATGCTCTGAGATGACAGAATCAGGCCCTACCAGAAATCGTCTTTGCCAACCAGCAGGAGGCTCCTCCTTGTCAATAGAGGGCACTGAAGGGAGACTGGGGGAGAAGGGAGTTTTCACTTTTTAGTTCAGGCATGCCTGCCTCGTCAGACTCCAGCAGGGAGTGCATTTTCGCTACTGCTTGCCCCACACAGTTTCTCCTGTGCTGAGTTCCTACAGAATGCATCTTTCTCCAATATTTGGCTGCAGCACAATCCTTCTGGCTCTTGACTCAAGTAGCAGTGGTGCAGGGGTCCAGCCCCACAAGGGCCGTGAGATTTCCTGAAGGAGAGACGGATAGGCGAAGGACAAAAATCTTATACTCGGACACCTGCTTCCTGAACAGATGACAATTTAATGTTAGTTAACACAGAGCTTTTATACCATTCGTTAAGGGGCAAGACAAAGAAAATTCCTTCACGTACATATGCTTTAAAAGTTACCACCATCTAGCAGTCTAGAAGTGACAAACAAGCCAAGAACACTATCTACTTTTAGTTAATGAGTCTTATTCATAAGGCCAAAGATGATAGTTTTAGTTCAAAGTCCTGAATTACAGTCCTTGAACTGTCACCAGAAAGTTTCCAAGTGTAAAGTTCTTCATGTAGCAGTAGTTTTCCTTCTGGGGCTTTATGGCCTTCAGAGCTTTGTAATTGCCTTTCTTGTCCAGGTGTCTTCATTATTTTTCTCTTATCTTGCAGTGTTTATTTCTAAAGAAAATTCAAAAGAAGCTTTTAGTGATGTTTCCCAGGCCCCCAAGGTTGCTTTCTGTCTTAGCTAATTTATCATAAAAGTATCTAATTACTATATTATGAATTCAGTGAAAACCCACTCTATAAACGTTTACTTAAAATTTTAACTATAGGATTAAGTAAAAACCTTAATGATTAATCTTTATCCCAAGTCTGTGAAAACAGTGTTATAAATCACCTACATAACTCCTAGATAAGTGTTAGAACTTATAATGAATTCATAATGAACTTACTATAAACTTGTGCTTCTATAAAACCTTATGTCTAAACACTAAACTGCATAATTCTAAATCAAATAAGGAGTGAATATACTAATATCATTTTTTATTCAAGCAATATCTAGTAACTTATAACCAAGTGAAAGAAAGCATTCTGGATGTGCTTCAGAGTTTAACCCTTGCATATGTTAGAAAAGGCCAAGCGGCATAGTGGGAAATGGAAAAATGAGCCATGACATTCTCAGGTTAGCTGTGAGTACTTTGCATAAACATGCCATTTTCTTCTTCCACAACTGCACAGAATTCTTCAGCGGTACCAAACAGCAAAGGTGGAAGACAGAAGGGCCTCAGCTTCCCAGGCTTGCCCTGTGGCCTGGGGTCTTTGGCCCACCCAGACCCTGTCAATCAGGTGGACCTCCAAGGCCGGCTCCCAACACAGTGGCATAGCTGGGAGCCTCCGAGCATGCAGGCTGCTTGACCCCACCTGGGTCACTGTTCCCAGTCTTAGGTAGGCACATGCCCCGTACCCTGTAAGGCTGGGCATCTAGCAAGCTGGCCATCAGAATTTCAGCCCATACAGATGACCTAGAGCAGCCCTGGACAAGCCACACACAGAAGTGGGCTAAATGCTGCAGGAGTGGTCTCTTCAGTTCCCAGAGCACCCCATTCTATAGCTTTTCCTTCAGCACCTAGCAAGTTCTGAGGCTCCACAGCACCGTGTGGATTGCCTTCTTTAGCAAACCTAAGGGAGGACTAATGGCAAGTTCTACTAGTATAACACTGCAGTACCCTCTCTGCCATCCAGTAAGGCCCTTATTCCCTCTCCAAGGAAGGTTGGATCTCAGCTTGGGTCAGTCGGGCCTTTTATGGGGTGCTGTATCTCACCTTAAGGGTAATAACTGTTCCCTATATCTGATACCTCTGTGTCTTTTAGAAATCTCTTTGATTTCTCTAAAGAGGAATGAAGAGGACCCTGTATTTATGACCTCATGTAAACCATGTTATCTCCCAAAAGCCTTGCCTCCAAATACTGTCATATTGGGAGTTAGGGTTTTACCACATAGGTTCAAGGGGGAGAAACTAACATTCAGTCCACACCTGTTATGGCGATATTAGATATTGATCTATCCTTGTAATACCACCATTTTTATATGAAGTCATTTGAACATGTTGGAGCTAAGGGAACAAGTAAAGGTCACCTAGGTCATTGCCTGCCTTTCAAGTGCAATTGTCAAATAATTCAATAAAAAATTGAGAATGAAGGGTTGTTTCTCTAATATTAGAATTGTGGCAGTAATTCTAAATAAGTTGTCAGCCAATTACTCAGCTAGTAGTTAAAAATCTCAGTAGTCCTCTGCTATTTGTATTCTGACCATGAAAAAATCCTTAAATTTTCAAACCACCATTTATATGGTATATTATAGTCAAACTCAATCTTTATATCTGTAAAAATTTCTTCATTATATTTTAATATTCAAACTGATATTCTAATTATAGCAAATGATATTTTAAAAATCTAGTATTATCACTTAAAAAGAATGAAGAATTAATTTTCTAACAAAACTAGAAAGGAGATAAAATGATTAAATGAAGAAAAGAAAAATTTGCACTATATCTCAGATTCTCTAAAATGTGTTTCTGTGAACATGAAATGGATTAGTGATAAATGGTACTTGCCAATTCTATATTTATTTGCGTGTGTGTCTACACACACATTGGCAGAGTTATGTTTGGCATAGTTGTATACACACACATACACACACAAACATACACACACACACACATACACACACACACAAGTCTGCCAATTCTTTTCTCAGTTTTACTTCATAATAGCTATGTGAGTTTGGGCAGATTATTTAAACTTCTTCAGACTGCAGTTTTTTAATCAAAAAAGGAGCATAATAAGACAATTGCAAATTGTTGTGAGTATAGGTAATAGGTATGCATATATGGAAAGTCTCATAAAATGTGTCTCTTCTGTTCCCTTTCTGGGGCATCTAGTAAAAGATATTGTCCACCTGACCAACAAAAGGAAGACATGATATTCAAGAAATAAGAACTCCGACAAAGAAACGAAACAGACGGAATCACATGCCCTGTCTCCCGGTGATATCGAGAGGCGAGAGAGACTCAGTTTTTCTGCTGTGTTACAACGGGAGGATGGGGAGCTAGAGGAAGGAAGCAGCTAAAACAACAAATCTAATTACCTATTATGTTTGAAGATGTCAAGAGGGAATGAATAACTGACTGATGCATGGAAAAGTAAACAAAAATAATAGCTATCCACTTCAGAGATACTCAACATTGTATGACAAAAAGACATGAAATAAAAATATGCCTCATGGCTCAGCTGTGAAGACTATTTGCAGTCAGAATACCACCTCTTCAGTATTAAGCTAAATAAAATATACTGGGATGATGGAAGGAGTGCTGTGAGAGAGAGCAGCCCACACCTCCCAGGAACAGGAAGCTATAAGATAATACATAAAACTGAAAAAAATCAAGAAATGGAAACATAAGTATTTTTTTTGATAATTATGATAAATACCACAAGGAATTGTTACAAGTCAAATTATCCTGCAAGGTGTACAAGAACAACACTGTTGCAATTCCCAGCCTCATCCTTTCCTATCCTCAGTCTCTTCTTCCCAGAGGAAACAGTTTCCAATGACTGTGTTATCTGACATTTACCATTATATTTCTAAAAGTGAAGATTAAAATTTTCAAGACACAGGCCATACCTGTCACAAGGTCTAGTTCACGACAAGTATTTGTTCCTTGTTGCTTGTCATTGTTGTTAAATGAAGGAAGATCCCAAAGAGCTACCCAAGGAGCCCCTTGCACCCATAAGCAGCAATGCGGACTTTTTGCTGCTATGCTTCCCTGTAAATACACAGAGGTAATTAAAAGAAAGGGAAAGAGGAATGAGAGAGTTGAAGAGTCTGAATGTTCGTTCTATTTAAAAAGATCAGTAAATTAGAATTGTCCTTCTACAAGAGAATTACCTTGGGACCCTGCAGTATTCTATGTTAGAGGTAGACACTGTCACTTGTTAGTACTTACTATTTGGTCCAGCACTCTAGCTGAGAAAATGGGCATAAAATAATTTCATCAATATTGACAACATCACTATAAGGTAAATATACTATTTTTATCCTCACTTTACAGGTGAGGAAACTGAAACACAGAGAGGAAGTAATTTGTCTGAGAGTACACAATCAGTAACTGAAGAGTCTGATCTGGAACCCACACAGTCTAGTTCTGAGATCCTTGCTTTTTAACTATTCATTCATGAAATGAGGTCCATAGAGAATTATGCATGGGTCTATATCTCTTTCCTTCCTTCCTTCCTCCCTCCCCGTTTCACCCTCCTCCCCTTTTTTTGTTGAGCCTCACTCTGTCACCCAGGTTGGAGTGCAAAGGCACAATCACAGCTCATTGCAGCCTCAACCTCCTGGACTCAGGCAATCCTTCCACCTCAGCCTCCCGAGTAGCTGAGACCACAGGCATATGCCACTACACTCAACTAGTTTTTTTTATTTTTTTGTAGAGATGTATCTCATTATGCTATCCAGGCTGGTCTCAAACTCCTGGGCTCAAGCATTCCTCCAACCATGGCCTCCCAAAATGCTGGGATTACAGGTGTTATCCACTGCATCTGTCCTCTAAGTCTTTCTGATATTAGACACTGATGGGGGAACGTTTGGCAGGAGAGGATAGACTCTGTGTTGGGGTATATTTGTCTGTATGGGTGATGCTATCCAGTAAAGGGAGGCAGTTAGTGAAATGAGCTGATTGATACCAGATGTACATTTGAGGTTACTTTGTATCCATAACCTGCTGCAGATCCAAAGTTACATATGAATGGTATATACTGTATACCTTATGATATGACTCCTCCTATAAGCCCAAACACAGTCTCCCAAAATGGGGGCCTTCTGTGTGATGAAGGGGAGAGGAAATAACATCTGAGTCAGGGCTAGGAAGCGCACATCTTTTCTTTTCTCTTCTTTTCTTTTTTCTTTTTTGAGTCAGCATCTCACTCTGTTGCCCAGGCTGGAGTGCAGTGGCATGCTCATGGCCACCCAGCATTGACCTGCTGGGCTCAGGTGATCTTTCCACCTCAGCTTTCCAATTAACCAGAACTACAGGCACACGGTGCCACACCTAATTTTTTGACATATTATAGAGACAAGTTCTCACCAAGTTGCCCAGACTGGTCTTAAACCACTGGACTCAGGCAATTTTCTTGCCTCGGCCTCCCAAAGTGCTCTGATTACAGGCTTGAGCCACTGCACCTGGTCTACATATTTTCTATTCAAGTGGTGGACAGAGATTACAAAGGAGGAGAATGTTCTAGAGCAGCGGTCCTCCAAGTTTGTGGCCTTTTAGGAACCTGGCCACACAGCAGGAGGTAAGCAGTGGGCCAGCAAGTTAAGCTTCATCTATATTGTATTTATAGCCACTTCCTATCGCTCCCATTACTGCATGAGCTCTGCCTTCTGTCAGATCAGTGATGGCATTAGATTCTCATAGGAGCATGAGCCCTATTGTGAATTGCAGAATATGAGGGATCTATGTTGCATACTCCTTATGAGAATCTAATGACTGATGAGCTGAGGTGAAGCTGAGGCAGTGATGCTAGTGCTGGAGAGATGCTATTAGCAGTGAAGCTTGATTGCCCAGTCCATGAAAACATTTTCTTCCACGAAACTGATTCCTGGTGCCCCAAAAACTGGGGACCGCTGCTCTAGAGTCAGTCAGCAATGGCCATGTTGAATGCGGCCTGCTTGTAGAAAAGCTAGAGGAAGAGAACCCAAGATCCAAAGTGCTCTGGAGAAAAAAAAAAAAAGGCACTTCTCAACTCTCATGAGCTTGAATGATGTTTTAAAAAGAATGAAAAGATTCGTTATCGATAACCTCATTATTAGGGATCAGAGCAGGGCAGACTTATTGCAAATCTGTTCAAACTTTACAACATTATCAGCAAAGCTGTTTCAAAGCTTGAGTGCATCCCCAATCCCCACCGGAGGAGGCTAGAACAGGTTTCAAGGTTCCTGGAGAGTGACTGAGAACTCATCACAGATGTCCTCTAGAATATGAGCAAGCACGGTGAAGTGTTTCCTCACAGAGCAGTTTAGACTCCTGCTCCATCCCAGCTGTGCAGAGGTATTTGGATGCCAGTTGAGAGAAGAGGCAGAGCTCCCCAGAGACCCACAAAGTCAGTGTGCTCTGCTGTGGAGTCGTGCTTTCAAGAAGAGATGACTATTAACCCTTACCTGATGACCGCACTCATCTACTTCTTGCAAAACAAATTATGCATCACACAATAATGGCTTTTCCTAGTTGCTGGATTTGTTGCCATCTAGGGATGTTGATTCCATGGGATGCACAGGTGGGTCCTACTTTGGGAACTCTGAAGGTCAGTCACTTTTTCATTATAAAGGTTGGTCTGGCAGGGATGGGTCTTGGAAACCGATGTGACACAATGTTAGAGGAAAGGAGGCTCTGCATCTGTTGCACATATCTCTCCAATTACATTCTTCCAAAGAAAAAGATTCCTTCACTTTTTGAAATGGTTTCTTGTTTTTGTTTTTGTCTTGTTTTGTTTTTTTGAGTTAGAGTCTCACTCTGACTCCCAGACTGGAGTGAAGTGGCATGCTCACAGCCACTGCAGCCTCAACCCACTGGGTTCAGGTGATCTTCTGCCTCAACCTGCCAAGTAGTTGGAACTACAGGTGCAGGCTACCGGCCACTGCACTCCAGTCTGGGTGACAGAGTAAGGCTCCAGCTCAAAAAAAAAAAGGGATACTAGGGGCCGGGTATAATGGCAGATGACACCTACCATCCCAGCACTTTTGGAGGCTGAGACAGGAGGAATACTTGAGCCAAGGAGTTCCAGACCAGCCTAGGCAGGATAGCAAGACCTCGTCTCTACAAAGAATCAGAAACTAAGCCAGACATGGTGGTACATGCCTGTAGTTCCAGCTATTCGGGAGGCTGAGGTGGCAGGACTGCCTGAGTCCAAGAGGTCAAGGGTATAGTAAGCCATGATCATGCCACTGCACTCCAGCCTGGGTGATAGAGACCCCCAACTCAAAAAGATTAAATAAATAAATAAATAAAATAAAGGAAAACTGGGGAATTTAAAACTGACTGTGACTTCCTGAATCCATTTCAAGCCATAATAACAATGGGGCAAGAGATTAGAACACCTTCTGTAAGCATGGAATTCTAAGGATCTTACTCTCACGTGTAGATGGGATCAAAGGAACAACTACATGCTTTGGCATCTTAGTATGACTGTTTTTAAGCCATGAGATATTTAAAAAATTCTATCACTATGGTGCACAACACAGTTATTGGCTGCTTGAATAATTAAGAGGGTGTTTTTCCTGAAAGTCCTCATGTGTGTGTAGTACAAACATCTGTCCAACATCTGCCAGGAGTAAGAATACACACATTGAGGAAAATTGCTTTTTGTTTTTATGAACAACAAACCTTCTATGACAGGCAATTAAAAAAAAAAAACTAAGCTTTTATTTTGTCAAAATTATGTTTTTGATTTCTGGCATTACAAAAAGAGTATTTAAAATGTAAATTGATTCACAGTGGTCCTGTTAGCTGAGACCAGCTGTGCAGATGAGGACTAGACATCATTTGTTCTCGTGTATTACTTTTCTTTTCCTGCCCGGGGTTCCCTCCACAGGCACCCTCGCAACACGCATGCAAACATGCTCTGCTATCTCCTCAGCGTCATTACAGTGCAAACAAATGAAATGGATTCACAATTTACAGATCCCTGGGGGAAAATGCACCCAACGTCTCATAGAGTAGAGATCAAACTTTTAGTCTACTAAAATGAAAAATGTACAAATCCTATGACCTAGAAAATGTGTTTCTTGATAACTACCTGTATCAGTCAGCATTTCATCAGAGAAGCAGGACCATTAGGAGGTATACATACATATAGATTATATATAAAAATCTTAGCAATTTCACTTTATGCAGCTGTGGGAGCTCACCACACAGTCTCAATGAGACTTGTGTTGATGTCTGGTGCTGGAAGGCTAGTCGGGAAGGGTAGTCAGGAAGGGAAGACACAGTGATACCAGGAAGAAACAATGGAGTAGACCAGGTGTGTCCAAACTTTTGGCTTCCCTGGGTCACATAAAGTAAAGAGGAATTGTCCTGGGCTGCACATAAATTTTATAATATACTTAGTATACATAATAAGATTTCTTTTATGTATATATATATTTTTTTATGATAGAGTTTAGAAAAATGAGAACAATATAAACTACTGGAAAATTTGACCTCATTTTTATAAAGCTAATCAATGTCTGGTTCTATGGCAGTGATTGCATTTCTTAGTGAGTTTTCAAGGTGCTCGTAAGAAATGTTTGTTGGAATTTTGCTCTCTGCATACCTCATCATTGAAAACAGCTGTTCACAAATGTATGTCCTGCCAAAAAGCAATGTCATGAATAAGGTGTGATTGAAAATTTCAAAAATGAAACTACGTGTGGGGTCATGAAGAAAACAAACACTAAAAAACACGTAATGTTAAAAGATTTTGTGGGGCCAAACTACTAGCTGTCCTGGGCTGCAGGTTGGATATACCTGGGTTAGAACCTGAAACCTGGAGGTTGAGCCTAAAGCCACAGGGAAGGATGGAGATTTGCATTAGTCTTTCACCAACCACCAGCATCACTTGGTGTCCAAGGGTGTCCTTCAGGAAGCTGGTATGTGTCATCATGGAAGTAAACATGTGCCTTGCCCGGGAGTGGAGAAAGCTGAAGCCCAACATCAGCTGGAGCTTGTCTAGCTGTGGCCGAACCGTTGCCTTGTGCGTGTTGGTCGGTCATAGATACGACCAGCAGATAAGCCCATAGCATGTGCGTGAGCTGCAACAGTGCTTCTGCCCTTCCGAGTGTAAAAAGAACATGGCGCCTGTGAGCTTCTACCTTCCATATCCCATGTGCAATATCTCTCAGAGCCCACACTGTGTAGGAACTGTGTGGGAAAGGGACTTCCAAGAAGCATCATTCCAGCTTAGTAACCATGAAACAGAAATCTGTCACCCTACCCTAAGGAAATTCACTCTGATTTGCCCAAAGAGTTGGGTGCAAAAATATGCAGGCTACATGGTATTTATGAAAAATTAGAAATAACTTAAAGATTCCTTAATACTTGCAACATATCCATATGTAAGATGTAGTGTGAGTTCAACTAATGAGATTGATATATGTATTAATATGGAAGGGGTTATATGTATTGAATTGTCGTGTTTCTTACCATTTCTCATTTAGAAAAAAGTGCAGCTTGCTACCACATTCATTTAATTTTACCTAAAACATGCTCTTTGAAGCTGAAGCAAATCTGACTGGTTTTCAATAAAAAATAAAATATAAAAACTGTTCTTGGAGTTATTTCTAAACAGAACTTATCTCTAATGCTAACAAGAAGGAAGGAAGGAAAGAAGGAAAGAAGGAAGGAAGGAAGGAAGGAAGGAAGGAAGGAAGGAAGGAAGGAAGGAAGGAAGGAAGGAAGGAAGAAAGCAGAAGAGAATGACTATATTTTGTAATTGTCTTTAAAAAATGTCGGGGTAAACACTGCAGCCACAAGCACCATTGGTGAGTATCCTTGGATTAAATGGGAAAAGGGTTAAAGCACACATAACACAAAACTGTACTAAATTGCTCCAGGAGCACACTTGTTTATTTATTTAATACATATTTATCACCTATTATGTGCCAGGTACACTCTTTAAAAAAAAACAAAAAACATTTTTATTTTAAATTTACGAGGTGCATGTGCATGACTGTTACATGGGTCTATTTGTACCAGTGGCTTGGGCTTCCAGTATATCCAAGTAGTGAAAATCTTACTCAATAGATGATTTTTCTCAACTTCACCCACCTTCCACCCTTCCCCCTTTTGGAATGCCCAGTGCCTATTACCATGTTTATAGCCATGTGTATCCATTTTTTAGCTGCCATGTACAAATGAGAGCATGCAGTATTTGGTTTTCTCTTTCTGAGTTAGTTCACTCAGGATAATGACCTCCAGCTCCATCCATGTCTCTGCAAAGGACATGATTTCATTCTTATTTATAGTTGCTCTGTGCCTGGTACTCTTCTTAAATACAAGGAACACAGCAAACAAACAAACAAAATTCTCTGTCCTCAAGAAGCTGATATCCTAGCTGAGGTGACAGACAATAAGAAAGTAAACAAGTAAAATATATCATGGTTAGGTGTTGTTAAATGTTACCAAGGCAAAGAAAGATGGGAAAAGGATTAATGAACATTGAGATGATTGCAATTTTAATTGAGGAAGCCAGGTAAGTCCTCACTAAGAAGATGTTCTTAGGCTGGACACAACTCACAACTGCAACCCCAGCACTCTGGGAGGCCAAGGTGGGATGATCGCTTGAGGCCAGGAGTTCAAGACCAGCCTGGGCAACATAGCAAGATCCCATCTCTACCATTTTTAAAATTGCTATTTAATGAAAGGTTTGCAGGAGATGAGATAGCTAGCCATGTGAATATCTGGCTAGTTCTCTCAGTACCACACTGAGTCTTCAGCATTTTTTGACCAAAAATGGCATTATCCCCTCCCCATGCTTCATCCTCTCTATTCACCCAGTCTCGCCCCGAACTTCTTTTTGTTTCCTCAGATGAAAAAACATTTTGCAGATGTGGAAGCATTTTGCAGATGTGGAAGAGGTGAAACAAAAAAATAGCAGAAGGACTAAAAGGTATCAAAATGAATGAGTTCAAAGACTGTTTTGAGCAGTAGAAAAAGCTTCTCAATAGGTGCATTACATCAAACAGAGAATACTTTGAAGATGACTGGAGTTTAAACATGTAAGAACACATACACAGATTTTTATTTGTGGGTCTTTTGGGGTCCCCTTTTGAATGTATTGTGGCCTGCAAGGTAGTCTTTGACCTGACCTCCAGCTAACTCTGCCCCTTCTTGGTTTTGCCTCTCTACACTAATCTCCTCTTTATTCCTCTGACACCATGCACTCTCCTGATCCAGGACTTAATTTCTCTGCCTAGAACATCCCCTGGCCTCAAGCAATCCTCCCGCCTTGGCCTCCCAGATTGCTGGGGTTACAGTTGTTAGCTGTGCCCAGTCTAATAACATCTTCTTAGTGAGGACTTCCCTGGTTTCCTCATTTAAAATTGCAATCACCTCAGTGTTCATTAATGAATCACCCACCATGAAATGGGCAAATGAGTTGAAAGAATCTCTCTCTCAAAAAAATTCACCGAAGTCGAATGCAGCCTCTCACAACATCACTACCTGGTATGCTGATACAGACTGGATTCCTAAAACACCTAGTGTGAGAAGTCTATACTACAAGGGGCCTGCTGCCTTCCAAAAGAAAATTCCATTATGGGGAGTATCCTTCCCTCACACTTTGGGTTTTCTCATAGAGATGAAGAAGCCTATGGAAGGTGTCAAGTAGGGAATCCACATACTGAAGCATATCATCCTGTCTACTATATTGATACTTGACTGTAGAGAGATCACAATAGCACCAATTGGGCAACTATGACAATAATTCAGATGAAAGGTGAGGTGGCTTGGACTGCTGTGGTGATGGAGAGGATGAGACACTTGGATTCTGAATATATCTTAAAGGATGCACCAACAAGATTATCTGACATCCTGGAAGTGGGCTGTAAGAGAAAGAAGAAGCAAGAATGACTTTGAGCAGAACTATTTAGCCTGAGCAGTTGGGTAGAGGGACCATGGGAGGAGGAAGTTTAGAGGAGATGAGTTTTGGACTGGTCCAGTCTGATACATCTATTGGACATCCTTTTTGAGATGTCAAGTGGCCTATTTTTTCACAGTTGAAGTCTTCTCGATCCGTGTTAAAGATAGGCCTAACTCCTTGTAGCACTAACTTCTGATGGATACTATCACAGAGTTAAGAGCTTACAGGTAGCCCCTAGAAGTTCAGAAAGTATTTCTAAGGCATCAAATATGTACTTGGAAATATGGGAATGGCTGACCTACATTCTCAACAGTCTTTCTTATCCAAGAAGGCAGATCCTACCTACTTCTTATTTAATCACAGACACATTCAGGCAAAATGAGATGGAATTTAGCTAATAAGCTACTTGAATAAATCTTTTATTCTTGTTAAAGAGAACCAGTTGCTTGGTTATCTTTTTAAAAAACATTTAAATGTGTAGAAGTAGTTTATTTTTTGTTTTGTTTTATTAGACTTATGGAGAGAGAGACAGAGAGAGAGAGAGAGAGAGAACTTTATATGCCCTTTGCCATCATTATTATTTTCACAATTATCTTCTAGGTTTGCGAATATTAGCTTCCTGAGATAAATTACCTGAAATTCTCTGTGGAGAATGAATCAATTCTAAGACTTTAGTACTCTGGTCAAGTGATTCTAATTTCATGGAAACTGTGTAAGGCATAAAACATATTACCTTGAAATACTTAAAATACGGATGCTTCAGCTGGACATTGTGGCTCACGTCTGTAAACCCAGCACTTTGGGAAACGAAGGCAAGATGATTATCGGAGCCCAGTGGTTTGAGAACAGCCTGGACAACTTGGCAAGACCTCATCTCTACAATAAATAATAATTAAAAAAAAATTATCCAGGCGTGATAGCATGCTCCTCTGGTTCCAGCTACTTGGAAAGCTGAGACAGAAGATCACCTGAGCCCAACTGGGAGGCTGCAGTGGCCATGAGTGTGCCACTGCACTCTAGCCTGGGCAATAGAGTGATACTTCGACTCAAAAAAATATATAGATAGATAGATAGGTAGAATGAATAGCAGAACATTTTTAAAAATCACATACTTATGTTATTTTTAATTTTTCACAATCAATTGTTTAAAATCATTTCATAGCCAATTGTTTTCATTAATATGGAAGGATAAGCTTGTCTTTCTCTTTTCTTTAGTTTCCAGATACAAGGGAATGTGAAACTAAATAAATCATTATATATTCTACATGCAATTCTCCGGAGACAGCCTTTCAAAAAAGAATTAGGAAGCTTGAATATTAAATGCCAACAATTCATGACTAGGATAAGGTCAGTTTCAAGGATAAAGACATTTTTGAATTGAGTAGTTTGTTACACTTACATAAAAACAGTTTCAACAATAAGCCTTTGTTATTGTGTGTCTAATTTATGAAGAAAGCTATTACCCTCTGGTAACTTCACTTAAAACAAAGTATACACAACCTCTCTCTCTCAATCTCTCTCTCTCTCTCTCTCTCTCCCCCCCCCCCGCCCCCATTACCACCACAGAACTGAATGTCAGTGGCTTTTAATTCAGATAGAACCCAAGTCTTTAAAGATAACACAAGCAAAGCTAGCCTGTTAATAAGATTTTAAAGACTTTATTGGAAACAATATGTATTTTTGCATTAATATTGATTTTCCAAGTATAAACTGTCATCAGCATCAGTGGCACTAGTCTTTATAAGAATATAACTAACTCACACCAAAGACTGTATTTCTAATCAGAAGCCAAGCTAACTGCACACCACTTTTTTTTTTTTTTTTTTGGTACTGATAAAACTACATATACATTTGAGGGTGATAAATTAACTACTTCTTTATCCATTGATTTATATGCATTTACTAACAACAAAACATCTAAAATGTTAACAGCTCTGAGTGTGCCCAGGACTATCATTATCATTGGAGACATATGAAAATCTGCTGGATATTGTTGGATTTGATAACACAGTATACCCATACTTTTCAGGATGAACACTGGAGTGTCCATGATGTGCAAGTGCTTTAAAATACCTCATAAAATGGAAACAATAAAGCAAGGTACATAATCTTGATAATTAATAATCATGAGTGATATATATATGGGAGTTGATTATACTATTCTCTCTCTGTATGTTTGAAACTTTTTCATATTAAGACATAAAATCAATCCATTTACTTCTACCAATCAACTTCCTTTTTTATAAACAGTAAAATTAAAATAAAAATACAGAAATATGATTCCATCACACTGTAGTCCTTATAATGGTAAAACCTCAAAGTATGAGAAATGATCTAGACTGACCATGTTCAAGGACAGGGTAGGAGAGCTAACACTGAGGAAACAGGCATTTTTTCTAGTCACTCTAGGCATGATAGCATTTAACCCACATAACAATCCTCTGTAATTTCCATATTTCAGATGGAAAAACTGAGACTTGAGAAAGGTTAAGTAATGTACCAAATTCACACAAATAGTAAGCACTGGAGTTGAGCTGTGACTCTAAACTTGAATGCCTCAATGTCTAGTTCTGTCTTAATCAAGTGGCTGGGTCTTTAAGATGAATTTCTGAAGCAATTTCTCTGCCATTAATATGAACTTAAAAAACTAAAACACAATTCTAATCCTGTGGTTTTTTCCTACTAAAAGACCCTTTAATGTTCCCGTATTAGCTAAGATACAGAGGACAAGACTCCTCAGAGGCCTGCTCGTCCAACCTCAACTCCTAGAAGTTCCTTCATATCCACCTATCTTCTGACCATTGTGATCTCTTGTTCCTTTTGCATATGTTATTCTTTCTACTTCAAATGTCCTGCTGCCCGGGGAATCAAACAAACAAACATCCTCATTCTTTGAGATTCAATTTGAATGGCACATTCTCTGGGAAATCTACTAAGCCTCCCTGGAAAGGTTACCCACTCCTGTCACCAGACTACCAGGCCTGAAGGACATGGGTAGAGTACTTGTCACACAACGCTCTAAGGACAACTCATATATTGTGCTTTATTTCCCCCTACTTGCTACAATTGTTGTGTTGTTGTTTGTGTGTTTTGTCAACTCCAGTGTCTTTACATTAAACAGTGAGGAGGCAGTGGTCACAAGAGACCTGAAACATGGCAGGGGAGAAGCAATGAATACAAGGGACACCTGCAAGGGAGGTTGGGGAAGGAAGAAGTCATAGGATCTGGCCACTGCCTTTGGAGGGTGATGGGGGGTGATCTAACTGTCATTCCCTCTCCACTCTGTGTTTATATTATCCCCTTCATCTCCTGTTTCCTTCTTCCTCAGCTTTGACTGTTCTTGAGAAGTGTCTATTCATGTTCCTTTGCTCACTTTCTGATGAGATTACTTGGTTTTTTTCATGTTGAGTTTTTTTTAGTTCCTTATAGATTCTAGATATTAACTCTTTGTCTGAGATGCAATTTGCAAATATTTTCTCCCACTCGGTAGGTTTTCTTTTCACTCTGAGGATTATTTCTTTTGCTGTGCAGAAACTTTTTAGTTTAATTAAGTCTCGTTTGTCTATTTTCATTTCTGTTGCAATGGCTTTGAAATCTTTGTTATAAACTCTTTGCCTACGCCTATGTGCAGAAGAATGTTTCCTCGGTTTTATTCTAGAATTTTTATGGTTTGGGGTCTTACATTTAAGTCTTTGATCCATCTTGAGTTAATTTTTGCTCAATCTCTGGGGAATGGTCCACCTGAGACCCAGTCCCCACCACGATACAATATGCCCATGTAACGAACATGCAGCTGTACTCCTGAATCTAAAATTTAAAAAAAGATATAGATACAAAAAAAAATTATAAAATGCAATAAATGCTCTTGGCTATCCCATGTAAAACAAACCAATCCAGAAACCTCCTTGGACCCCAAAACCATGCAGTAGCTCACCCTTTTTAAAATTTTATTTTATTTTATTTAGTAGCTCATCTTTTAATCTCACCCAAACATCCTAAGAGTAGTCTTCTCTTTATCCAGTAATCTTCAGCAGACTGCCGTCTGACTCCTAACCTCAGCACTCTCCCGACATGTTTTCAGTGGCCTCCTAATTCCCAAATCTAAAGAAAAATTTTTAGTCCTTACCCTCCTACCCATCTCTCTGCTGCATTTGAAACTATTAAACCCAGCCTCCTTGAAAATATCCTTTCCTTTGATTTCTGGTACATTGCAGGTTCTGACCTTCCTCCTCCACCATCACTGTGGACTCCTTTTACTTTGACTACTTAAGGATTTCCCTAGCATTTAAGGGTACTTCCCTTAGACCCACTGTTCTCTCTTTATATAACTGCCATCTTGGTTTCCATGACCACCCAATGATACCTACATCTGTTTCTCCAGCTTCAGGATCATATATTCAACTGCCTGATATTTTAATGTCCTATAAACAACATAATCTTTCCATGCCTAAAACTAGATTAATAGAATCCCAATTCAAAGGTTGCACTTGGCTGGGCTCAGTGGTTCAGCCTGTAATCCCAGCACATTGGGAAGTTGAGGCAAAGGGATTGCCTGAGCCCATGGGTTCGAGACCAGCCCAGGCAACTTGGTGAGACATCATCTCTACAATAAATTAAAAATTAGCCAGGCGTGGTAGCACACACCTGTAGTTCCAGCTACTTGGATAGCTGAGGTGGAAGGATTGCAGATTCCAGCAGGTTGACGCTGGGGTGCCTGTGAGTGTGACACTGCACTCCAGCCTGGGTGACAGAGTGAGACTCCAACTGAAAACAAAAAACAAAAAACAAAGGCTGCACTTATTCTACACTATTTATCTGTGGTAATGACCATGCCATTCACACAAGATAGAAATCTGCAAGTCATCTTTGATGGCTCCTTTAATGTTACCTCCCACTTAAAATCTGTTAGGACCTGCTAATACCAATTGCTTCCTTGATTCCTTCCTTTCTATCACCTCCAGATTCAACTGACCTCAGAGTATTTCCGATTTAAATTCTGAAACACTTCTCAAGTCTACTGCTTTCTCGCCAAACCTAGTAAGGCCTTGTTAAAAGGCTTATCCCCACTTCAGCCTAGACTTCTAAGTCCTCTCCCTATTTCTGTTATTCTCCCTTCAAATCGATCCACTAGCACACAGTGCCAGCAGGATGTCTAAAACACATATTGGACCTGGTCTAAAATTCTTCAGTGATACCTTAGACTATAGGGAAAATCCAAGTTTTCTTTGACAGTGCATAAAAGTTCTCAGTTATCTAGTCCACTGGCTTTTAAACTTTCTGAAATAGAAGCACAGTAATAGAAACATTTATATTGTGTCTCAGCATACAGATACATTTAAGTAACAAAAAACTAAAACAATGCTTACCTTTACTATGTGTGATGCTGATTTCTGGTCTATTATATCTCATTTTTTGAACTGTTGGCACAAATTGATTTGAAAAGCTCTGGTGGGGTGTCAGCTTACCTCTAAAGTTTCATCTTGCTACTTTCTAATGCATACATGATACTCAAGAACCAACACCATGCTGAAGAGAACAATGAACAAATTAATGACACTCCAGAGGTATAACAGTTAAAGATGCTGAAATTATACTGTTGGAAAAAATTGAGAAGTGAAAAATGGAAGAAATGATTAAGACCTACTACACAGACTAAAAAAATACAAGACTCAACCACACTGTGCATCAGCTATCTTTCGCCATGTAACAAATCACCTCAATTAGTGACTAAAAACAATGGGATTTTTAATTTCCTATTAATCTGTGAGTTAGCTAGGTGGTCCCTCTGTGATTTCACTTGAGCTCACTCACACAGCTGCATTCAGCTGAAGCAAAAGGTCCATGATGATCTCACTCAACTGCCTTGTGGCTGATGCTGGGAGTTGGCTAGGTGTCATTTCCTAAGACTAGTCCAGACTAAAGGAGCAGGAAATACACTCTATCCCAGGCTCCTCAGTAATCAATTTATCAGTGGTGCTACTCTCTTTGATCATTCTCTTCTACAGTCAACTCTCCTTCTTTTTATCCCTTGTCCTTTCTTCATCTGTAATTTAAGAATGAAAGGCAGAGCTGGGCTCGGTGGCTCAGCCTGTAATCCCGTGCCTTGGGAGGATGAGGTGAGTGGATTACCTGAGTCCGCGGGTTCCAGACCAGCCTGGGCAACTTGGCGAGACCTCATCTCTACAACAAATCAAAAATTAGCCGGGCGTGTA